>NC_133363.1:16961575-17166901 GCF_049309525.1 Garra rufa | reverse complement strand
TTTGACATTTGGATTTTATTATTGGAAATCACTGTTCAGATGTACCTTAATCTATGTGTGAATTGCTGCCATTAATAAAATTTAAGAATGTACATTTTAGGCCTACTACAAAATGTATTTTTTTCACAAAACGCGATATCCGCCAGACCAGTTTCTTTACAAAGTGCGATATGACCGTACGTGCGCGAGCTCAGCATCCCCTGGGAAGAAAGTCACCGCCGGTGAAGTGCTCCGAGTTTGCTTATAGATTTAACGATAATATCAACACAAAAAACTTTTTAAAAAGAGGATTCAATAGGCTAACTAAAAAACGTTTACCATTTAATTGTTAATACTGTATGCGAGCTGTCAGTCACGTAGGTTAAACAGCTGTCTGTCAGTCAGAGAATCAAAGCTTCAGAGTCAGTGGCGGAGCTAGAATTTTTTACATGGGGTGGCCAGGGGGTGGCCACTGCTATTTCAGGGGGTCCTCACACACGAACTCTACTCATAAAGTTGAAATAATAAATTAAGGAATTCTAAAGTTTTATTTGCAAAAATAATGCTGAGTTCATTTACAAAAACATTAGCATAAAGAAAAAACAACTAAACGAAAAATACTGCAATTAGAGCTTAGGCCTACATCAAACCCGGATTTGAAAACAAAAACACAATTTTAGTCATCACTTACAAACTTATCCTAGTTATGTTTAAAACCACATAATTCTGCTGTTCTGATGAGAACTGGCAAAACGTTTCACAAATTCAGCCATGTTGAGGGAGCGTGCCCTTGTTGTGCCCAATTCTGACCCCCGCCAGATTACTACCCCCCTAGTATAGGTAGGTTTAGGGTTAGGTGTGGGGGAGGGGTTAGGATTAGGGGTGGGGTTAGGATTAGGCAATCAGGTAGCGCTTTCAACGAGAGGGGGTCATAATTTGGCAGGGGTCGAAAAAAGGCACAACACCCTCCTTGACTCAACACTGAGAATCCCTAGGTGACTTTAAGGTGGGTTTTAATAAGTTTTAACGCAGAATAGCTTCTCTCGCAAGTTGCATTGCTCACTGGTGTAACAAGAGACATTTTACAAAGTCCAAATAACATTGTTAATTAAATGTAATAACTTATATACAGGGCACAAAATTCACTTTTTCACTTTTTACCAAATAAATAAATAAATAAATAAATAAATAAAATAGGAGCACCCAATTTCTTTTTTAGTAATGAACCGATATTGATTCTTCATGGTCTATTCTGATTGCCGATGTTTTACAAGCAAATGGGCTGATTCTGAAAGCCTTTTTTACATATTTATTTTATGCCTTAAGCAAGGGACAAGAAGCCATTTATAGGTACAGCCATTTAAATTTGAGACAACCACTGCATTTTTTAAGAATCTACATAAATAACAAAATATAGGCCTATTATAAATGACAAAAATAAACGACACAGTTCTTTCTTAGTCGTGTAGAATAAATGCAGCCATAATCAAGGTAGGCTACTCTTTCAATATTCAATGTGCAAATAGAGACCGAATCTTTCAAGATTGCTTTTGAACGCGGTGCGCGTTTTGGTTTCGTTTTAATGATCGCGCGAAACTCTCAGCAGCGCTGAGCGTGCATTCTACAATACAAGAGATTACTTTAACAAAACCATTTGAAAGTGGGAGGACACAAACGGGATTTTGAAAAGCGTGTCCCCAGAGAAAATTACGTCTCCCTCTGAGTTATCATATGATGTGAATGTATGGCGCGTTGTACAGAAGCCTATATTTTGACTGATACTTAAAATGTAAAAATAGATTAAGTTCAAATGGTTATGTAATGTTGGAGCGAACAGCAACCTGTCACTGCATCAGCTCACAGCTATGTATATATAATGTAGTTAGGCTACCGAAAGTTTTGTAAAGAAATGAAACCAAGTTGCACCACAACAATTTCTCACTCTTGCATAAAATATAATTAGATTTTGGGAGCATATGCGACAAAACGGTCGCAATTTCGAGCCCTGTACACATGGTATGGCACATGGTATGTACATATAATACCATAGCACAGATGAAGTATAGCCTTAACTGTCTAAAGTGTGAATTGATCTCTCTAATCTCATTAAGTTAACTGATGTCGTCGTTGCCTAGTTAATTTACACAACGGATAATAAACGTTACCCAGCAAACAAACCTTATGATAAACTATAAAACGTACGGTATTTAAAAGATGATGTTTTATTATTCGTCCTACATTGATGCTCATGTCTTTGGCTCGTCTTGATTTTGAAATGGCTTAAAGGTTGTATCAGCGATTTCTAGCCTGGAACATAAAGTGTCAATTTCAGCTGACCTTTCTTCACGATCCGCTCGCTGCCTGCCCCATAAATTGTCTGTGAAAAAACCGCGTCTCTCTGGTCAGCCTAGGGTCCGAGATATGCCAAAAAAACAATCGGCACTACCAACCTTTCCACACATAAACAAACAGTGTTCCAACCAATCAGCGTCAGGGGTTTGGTGTTGTGGACTTTCCTACTGGTGCAGGGATGTGAGGGAGGCGGAGCGAAAGTCCACAACACCAAACCCCTGACGCTGATCGCTGATACAACCTTTAAGCAGCGTTACCGGCAAAATTCTAAAACTTCTTTAGACAAATGAGATGTCAATCAGCATCAGGTACTGCCAGCAGCAAATAAAATTTTGGGGTGGCACCCGGGGTGGCCAATCGGATGTCAGGGGTGTCCAGTGCCACCCCGGACACCCCTCTGGCTCCGCCACTGTTCAGAGTCAAGCTAATGTCATGGATTTCGATGACGGATTGGAGCCGGTCATTCCAGCTGCTGTTGGGAGAAAGAGGAAGGCATCTAAAGAAAATCATCAAAGAGAGAAGACCAAACGGGCAAGGCATTCAGGGGAGGGAAAACATCCGAAAATGTATTGTGGTCATCGCGCGAGTAATGCTGGTCTGTGTCATGCCGACAAACTGTCATATGAAGATGTAGCCTTCAACTTAACAAAAATGTATAAAAACGCTACAAAAGTGGACTGGGATAAAATACTCCTCCGTCTCTCAACAATAAACAAATGCAGCAGGGAACGAGTCTCCGCTGATTTCAAGAAGGCCAGGGAGGTCCTGCGCTCCTCCCCATCACATGATGTCTGCAAGGCTACATTTCTAAGTTTATTTTTTCAATAATTAATTTTAATTATTATTATTATTATTATTATTATTACAGTGAAATTATACATTAAATATGACGGGGCGAGGCGAGCTTGTGTCGCGGACTCGGTGCAACAGAGACAAGAACTGTGACACCGCGTCTCCGCCCGCTCTGATCATACAGGTTTGGTTTTTGAAAATACACACACACACACACACACAAATGGTTCACTAGCTTTTCTTAATGGTATTACAGTAGTAGAATATAGCCTAAGGTGGATTTATAGCGTTTTGCAAATAAAAGAAAAAAAAAAATATATATGTTATGTTGTGTATGTTCTGGCCAAAACTAACTCAGAATCTTATTATCATTAATCAATTTTTGTATATACTATTCCTTATATTATATATATTTATTTATTTATTTTATTTTTTTACCAATTTAAGATGTTTGACAATGATAAGATAAGTATGTTGCATTATGGCATGGTTTTTGACTTATTTATGAACTATTTATCTACATACAATTAAATAAAAAATATCCTGGATTTTAAGAATATTGTGTCTCTGGCCTTCACTGAGCTCAAGTAATAGTTTTATGTACAAAAATTGTAAATTAACTTGACTGTTGATGTCTTAAATAATAATGTCAAATAACCAACATTTCTCAAAATGGATATATCTCGTTTTGCAACGAAACTCTTCATATATATATATATATATATATATATATATATATTAGGGCCGGGACTTTAACGCGTTAATTTAGATTAATTAATTACACAAAAATAACGCGTTAATTTTTTTTAACGCATTTTAATCGCACTTAATTTTGCACCGCGGAACGTTTCTCACTGGATGAGTTTCAGCGGCGGACCGATTATACTGGAGCACCAACTAACAGAATGCGCATATCACCGCAGCACATCGAGCCTCAAGTATCACCTCAATGCTTTTACAGAAGGTCTACCTACCTATAGAGTACCTGAATTTCTGAAATTAAGGCTAGTATATTTCTAAATATCCCAGTGTTTCCCCAACCATTATCTTAGGGGGGCGCGTTTACAATGTCTCCTCCAAGAAAACACGGACTGGATCGCGGACTCCATTCATAAAAACTGAATTTACTATAGCGCGGAATGCCACGTAAATTCGTCGATTTTTGGATTGATAAATCAAAAGTTGGTCTGTCACTTAATTCAGATCGCGATATGGACTAGTGTCTGTGAAAACTGAAATGCAAAAAGACCGTTTTAAAATGAATCCTGCATATACTTTTTGCCTCTGTATGTTGGAATGGCAGAGACGCGTTTTTTTACACTGCAGGCGTGATGCTCCCGTTAATTTTTGGCATTTGCATCTCACATGAACAGATAGACTCAATCTCCAAAGCTACTGTGAGTGTCACTGTGATAACTTGTTCCTTGAATTGATGACATTAGTCCTAATTCTTTATGCTGGTTTATTGCAACCGAACTCACCACACATGTCATGCATACACGTTATCACCTTCTAACTCTACTAGGATATTTGTGCTAGACTTAAGGGTACACTTTTCCCCCTAGTGGTGTGGAGTGGTAACACATTTCCATCTCAGGATACTACATCCCTCCCCCCTTAAGTGTAAACTACTCAGGTGAGCTTAAACACCAATATCACATTCAACATTCTTCTTACTTGGTTTTATAACTGTAAAATTACCAGTATACCACACAGTATTAATAACTTAGATATTTTAAAAGAATTAAACACTGTTATACTGTTTCTCAAAAGACAATGGTATAAAACTCAACATGAACTCTATAGCAGTTTCACAAGTGATTCTTTTTTTTTTTCTTTTTTACACAACACACACACATCTATGTAAACTTTGAAAACAAACATCTACCTAGGAAGGTTGGGTAGACTACCATCCTTCCAGTGAATCCCAGAGCGCATTCTTGCTCTTTCTTGAGGGAATTTCACCACTATCTTACAAAGTCTTTCAGGTACGCTGGAGTCTGTCTGGTGCGCTCAGAACGTCGCAGCGCCACTGTTTGTTCTGCTCTCACTTCTGGCGGAATTCCAGCTGACGGTTGAATCTGGACTGTTTCTGCAGGCTCCGTGTTTTCCCCTCCTACTGAAGTTGGAACAACAGAGTCTGTAGGTAACATTTCCCATGTTTGCTCTGGAAGCGGAAGATTTTCAGGCTCTTTTCTCAGTTCTGGAATGCACATGTCACTCAATGTTGCATGTCGTTTTCTGATCTGATCAACATGACGTCTCATAATTCGTCCATCTCCTGTTTGTACTGTATATGATACAGGCCCTGTGTTCTTTTCTACAACGGCTGGTATCCACATTGGTCCATGACTATAGTTACGAACGTACACGTCATCTCCAACAGTAAAACTTCTCCACTTACTGTGTGTGTCATGATGTTCTTTTTGTTTGAGTTGTTTCTTACGAACCTTTGATTTCACATCAGGCAGTAGAAGATCTAATGTTGAGCGCAATCTTCTAGACATGAGCATTTCAGCTGGTGACAATCCAGTAGTAGTCTGTGGTGTGATTCTGTAATTAAACAGAAATCTTGAGATTCTAGTTTCTAGAGTCGCTCCTTTTGTTTTCTTGATTCCTCTCTTGAATGTCTGAACGGCTCTTTCCGCAAGGCCATTAGATGCTGGGTGGAAAGGTGCAGCTGTTTTGTGCTGTATTCCATTCTTCCTCAGGAATGCTTCAAACTCTTGGCTTGTAAAGCAAGTTGCATTATCAGAAACAATTAACTGTGGCAAACCATGTGTACTAAAGCTTTGTCTTAGCTTTTCAATCGTAGCTTCACTGGTTGCACAATTTGTTTGGTACACTTCCATCCATTTGGAATGTGCATCAACAATCACAAGAAACATCTTTCCTAGGTGTGGACCTGCATAATCAATATGTAGTCTACTCCAGGGTGTTTCAGGCCACTCCCATGGATGGAGCGGTGCCCCAGCTGGACATTTACTGTTTTCTTGACATGTGTGGCAGGACTGAACTTCCTTCTCGATATCAGAATCCATCCCCGGCCACCACACATACGAACGTGCTAAGCCCTTCATTCGGGACATACCTGGGTGCGTGTCATGAAGTTGTTTCAAGATGCTGTCCCGTCCCCTCTTCGGAACAACCACTCTAGCTCCCCAGAGTACACATCCGTCTTTTACACTAAGCTCCAGCTTCCTCTGGCTGTAGGGTTTGAATCTTTGATCGACCTCCTCTGGCCATCCCTTCAGACACCAGAGTAGTACTTGAGAAAGTGTTTGATCTTTGGTTGTCCACTGTTTCACTTGAGCTGTAGTGATTGGTGGATCTTCTATTACATCTAGCATAAGGACTTGCTCTGTGTCATCCTCTTCATCCGTTTGTGGTAGAGGTAACCTGCTCAGCGCATCTGCGTTTGCATGATCTTTGCCCGGCTTATAAATAATTTTGTATTCATAAGCTCTCAACAGTGTTGCCCACCGTTGCACTCTCGGTGATCCCATCTGTGGAACAGGCTTCTTTTCATTGAAAAGCGATATCAGCGGTTTGTGATCAGTGCTGATTGTGAATGTTCGTCCATAGATGTACTTATGGAACCTCTTAATTCCAAACATGATGGCTAAACCTTCTTTATCTAGTTGAGAATATCCTTTTTCAGCTGTTGTCAGTGTGCGCGACATAAAGCCTAATGGTTTCTCACTGCCATCTTCCATGATGTGAGACAATACGGCTCCTACTCCGTATGGTGAAGCGTCACATGCCAACACCAAGTCCCTATCTGCTCTATAGTGACTCAGGATTTTAGTTGATTTCAACATCTGTTTGGATAATCGGAAAGCATCCTCTTGTTCTTTATCCCAAGTCCATTTAGCTTCTTTTTTCAACAATGCATGAAGTGGGGCTAAGTGTGTAGCCAGGTTAGGAAGGAACTTGTTATAATAGTTCAACAGACCAAGATATGCTTTTAACTCGGTCACAGTGGTTGGCATTGGTGCTTCTTCAATGGCTGTCACTTTGTTTTGCACAGGGTGCAGGCCTTCTGCATTGATAATGTGACCTAAGTACTCAACTTCATCTTGTAAGAATGCACACTTACGTCTGTGAAGTCTCAAGCCGGCTTCTTTTATTCTTCTGAGTACCTCATCCAGCGTGCTCAGGTGCTCAGCTTCATCTCTTCCAGTCACCACAATGTCATCTAGGTATACTGCTACTCTAGGCAGGCCTTGTAACAAGCTTTCCATCGTTCTCTGGAAAATGGCGGGAGCGGAAGATACTCCGAAAGCGAGTCTATTGTAGGTGAACAGGCCACGGTGTGTGTTGACTGTTAAGTATTTCTTGGACTCATCATCCATCACAATCTGTTGATAGGCGTGACTTAAATCAAGCTTGGAGAACTGTTTTCCTCCTGCTAGCATGTTAAACAAGTCTTCCACACAGGGAATAGGGTATTGCTCTAGTGTTGAGGCTCTGTTTACTGTTAACTTGTAATCACCACATATCCTGATAGAACCATCCGGTTTCAAGACAGGTACGATGGGTGCTGCCCAGTCAGCGTACTTAACTGGTTCTATTATGCCTTGTTTCAGTAGTCTCTCTAACTCCATTTCTACTTTTGTCCTCATGGCATATGGAACTGAGCGGGGTCGGTAGAACTTAGGACAGGCTTCAGCAGACACTCGAATTGTAGCTTTCATGCCTTTTAGCATACCTAGCTCTTCCTTGAAAACATCCTCATGCTTTGAGAGCACTTGCTGTAGCTTTTTTTTCTCTGTTCTCACATGTCTTATCTCATCCCACTGCAGCTTTAGATTCTCAAGCCAACCTCTGCCTAGCAAGCTAGGTCCAGTGCCCTTCACTACTACTAGAGGCAACATCTTTACTTGCTGTGCATAAGTCACTTCCACGTCTGCTACTCCCACTACTTGAATTTTCTCTCCTGTATATGACCTCAGTGAAAGTTTAGTTTCCTTTAGCTGTGGACGCTTGTTCTCTTTCCACATCTCCTGAAACTTGGTCTCATTCATTACACTCACACTACATCCCGTGTCAATTTCAAACTTTACTTTTCTTCCATTCACTTCAACAGTTACTTCAAACGGCTTACTTCTTTTTATTGAAGTTTCTGTCTTAATGCAGGCTAATGTGAATGCTTCTTCTTTCTCCGAAGAACTATCACTATCCTGTCTTTCACAAACTTTGTGTGCTCTTTGCGAACGCTTTGAATGTCGGTCTTCTTTGTTTGAATTCTTCTCCTTAACACTGGGTTGCATGCTTCTTTTACTTTTATTCCTGCAAGCTCTAGCAATATGTCCTACTTTTCCACAAGCGTAACATTTTTCTTCTTTAAACTTGCACTCAAATGCACTGTGTTGTTTCCCCTGACATCTGTAGCACTCTTTCTTTTCTCCCTTCCTCTCTTTTCTTTCAAATTTCACGCTGTTGCATGCTACTGGTGCTTTGTTTTGAAGGTCTTGTGCATTTTTATTTGCAGCTTCAGCGGCTACGGCAATCGTAAATGCTTTCTCAAAAGTTAAGTCAGTTTCAGACAGTAGACGCCTTTGAATCCTGTCATCATTAATACCGCATACCAGACGATCTCTTAACATTTGTTCTAGTGTAGCGCCAAAGTTACAATCATGAGCTAATCTCCTCAGCTCTGCTACATATGCACCAACACTCTCACTTGACTGGCGAGAACGCGAATCAAACTTGTACCTCTGCACAATTTCGCTCGGTTTAGGATTGAAGTGGGTTTTCATCAAGGTTACTAACTGATCATACGTTTTCGAACTAGGCTTATCTGGACTCACCAGATTCCTTATGAGCTTGTATGTGGCTGGGCCAACCACGCTTATGAGGATAGCTCTTTGCTTATCTCCATTTTCAATTCCGTTAGCTTCAAAAAACTGCTCAAGAATCTCGCAGTACTCTTCCCAAGTCTGCTCTTTCGAATCAAATGTCGACAGGGTGCCTATCGTCACATTCATCTTGAGTTTCAAGCTCTTTTTACCTCTCGGTCCTCAGTTAGCCTTCCGTTAGCACACCTTTTTTCCTCTCGTCCGCCACCTGCATTCAATCCTTTTCCATCCAGCACTCAGCACCACGCATCCAGTATCCTCGTCGCCAATATGTGATAACTTGTTCCTTGAATTGATGACATTAGTCCTAATTCTTTATGCTGGTTTATTGCAACCGAACTCACCACACATGTCATGCATACACGTTATCACCTTCTAACTCTACTAGGATATTTGTGCTAGACTTAAGGGTACACTTTTCCCCCTAGTGGTGTGGAGTGGTAACACATTTCCATCTCAGGATACTACAGTCACTTTTACTGTTTCATTTGAGAAAACTAGCATCATATCATACTTTACACACAGAAACTTCACGGCAACCTGTCAAAATAAAAGTACGGTTTAACATGAAACAGAACAATATTCCTATTTAAATAAATGACAAAAAACAATATATGATAAACAATAAATATAACAACAAGATTAATCACTTAATTGTAGAAAAAAAATACTATGATTATTATTATTTATTGATTTTAACAGCAAACCTCTGTTTGTTTGCCAAAAATTAAAAAGGTTTATTTTTCATTTGATTAAAAATAAAATAAATGTTTATGCTTTCATTTGATTATGAGAAAAATTAAAACACAAGAATTTATTTAAAAAAAAATATATATATATATATCAAAAGATTGTAAAGCCCTATTGTTCAAAATGTTAAAATAGAGAGTTTTGGATTTATTTTTTCACTGAAATAAATTTTTTCGTTATGGGAAACACTGTATCCTATTGCTACAGTTAATGGCAATATTGCACTGGTCTGTTGGACTTGGTTGAACAAAAATAAACAATATTTTGTTGCTTCAGTTTATGTATTCAGTCATTATTCAATGGTGTACTAAAAATCCATATGAAAAAACTTACTTCTCACTGTTCTCAGGTCAAATATTTATATGCGATTAAAATGCGATTAATTTCGATTAATTAATTACAAAGCCTCTAATTAATTAGATTAATTTTTTTAATCGAGTCCCGGCCCTAATATATATATATATATATATATATATATATATATATATATCCTGTTAATTAAACCTGTATCCCTCAAAAATTTTAACAGAAAATCATACACCTTTGACTGTTTCTGTTTATTCTGAAATATATATTTGACTGAGATGACATTAGTTTCCAGATCGCTTAGTTTTCCAACAAGCCAATTTGTCTCTCTTCTATATGCTTCACAGTGTAATAATACATGCGTAACCGTTTCTGTTCTTCCACAATGACTGCAGCACCCTGATTCACTTTTCCCTATAATGTACAGGGAACAATTAAGATTGGAATGTCCTATAAGAAGCCTAGTTATAACTGTGTCTTCTTTTCTGTTTCCATATGCCTTCCTTTCTTTCCCCACTTTTGATTGGATGCTAAATAGATGTCTTCCTTTTGACTCTTTATTCCAGTCCTCTTGCCATAATCTTATAACTGCAGCTTTATTAATACTTTTTATTTCTGATTTGCTTAGTGGAATTTCTATTTCAACCTCCACTTTTCTCAGTGCTGTTTTGGCCAACTTATCCACCTCCTCATTCCCTTCTATTCCTACATGGGCAGGGTTCCATACAAATTCTACACTTACTCCCGTATGATTGATTTTGTAAATATTCTGCAAAATTTTATACAGAATATCCTGTCTAGATGCAGAAGTCCCGCTATTTAAACTGTTTAAGGCTTAATACGAGTCTGAACATACAACCACACTTATGGGCCGAATTTCCTCCACCCACTGCATTGCCATTAAAATTGGCATCATTTCTGTTGTAAATACGGATACATGATTACTTAACCTCTTTACAACACTATGCTTGAAATATGGAATGTATATCGCTGCTGCTGTGTACCCGCAATCTGGATTTTTTGACCCATCTGTATATATTTGAATACAATTGAAATATTTTTGTTTCAAATATTGATCTACTATTTCCTCTTTAGTCATACACCTATTCTTATCGTTGATTTTACCATGCAACTGTAGATCTACTAATGCCATTTGAAACAACCAAGGAGGTATAACAGGTATTACTACTGTAGGGCTTGTTTTTATATGCAATCAATTCCTATTTTCTTGGCCTCCATATCTGCATTCCACCCAAAACTCCTGTACTCAGTATACTCATGTTCCCAACACTTTTGGAGTACTTCTTGGACTGGATAGGTATCTCCATGTCCCCTTACAGAATTCCAATATGCCATCTTTAACTTAAATGTCCTAAATTTTAATGGCATCTCTGCCATTTCCACCTGCATTGCTGAGACTGGCAATGTTCGAAATGCCCCGCTTCCTATCCCTAATGCTTGAGACTGAATAACACTAACTTTTTTTTAACAAAGATTCTGATGCTGAACTATAAGCTATATTGCCATAATCTATAATTGGTCTTATCATTGCACAATACAGTCGTGGCCAAAAGTTTTGAGAATGACACAAATATTAGTTTTCACAAAGTTTGCTGCTAAGCTGCTTTTAGATCTTTGTTTCAGTTGTTTCTGTGATGTACTGAAATATAATTACAAGCACTTCATACATTTCAAAGGCTTTTATTGACAATTACATGACATTTATGCAAAGAGTCATTATTTACAGTGTTGGCCCTTCTTTTTCAGGACCTCTGCAATTCGTGTCACGGTGAGATAGAGGAGGTCTGGGTCCAGGTGCAGGTAAGTGATCTTTTATTTAAACAAACAAATAACAGATAAGCAAATAAACAAAACACAAACCAACAGCCAACACAGCACAACACGACTCGATCCGGGGATACACAGACATGAAAGACAATGCAGCCAGGATGATGAGTGGGGAAGAGGGGTTCTTATAACCCAGATAATTGTGACCAGGTGAGAGGTAAATGATTGCTAATGACAAACAGGTGTACAAATCAAGGGAGTGTAGTAAAAACAGCGACCTCAGGTGGCTGAGGGAGGCCCCACAGCCCAGATCATGACAATTCGACTGGGCATGCTCTCAATCAACTTCTGGGCCAAATCCTGACTGATAACAACCCATTCTTTCATAATAACTTCTTGGAGTTTGTCAGAATTAGTGGGTTTTTGTATGTCCACCCGCCTCTTGAGGATTGACCACAAGTTCTCAATGGGACTAATATCTGGGGAGTTTCAACGTTTTGGTCCTCGAGCCACTTAGTGATCACTTTTGCTTTATGGCACGGTGCTCCATCGTGCTGGAAAATGCATTGTTCTTCACCAAACTGTTGTTGGATTATTGGAAGAAGTTGCTGTTAGAGGGTGTTTTGGTACCATTCTTTATTCATGGCTGTGTTTTTGGACAAAATTTTGAGTCAGCCCACTCCCTTGGATGAGAAGCAACCCCACACATGAATGGTCTCATTATGCTTTACCGTTGGCATGACACAGGGCTGATGGTAGCACTCACCTTTTCTTCTCCGGACAAGCCTTTTTCCAGATGCCCCAAACAATCGGAAAGAGGCTTCATCTGAGAATATGACTTTGCCCCAGTCCTCAGCAGTCCATTCATCACAATTTTTGCAGAAGATCAATCTGTCCCTGATGTTTTTTTGGAGAGAAGTGGCTTCTTTGCTTCCCTTCTTGACACCAGGCCATCTTCCAAAAGTCTTCGCCTCACTGTGCGTGCAAATGCGCTCACACCTGCCTGCTGCCATTCCTGAGCAAGCTCTGCTCTGGTGGCACTCTGATCCCGAGCTGAATCCTCTTTAGGAGACAATCCTGGCGCTTGCTGGACTTTCTTGGACACCCTGAAGCCTTCTTAACAAGAATTGAACCTCTTTCCTTGAAGTTCTTGATGATCCTATGAATTGTTGATTTAGGTGAAATCTTAGTAGCCACAATATCCTTGCCTGTGAAGCCATTTTTATGCAACGCAATGATGGCTGCACGCGTTTCTTTGGAGGTCACCATGGTTAACAATGGAAGAACAATGATTTCAAGCATCACCCTCCTTTTAACATGTCAAGTCTGCCATTCTAACCCAATCAGCCTGACATAATGATCTCCAGCCTTGTGCTCGTCAACATTCTCAGCTGAGTTAACAAGACGATTACTGAAATGATCTCAGCATTCCCATTAATGACAGCAATGAAATGCAGGGTTTTTTTCAGGATTAAGTTAATTTTCATGGCAAAGAAGGATTATGCAATTCATCTGATCACTCTTCATAACATTCTGGAGTATTTGCAAATTGCTATTATAAAAACTTAAGCAGCAACTTTTCCAATTTCCAATATTTATGTAATTCTCAACTTTTGGCCACGACTGTACTCTTTGCAATGCCTGTCGGGTTACACCCCAATCTACCCCTGCTAAACATCTTAAAATATTTATTCCTTTTTTACATTTATCTTGAACTTTCTTTATATGCACTCTAAAAAGTGCTGGGTTATTTTTGTAAACACATTGCTGGGTCAAAATTCTGGGTTGTTTGAGGCACTGTAAACACACAATTGGGTTGATCATGCTGGGTCAAATGGACTATAAGGGGTTCTTTCACTATGAACACCTGGGTTGGGTTATTTTGGGTTATCCGGTTTGTTTATTTTTTTCACTTCATCGAACATTCTGGATTCTTCACTGGTCTCGTCGCCAGGCGGCACCTCGCAGCAAGCAGGATTATAAGGTAAATTAATAATATGATTATATAATTATTTACCTTTATTTTTAATAAGTTGTGTTTTAGAGCGTACTGATTTCACTGTTTAATGCAATATTTGATATGTCGCTGTGCGGGGTTGGCATTTTTATTCCGTGAATGACGAACGTTGTAACTTAAGCAGCCTAGCGATGTACTTTTTTGCCCCAGCAATCGCTTTATTGTTATATAAAGTGTGTGTGTGTGTGTGTGTGTGTGTGTGTGTGTGTGTGTGTGTGTGTGTGTGTGTGTGTGTGTGTAGTGTTATTTGTATAATTTACAGTATACATATGGCCTTTATTTTAATGCCTTATGGAAAGAGTAGGTCAGAAATACGGGGGTAAGTTCCTTTACTGTCTGCATACTGTATTGATTTGTAATGTTTTGTCAAAATTAGATCATTTCAAACAAAAATTGATCTTTTAAGGGCATATTTTTCAAGTAAATGTTTGCGACGTGCCGAATCCAACGATAGATCCATATGTTTTATGTTGAGCATTTTCGCGTTTTTTTCCTTGAGGTAACTTATCTGCATTAGCTAAAACGCTATGTCCCTTACTTTAATAATGTTCAACCCACTGATAGATCAGTGGTTAAACCACAATATGACTGGTATGTACTATTGTTTATTACTTAAATGTAATGTTGTCTTAGCTACAGTATGTAAAGTTAGACTTAATCTCTCGTGGTGTATGTGGCCGTTCACATGCCGCGTTTTTTGCGCACTGAAGTTCGTTATTATACGCTCATAATGGAAGCTCATTTTTTCCAGGCGCGGGACATGGTTGCTTAGCAACGGCAGACGCCATGAGAGAGCAAGCTGCGTTTTTGGAAAGAAAGCGACGCGTCTTGCGTTTTCATGCGTTTTTAGGCGCTGCATGTGAACGGCCCCTTACTCTTCCTCTATTTTAGTGAATGCCTGTGTTGCATTACAAACTAGGAGACCAGTATAAACCTTAAACTTATTGAACCACATTTGTTTTTCAGATTTGATCAGATTTCACAAGACTTTAGGAAGCTATATCCAGAGGCAGACTTTTTGAAGACTGGGCTACAGTTGCAGACCTCATTCTTGCCAGTGCTCAGTGAGGTGCATTCAGAGCTGGGTGACATGACTTAAGGTAAGCTTTTTCTAATAATATGTCAATCTATAAAACAATATGCAACTGTATTTGACACACATCAACTGGTAAATACAATGGTACAGTAACACTTAACTAGTTGCTTATTAGCTTGTATATTGGCTGTTAATTAGTACTTATGAAGCACAAACTGATGCCTTATTCTGCATGAGCATATTCTACATCCCTGAATCTGACCCCATACCTAAACTTAACCTGCAGTAGTTGAATGAGGGTGGGAATTATTTTGCATTATTTAAAGGAATGAAGAAATCTTCATATGAAAGTGTTTCTGTCATGAGTGAGTAAGGGAGGTCTGGGTCCAGATGCAGGTAAGTAAAGATTTTAATGAAAATAACAAAACAAACAAAGCAAAAGGCCAACACGGCACAACTGAACATAAACTCAAAGAACAAAACAAGAACAAGGTCAGGAGCTGAGATCTATGACACAAAAACAGGACAAAACACAATGCAACCATGAAGCAGAAGTGAGAAATGAGAGTTCTTATACTAAAGTCCAAATGGTGAACAGCTGTGAGTGAATCAGTGTTAATTACAAAACATGAGTGAATACTAATGCTGCGTTCACACCAAACGCGAATATGCGTCTGGCGCGAGTGATTTCAATGTTAAGTCAATGATAAGACGCGTTTACGCGCGTCTGGAGTTCTTGCGGCGCGAATTGGCGTTTAGCGCGGCGCGGTAGACGCGAATTCGCCTCGTTCGCGCGAATGGCGCGAATTGAGCGAATTGAGCGTCTGGCGCGTTACGCGCGATACATGCGAATTGTGCTTTTTGTGCATCATGCGTTTGACGCGAATTCGCGTCTGCCGCCCGAGTTGAAAAATCTGAACTTCTGCGTCAATTTCGCTTCAAACTTTTGTTTTTACGCGCGTCGATTTCGCTCTTGACGCGCGAATGAACACAAAGTGGTCACGCGTATAACTAGACGCGGCAGGCGCGAATTTAGACGCATATTCGCGTTTGGTGTGAACGCAGAAAGTGAGTGCAGGGAAGGGAAAACAGCGACCTCAGGTGGCTGAGGGAAGTCCCACAGCCCAGATCATGACAGTTTCAGTTTGTTTTGATTATAAAATATGGTTCACATTTTGCTTATTATTCCTATGGTTTAGATGCTAAAGGGGAAAGTGCTTTCAAAGTCCTGCCCACTCTGGATAAAAGGTCTTCAGACCCACAACCACGGAATCCCGGAGGCCATTCATTGACGTACAATCTGTAAGTTTTGTTTTACATTTTCTGCTCTAATAAAGGTGTATGTATATATATAAACACAGTGGTGGCCAAAATTATTATAACAGTTGTATTTTCACCAGCTAAAAAATGATTTTAAGTCAGTCTTTTGCTGTAGTGTGTCAATAAGAAATAACAGTTTACATTGGCACAACAGCCAATCCTCCACACAGAGATCTGATCTCATCATCATCTAGTCTGTCTGGAATGACATGAAGAAACAGAACAAACTGAGACAGACTAAATCCAGAAGAACTGTGACAACGTCCCCAAGATGCTTCAAGAGACCTACCTGCAAAGCTACCTGAAAAACTATATGCAAGTGCACCTAATGTAGGGCAAAAGCTGCTTTAAACACAAAAGGGCGGTCAAACCAATTGTTGATTTAATTTAGTTAATCAAGGTTAATTGATTAAGAACATTTATTGATATATGTCCATGCAAAGTCAAGTCAGAAGGCAGCAGCTGTGCTCCAGGGAGCGATCGAAAAAATTTCAGATTGGATGGTGCAATCATGTTTGACATTAAATTTTAGCAAAACTGTTAGTATGTTTTTTTCAATAAGGAATACTTCTCACTCTGCGTCGGAAATTATTGTAAAAGGAACAGGAATTCACGAAGCAGAGTCTGTCAAGTATTTAGGCGTAGTGTTGGACAGGACACTGTCGTTTAAAAAGCATGTTTCAAAACTGATAAAAACTGTAAAATTTAATTTATCGCAGTTCAGATATATTCGCCCGCAAATGAGCACAGATGCAGCCAAGCTTTATATGCATGCGATGATATTGTCTCATTTTACATATTGCATCACAAATTGGTCTCTATCAACCAACTCTGCGTTACAGCCACTTCAAAGCTTGTATAAACAGGCACTCAAAATTTTAGATAGAAAACCTGTTTCATACCATTATTGTAACATTGTGAAGAAATATAAATTATTAACATTTGATAATTTCATTTTGTTTTCGAATGTCAGTTTATTATATAAAATTTTACATGATTTGGCACCACAGCCCCTGAGAATGTTTGTGAAATCGTGTGAAGAGGCAGGATTTAGAACAACGCGAGCCTCTTCCAGAGGAGACTGTTATGTCAACTTTAGGTCCTCTACTTTTGGACAGAATTGCTTCTCTGTGAAAGCTGCAGGGATGTGGAACTCGTTGCCTTTAACTGTGCGAGAGAGTAGTACCTTGCAACAGTTTAAACTTAACCTAAAGAAGTGGTTGAAAGACGGTCAGATTTGTGATCATTAGCACAAAACTGGTTAATTGGGGTATTGTTAAAAATGTAAGAAGGTAAATTTAAAAGTGAACTGTAAATAGTTGTAAAGGTATTGCAATTGCATGTTTGTTGAGATGATCCTTTTGCAGGTGTTTTATCTGTATTTTGTATTGTGAATGGATTCATCAATGGGAATGCTCATTGTCCACTGTATTAACCTGCTGTCACTTTGCCTCTGCCCAGGGACTACAGATGAAAATTAGCTTGTAGCTATCTCTGGTCTGTGCAACACATTTGTTGTGCAATGTCCCTGTTAAATAAACAAATAAAATAAAATAAAAAAATAAAAATAAAAAATTTTATGACATTATTTTTGACAGCGTCATTTTATGACATTTTTAGACAAGTGCTTAAAACTTTTAACAGTATTGTAGCTTTGCAGTTAGGTCTCTTGGAGCATCTTGGTGAGGCTTTCACAGTTCTTCTGGATGATGATGAGATCAGATGCTGTGTGGAGCACAGAACAAAAATGTCACTGGATTATCACAATTAATGGCAAAATGAATGGAAATGTAAACCGATATTTCCTACTGACACACTACAGCAAAAGATAGAAATCACTGACTTAAAACCTTATTTAGCTTGTGAAAATACTAGTGTTCTAATAATTTTGACCACAACTGTATGAAAAGTTGAGAAGTAAAATGAGCATTTATTTCATGCCTCTGTGTTTATGTTCATAAAATACACTTAACTTAAAATGTAATGTTGCAAGACTAAATGCCGTATAATTAACAGGTGGGGACCAACATGGTGGATTTGAGCCTTGGGATGAGACAACAACATTTCTAGACCTTCGCCATTGTTCCAGGCAACACGGTCTCACCCCTATTCGTCACACACTGCCGTTTGGTCATTTTCCCCTCACGTCCATAAACTGACGTTGAGGGTACCCCCTCTTCGTCGCGTGGCACCGTAGAGGGTCATCCGATAGATTTGAATGCAAATCCCTCATCTTTGGATTTTGACGAAAGGGGGTTAGGCATCCAGATGAGAGCAGTTGTATGGCAAGCCGTTTTAGCATAAAATACACTTTTCCTTACTAGTCATAATTCTGTTTTGACTAGTCATAATTCCAATTCCAGATATCTATCCTGCAATTTTGACTCGTCATAATTGCAATCAAGATATCTACAATGTTATTGTGACTAGTCATAATATGCATTGAAGATATCTACAATGTTAATTTGACTAGTCGTAATATCCATTAGAGATATCTCTAATGCTTTTATGACTAGTCATATGGCAAGCCGTTTTAGCATAAAATACACTTTTCCTTACTAGTCATAATTCTGTTTTGACTAGTCATAATTCCAATTCCAGATATCTATCCTGCAATTTTGACTCGTCATAATTGCAATCAAGATATCTACAATCATATTGTGACTAGTCATAATATGCATTGAAGATATCTACAATGTTAATTTGACTAGTCGTAATATCCATTAGAGATATCTCTAATGCTTTTATGACTAGTCATATTGTTCCATTAACTTCCATTGGAAAATATTTTCAGATATCTACAAATGAGTTTTGACTAGTAGAAATTGTAATTAAAGATATCTATAAATGAATTTTCACTAGGCAGAACTTTAATTAGAGATATCTCTAATTACATTTTTACTAGTGACAATGAAATTAGAGATATCTCTAATTGAGTTGCCACTAGTACAAATTATAATTCAAGATATCTCTAACTGTTTTTTTACTAGTCGTAATTCAATTGGAGATATCTTTAATTCGTCATTTTTAAAGATATCCACAAATACATTTGTAGATATCTGTAAATAATTTACTACTAGTCGAATTACAGTTGTAGATATCTTGAATTGGATTTTTGACTAGGCAAAACTTGATTAGAGATATCTTGAATTGGAATTATTCCTAGTCAAAACTTATTTAAAGATATCTGCAATTTAATTCTGGATATCTCAATCATATTTTCGACTAGGAGGATCTTTCTTTGGAGATATCCGCATTCAGCTTTGTGACTAGGAAGAATTTGAATGTAGATATCTAGAATTAACATTCTGACTAGTCAAAATTATTTTATAGATATCTTAATTGTGTACTCAAACCACCCCTTTGCTAAGCCCCGCCTTAATCTTTAAGCAGGGTTGCCAGATCGGATTGACGATTTCTAGCCCAAAAGCTCACCAAAATAATGTGATAGAATTGTATTGCCATGTCAAGGTTGATAAGGACCATTTTTTATCTCTTTCAAAAAAAAAGAATAATGACAAAATAAAATAAAGATAAATCAATTTCACAGGAATATGGATCAAAACAGTATATGCTTACAAAAAAATATGCTTACAATGTCCAAAAATCTTTTCAAAGTGGAAATTGACCTTATGCACGGAGCGTTCTTTAGAACTTCCGCATAAAGATAAGCCAGCTCGTAAACTTCAGCTGAAGCTCATTTTATACGTACACTCGTGAGACTCATCTACTGCCTCGTTCTTATCAGAAACTGAGAAAAAATATAATTGCAACATTATAAACAATGTAAGCGGCATGAACATTCAGTTTCATTTTATTAACAACATAATTTAAATAGCTAAATAATTTAAATGCGGAGCCTGGCAATCCCGTACTCTCCCTATCTGCATAGTTGTACATTTAAATGCTGACAGCTAAACACCATCATAATGTGTTTATGCTAACGTTAGCTAGCTAGCGATATTTCTCTTCAAGGACATCTTAATCATATTTTTTGATAATCACTAACTTGCCTTCATAGTCATGAACAAATTTTTTAAATCTTTTATTATTTTCTAACTCTACAGCTGTGAAATAAAATGTACTTCAAGGACTCACTTTTCATTCATAAAAACCGCATCGGAAAAAAATGACTTTTCACAGAAAACATCTTTTTTTGGCTAAAATAATATGAAATTACCGCATATAACCAATAGATGGCAGCAGAGGATTATTTATTATGCAGCTGCCTTTCAAACTCCCTCTATTTTCAAGACGTCTTGCTTTTCGATTTATTATAAAATTACTAGTATAATAAATTGTATTACTTTTACCACCCTTAAGTATATAGTATAGCAAGTGCAGAAAGTCATTAAGCTCACACACAATAAACAGCCTACAAGGGTGAATTATTTAAATACTAATATAGTTCACTACAAATATGTTAAATATTTATGGGATAATAATTAAATAATGCACTCAATAAGAATCGATAGGAATTTGAAATACTTTATAAAATTGAATCTTTTAAAAAATGTAATGTTTTTATCTTTTAAGTTTTATCTTGAACTGTAAAATCTAATAAATAGCCTACATTTAACCAACACTGCTGTTGCTGTAGTTTTGTTACTCTGTAATTAATCTGAATCATTTCAGCTCTTTTTTTGGACATTGTTTGTCCGTTTATTACTGTCAATTATAGCAATGACTCGCGCATATTTAGCCGATTTACTCGCGAATTTTTTAAACTGGCATTTGTCATTCTTGAAACAGTATACATGGACGTTTAGTCCTCTTAGATAAACAACACTTTTCTTCGATTGTGAATGTATTATGTGGAGAAAACGACCAAAGTACGCTCATATTACGGTACAGTAGGCTACAGTTGACCTGAAATGACAGCTAAGTCATTTCAGGTCAACTGTACTGTACCGTGCTTGACTAAACAATGAAGTATTCCGTGCATAAGGTCAATTAACCGATGACTTTAACCCTTGGAAAAACACATGCATCATTTTCAATGTCCACAGTAAAAATATGCAAATTTCTGTGCAAAAAGTGCACAATAAAGTGATTAGAAACAAATGTTCTGTAGCTGGCATTTACGTTCATGCACACACCCACGACAGCCAAAAATGCGTTATTCATTGATGTATACTGTATGATAATCGAACAGAAAAAATAAAATAATAAGAACAATTTACAACAATAATGTGCTAAACCTTGTCTTGTGCCTTATCTTCAGACAGAGCATGTATTTCATGAAGTACACATTTCAGAACATAATGCAAAATATGCAGAACATAAACTGTTGTTTAGTCCAGCAGCCAAAGCCAAGTTTACCAGAGTAGTCTGGACGGTGTAAGATATCCCTTACAAAAATGTCCTGTGGTATTTCATATAATAAAACATCAAAAGTACCACATAAAATTAGTGTGGTAATTGTGTAGTATTGTGTTGTTTTTTGGGACATTTTACCACAGGATTTTGTTGTACAGTATGTAATATTCCTGTAATATTCTTGTGGTAATGTGTGGTATTATTTTCACATTTCTGTATTATTTACCACAGGATTTTGTTGTAAAGTATGTAATATTCTTGTGGTAATGTGTGGTATTATTTTCACATTTCTGTATTATTTACCACAGGATTTTGTTGTAAAGTATGTAATATTCTTGTGGTAATGTGTGGTATTATTTTCATATTTCTGTATTATTTACCACAGGATTTTGTTGTAAAGTATGTAATATTCTTGTGGTAATGTGTGGTATTATTTTCACATTTCTGTATTATTTACCACAGGATTTTGTTGTAAAGTATGTAATATTCTTGTGGTAATGTGTGGTATTATTTTCACATTTCTGTATTATTTACCACAGGATTTTGTTGTACAGTATGTAATATTCTTGTGGTAATGTGTGGCATTTTCACATTTCTGTATTATTTACCACAGGATTTTGTTGTAAAGTATGTAATATTCTTGTGGTAATGTGTGGTATTATTTTCACATTTCTGTATTATTTACCACATGATTTTGTTGTAAAGTATGTAATATTCTTGTGGTAATGTGTGGTATTATTTTCACATTTCTGTATTATTTACCACAGGATTTTGTTGTACAGTATGTAATATTCTTGTGGTAATGTGTGGCATTTTCACATTTCTGTATTATTTACCACAGGATTTTGCTGTGCATTATGTCATATGACAGTGATATTCTATAGTCATATTTGGGCAGTAATACTAGGAATTTTCTGCAATAAATCCGGGGTCATATGATCAAATGTAGGATGGTATGAGCCCCCAGAAGTTAAATTACTAGGTCACATTAGAATTAGAAGTGATTTTATTTGCAACACATATCAGTGTTCACAGACATCTTTATACAAATGAATACAAATAAAATAAACAATAAAAACAAATAAAATTAGAAAATCCCACGACTGCTAAGCTTGCGCTCATTTGAGAGTTTATTGCGAGCTGCTTCCTTTAAAGATTTTGTGTCCACATCCGGAAAAGCAAATCTCACATTTCCTGCAAGAGAAAATCGGACAACTTAGCTGTATGCCAGTACAGTTTTTTTTAAAACCACTTGAATGGTTTAACGGCACCAATAACAGTATAAACATACTTTAGCACAGCCAAAGAATGACAGAAATGCTGTGTTGACTGCATTGAATTTCAATCATGTTAAAATTATAAAAAATTAATTGCACATGTTAATGCATTTTCATAGTCCTGGGGCCAGATTCACTAAACATTCTTACGAAGAATTTTCTTCTTAATGGATAACTATTTCCAAAATGTAACCTGGGCTGTTTTTTTACTGTAAACGAGACAAACTTATATCTAAAAGCATAATTACAACAAACGAGCCGTCTTTAAGATTGACCGTGATTTTGTTTTCTGGTCAAATGGCCGGTGAATGGGAGTGCCAGGGGCACTACTTTGAGCGCATCAAAATCAATATTTTTACGACACTAAGAAGGCTCGACACACCATGAAACTTTGCTCTAAGTATGGCCTGGGTGAACTCGAGCATTGAGAACATTGTTTGTGTACACAGAGTTTACTAAAAAGAAAGGTTTTGAACAACTCACTTTCACTGTTTGAGTTTCCGCTCGCAGCCGGCTTGCCAGTCAAGAAGTGTCGATCTCCGAATTAGATATAATAGTGAGGAGAGTAAAAATGGATAGCTCCTAAAGCATATTTCCATATAAATGCACAGCTAATTCATTGTTTAGTTAACAGGTGAAAAACAATATTAACCTTCTAGTTGTAAATCGATCTTTACTCTCCTCACTATTACGTCGCATTCGGAGATCGATACTTCTTGACTGGCAAGACGGCCCCGAGAGGAAACCCAAACAGTGAAAGTGAGTTGTTCAAAACCTTTCTTTTTAGTTCTTAATTTCTTAAGAACTTCTTAGAATTTATCTTAAGAAATTAATTTATTTCTTAAGTAGATATTCGTGAATCTGGCCCATGTGACCAAAAAAAAAAAAAAAAAAGAACTCACTGAATAACTCTTCCATTTTCTCTGGATCCAGTTGTGGTCTTGGGGGCAGACTTCCATTTGCATTTGATTTCTTCCCTGTTAATGAATGTGCAGCCATCTCCTCCCGAGTGAAGGACTGGGACATCAAGTCTTGTAGCATGCGCTGTGGTGTTTTTGCCCAAGACTGAAATCTTTTGCCAGAGTTCTGCAAATGAAATTTCAATAAATTTAGTTAATAAATTTAACAAAAGCTGCCCAAATTAGTAGTTGATGACGCTTCACAATAAAGTATCATTGGTTAAAATCAGTTAATGAATTAACTAATGTGAACAAACAATGAAAAATTCAATTATTAAATGGTTTATTAAGCTTAGTTAATGCTAGCAATAAAAATGCAATAGCACAGGCTCTGAACTACAGTAGCTACCAGTTCCTGTTGATGGAAAAGAGGTATGAGCATGTCAGACAAGAAAGACATACAAAATGTGCAGGGCTGCGTCTCGATAACGACTGATCTAAGCATTAAAAAAAGCATTTTCTATAAGTCCTTTTACGAAAGGTGAATCTTGACATATATTTTACAAAAATATGTCAATATTCGCCATTCACCAATATTGACCTAAGTGTTGTGCATGCTTCAAAATATCTCACTGTTAACACTCATGTTATGATTTATGCACATGATCATACAGATAAAGCTGCTGCTGCTACTCTACCTGCCCCAGATAACAGATGACACTTTACCAGTCAGATCTAGGCATAGCTGTCATAGAAAATGCCACATTCAAGGTGAGATAATTTGATATTAAAAATCATGGGTGTCCAGGTTACTACAAACGGTGAGAGAATCTAGTGGCAGGTACGTGATGTTTAGGTGCCACAGAACACACGCTATTCTATGGATTAAAATAGGAATAAAATACAAATCCTTATTTATCCCAGTTTTGAAGCACATGTCCTAGATTACTTTTTTATTTTTTGGTTAGTCATTTAATTTAGATGTTTATTTCAGTGTTTTCTGCTTGTTTGTTTTCTAATTATTAATTTATAAATTAATTTAAAAAAAAAACTGAGATACAAAAAAAAAACACAATGCACTTGAATAAAGTTAAAGATGTAATCTGCTGATTTTCCTGTGGATGACCTCAGAATTCGGACTTCTTTACAATTATTTCAGAGCACTTGTAGATCAATTTCAGTTACGATGCTTTTCAGTTGCTACTTCAGTTACGATGCTTTTGGAAAACAGACCATAATACTAAGGTCAGTCGTATAATCTTTTTTTACAAACTTCTTAGGCTTACGATGCTCTTGGGAAATGCTTCCCTGAGCAGTGGGTCCCTAGGACTGTTGTCTGTTTGTTTTCAGACAAACCACCCATAGAATTATAGCACAGGCCTGTCTGTTTTACATCTAGCGGATGATACATGAGAGAAAAAAATTAAACAGTTGTGATTCAGATATACAGCACCTGCTGCAGTATTTTGATAATTAAAAACAGCGTGCTATGTGGGAATCTGTGTTAAACGATGTTATTAAATGATCAAATCCAGTATACACCTCATTGATAATGCTATATACATGCAATATATACAAGCAGATGAGCTCTATAATGCATTACAATGGTTTTCTATGAAAAAAACACACCAAAATTTGCATATTGCATTTATTCCCCTTGATCTGTATGACCAAACATATTGTGTATCATCAATAAGGTATATATTGAATTGGGTCTTTTAATATTACCATTTCTCACTACAAAACTTGCCATTAATAGCAGGAAGCCTTGTATTTTTGTCTTCCAGGTAGCCATCCCTGCAAGGGTGTGATGCCAGGTGAAAACATTCAATATGCACTAAATGACCACCACCTGTCAAATCAAATTTGAAAACCAAAACTTTCTTATAAATGAAGTTATTGATTACCTCAGCCTCAGTTCGAGGTTGTGACTCCCTCAGTCTTTTTATATCATCAAGAAGACCAGGAATTTCTACAACAAGATTTTGACACCTTATGACAGTGCACTTTGAAAGGCAAATACATTGTAAACAATAATTTTCAGAAATGTAAAAGTGTCTACCATCTACAGTGCTTCCAAGTATCATTTTGTGATACTTCAGGCCAGTTGTAGTCTAGTGGTTAGAGAGTTGGACTCGTAACCAAAGGGCCCCAGTTTGATTCCCAGTACTAACAGGAAACAACTGAGGTGTCCTTGAGCAAGACACATTAATCCAATTGCTCCCAGTTGGTAAATTGTAAGTTGATTTGGATAAAAGCATCTGCTAAATGAATAAATGTAAGTGTACTTCAGGGTGCAGGTGAAGTCATGTATTAATTTGCATATTTATAACGTCAAGTTTGCGTTTAGACGAGTTTTAGCACTTAAAGGGATAGTTCACCCACAAATGAAAATTTTATGTTTATTTTCTTACCCCCAGGGCATCCAAGAGGTAGGTGACTTTGTTTCCTCAGTAGAACACAAAGATTTTTAACTCAAAGCGGTGCAGTCTGTTAGTCATATAATGGCAGTGGATGGGTACCAAATCTTTAAAAGTAACCAAAAACACGCACAGACAAATCCAAATTATACCCTGCGGCTCGTGACGATACATTGATGTCCTAAGACACGAAACCATTGTTTTTTGCGAGAAACTGAACAGCATTTATATATTTTTTTACCTTTGATACACAGCCACGTCCATCTGTCATGAGCACGAGCTTAGCATCAGACTCCTTACATGTGTAGCGCTCTGGCGTAGTTTACGCAAACACCAGAAGTGATCTGTCGCTTGTATACGACACTCATTGTTTACACAGTGCAGAGATTGTGGGTATAGCCTTTAAAGGTTTGGTGCCCATCTACTGCCATTATATGGCTGACAGACTGCACCGGTTTTCGTTAAAAATCTTCTTTTGTGTTCTGCTGAAGAAACAAAGTCACTTACATCTTGGATGGCCTGGGGGTAAGCAGATAAACATCAAATTTTCATTTTTGGGTGAACTATCCTTTTAAGATCTGTTCTACTCTATGAACGCTCACATACTGTAATACAACTGAATGCCCAATAAAGCTTTTCAAGTCATATTTTCATATTTTCTGTTACATACATAAAGTAGTAAACACAGCCCAATAACACAATTTTACCAGGAATCACTCTAACTATACTTCCTAAATCCCGATTTATATCAACATCGTCTGATAACATCAATATATCTAACATAAACTAATAGGCAACTATATGTGGTGGTTTAAAAATCTACCTAGGTTTGTTAATATGTACCTGTTATTTGAAAAAAGCTGCCAAATGCTCTGAAAGTTGCTAAATATAGTGTTACCGCATGCGGTGGATTGTTGCGGCCCGCCTCAAATAAATTATGGGAAACACTGGAGATTGTCTTTCAGAACGAGCAGTATGAAACGTGTAGAGCGAGGGGCCCGTCAAGGTAAATTCTATGTGTGGGAAGCACTGATAGATTGCAGTTTCTTGTTTTATAACATTTGTTAGATTATAAATTAATTTGTTAAGTTAATAAATGTAAATACCTGCAAGAAGTGACTCCAGGGATCGATGTGCATTAATTTGTCTTCTGCAGTTTTCAAGCTCCTCTCTGAGCTGTTTGTTCTCATCCTGAAGCTCCTTCATTCTTCTCTGCATGTCGTCAATTGACTGATTTACAGGTGCCTTTAAAAGATGCATAAGTAATACACATATTTACTGTTTTTTGAATACAGGATTTTTCCTAAATCTGTCCTTTGAAAATTTGTATTAAATATTTGCTAAATATTTTGTAAGCATGTTGTGCTAAATCTGGTCTATTGGTTTTGGATGTTGCTCATGTGCTTGATGTAAATGGTCACACTATCCACATGATGCTTTCAACTACCATGTAAAGTGCTGTCGCTGGTCAAGAAGGACTGGTAAACATTTTGATAAAAGGATCACAATCACCTTAAAGGAATAGTTCAACCAAAAATGAAAATTACCCATTATTTACACCTGGTACAGCTTCTGTGTCTGCACAATTTGGTGTGTTAGAAGTGAGGTTAACACCACTTTTTACCCGGGTTTATGAAACCCAGCTCTGTCTGGAGCACTGCTTTTGCTGCATGTTACTGCTGGGGTTTAGAATGTTGAATGGTGAAAATGTTTCTAGAATTGAACAGCAGCATTTTATACTTGCCTGTATTTTCTCAGACCTCTGTTTAATTAATTGCTGCATCAAATGCTGCCCATGCTTTAATTCAGTTCTCCGTACTTTTGCTGGCTGTAGAAAAAGTAAAAATAAGTTAACTGAAAAATTAAACAAGAAACTAAATCTCAATTTTGTCATTGTGGGGAACAAAAGTTCCAGGGCAAAAGAAAAAAGGCAATTACATTTCTAACTTTAATATGTTTGGCTTCTGGTTTAATTTACTTCTAGTTATTTTGCATGTACAAAAACAGTCCATTAAAGGGATAGTTCACCCAAAAATGAAAATTTGATTGTATCTGCTTACCCCCAGGGCATCCAAGGTGTAGGTGACTTTGTTTCTTCAGAAGAACACAAACTAAGATTTTCAACGAAAACCGGTGCAGCCTGTCAGCCAAATAATGGCAGTGGATGGGCTGACCTTTAAAAGTAAAAAAGAAAAAAACATGCACAGACAAATCCAAATTACACCCTGCGGCTCGTGACGATACACTGATGTCCGAAGACACGAAACGATCAGTTGTTGCAAGAAACTGAACAGTATTTATATAATTTATTACCTTTGATACACAGCCACGTCCATCTGTCCTGAGCACGAGCTCATCATCTGGCTCATTTACATGTGAACGCGCTCTGGAGTAGTATACGCAAACGCCGAAAAGGGAAATCAGTGATAAAAAACAATCCCTGATGAGTTTGCGTAAGCAAACGTAATCTTTTAGCTTTAAATCGGTTTGAACAACCAGGATAAGAGCAAGTAATCACCATTTTGAATAGCCGCTATATCAACAATCTCTGTGCACTGTGTAAACAATGAGTGTTGTATACATGCAACAAACCGCTTCCGGTGTTTGCGTAAACTACGCCAGAGCGCGTACACATGTAACGTGACTGATGCTAAACTTATGCTCAGGACAGATGGACGTGGCTGTGTATCAAAGGTAAAACATGACATAAATACTGTTAAGTTTTTCGCAAAAAACGACCGTTTCGTGTCTTAGGACATCAATGTATCGTCACGAGTCGCAGGGTGTAATTTGGATTTGTCTGTGCATGTTTTTTTTTTACTTTCAAAGGTTTGGTGCCCATCCACTCACATTATATGGCCGACAGACTGCACCGGTTTTGGTTAAAAATCTTTGTTTGTGTTCTTCTGAAGAAACAAAGCCACCTACATCTTGGATGCCCTGGGGGTAAGCAGATAAATATTAAATTTAAATTTTTGGGTGAACTATCCCTTTAAGCTGCTTTATACAGTAATGCTTTCATATTGCAAAATATGGTGCATATGGTGGACTAGCAAAATGAGTGTACTTACCAAGGCTGAGCTGGCAGGAACTTCAGACAGATCATCTGTCAGTTTTTTTGGTTTTACAATTGATCTTTTTCCAGGGACATCAGCAGAAGGTTTCATCCTCCCAGTTAATTTGTCCCTTTCTTTGACAAGGTTCTCATCCAGGCGTGACTCTATAATATTAAAATACATGTCAATAATAGGGATGACACATCTTATCAGGGTTTCACAACATTAATATAATTTAAGTTTACCATCATTTAAATAACGTAAAGTATCAAAAGCTGACGATCTAACGTTATATGTATGACACTTGTCATATAATTACTTTTACTTACATTTTGACACTTGTCATATAATTACTTTTACTTACATTTAAGTACAAAGGAGATTTCTGCAACAGCACTCTTTACTCGTTTAACTCAGTAATGAAAAAAATGTTATATAATAAACGCTGTACTGAACCTAACTCAACATAAACATCCAATATTCAAAGCCTATCACGTTGACTAACATAGCCTAATGACTCAACAGTAACTTAGTTCATGGCCATGTCTCTTCTGTTGGGCCTTTTTGGAAAATCTCAGTGTCCAATTCATGAACAGATGTTGTTATTATTACTGTTGTTATTATATATTGTTGACGACCTCAAAATAAATAATGAATATGGACATATTCCCTGTCTTGCGTGCACATAAAGAGCGATATTGTCGCGTTTGATAAATTAAACAGGCAAATACACAGTTAGCACAACAAATAACACATAAAAGTATTGCAGAATCACTTAAATCATGTAAACATGCGACTCACCAGCAAAACACACGACTCTGGCGACGTACTGAGACGTTTGGTTTCTCCCAGTGGGCCAGTTGACGAGTACTTCTTTAGAGAAGTCCCATTCCTCGTTATTTAAAGTTTCAACGTGAATGTTTGTTTCGTCGATGTACTTTGACAGCCCTATTTCTACTGTTTTCTCCTCAAAAAAATCAAATAAACAGAAACGCATCATCTTCGTATCAAAGCTAGCTCGATGATGTCCGTTAAGAAACGCTGTGACGTATTACGTTCAAAACCCAAAAGTGCGCCAAAGCGGCATCCACCGAGAACTAAGGAGACGATGCTGCTATCTAGCGGAGGTATGTGATAATTGCCATAAAACCAAATAATGACAAATACAATAATTTTAACAATAACAATAAAGTAGATTTATTGATTTATTAACACAAACTTTACATACAGATACATAAAAAACAAAAATGGAGCCTCCCTTAAAGAGGGGACGGTACAAAAAATATCTTAAAGATTCAGATGTACTTGTTCCCAGACAGACAAGACACAACTGGAATAAACATGGTTTAACATGGGTAAGTTTTTTTTTTATTATTATGTATTTGAAAAAATAATTAATTTTGAAATAATAAATTATTAGTGGCCAGATTTTCAAAACAAATTTTCTTCGTTTGTACTCAACAATACTTTAAAGAGTAATAGGGAAATCTAGGGTTTGTTTGATTGATTTTGTTTTTAATTTGGGGTCCCTGGGTTGGCTGAGAACCTCTAAACTATAGTGCATAATTCATAGGGTTCTGGGGGAAAGGAGGAAGGAATGACAGAAAATGAAGAAAGGAGAGAGAGTTCAGAATGTGAGAGCTGCAATGAAGGCCTTTATAATGAGGTACATCAATCAGTTTGATTTAGGCTATAATGCCTTACAAATATGTCTTTTATTTAAATAAGCAAATGTATGTTTATAGCCTGGCCTTTATCGTTTATTGACAGACATGTATATGCTACTTAAAATCAAATTAAAGACAATTAAACAATAAAAATGTGATGTCTCACATGGACAGTTTAACAATTTGTACTGTATCATATGTTGAAACTGAGAAATGAGCACCTCTTCGTCCAGCCTAATTAATAAAATACTTAAATCACCAATAATAACCATATGTTTAAGTAAACAAATAAAAAATATTAAACAAACACATTATTTCTTTTGCTCTTCATTTCCACAAAGAATTCAGAAGAGGAAGTGACTGAAAATGGCTCAAATGAGGTACCAAACCATAAAATGTTTCATTCTTGTAAGTTTTATCAGGTTATGTGCCATTACTGTATGGTTATTTGAAATGTTTCACTTTCAGGATGACTGTGAGGCTCAGGAGCTGATTATGGAAGATCTGGAAACAGGGCATTTGAATAGCAACTATGAGGTACTTTCAGTTGAGAGAAGGGGTATTATCAGAAAAAAAAACTGTGTTGCCTTTAGCTTGTCACTATAGGACTCTTTATATGTAAATACTTACTTGTCTAAAACCTTTACATACATTTGTATGCTGTATACATCTTTAAACCGATTACTGTTCAGAAATTTACTTCAATCATAATTTTGAAAATAAAAAAATTATGTTTTAAATAAAACCATGTAAACTTCCAATAAATTTAAAGAATAAGGGGGAGGCGGCTTAGATTAGCTTGAACCCAGCTCCATCATGAATCCACTTGTGGTGTGTCTACCTGTAAGTTAACATAAAATAGAACTGATCCTATTTAGCAACTTTTTAGTACATGACTAATTAGTTCCCATCTTTCCAAGAACCAAAACTTTAAAATAATACATTGAGTCATAAAAGCAGTTTTTTCTTATCAATAATTTTACCAATTACTTTTTACTTAAAATTTGCCAACTGTCTGTTTGATGCTGAGTTGCTGTTTTGTTAATGTGACTTCATGATGATGATCTCTCTTTTTTTTCTAGAAAAACTGTCCATCAACTTCTGGATCCCATATAGATGCAGGTCAGGCAAATCTGATGATTACAGCATTTATTCTCCGTCACAAGATTACAGGAGCAGCTCTTCAAGATCTCCTTACTCTTCTAAATGAACTAATGCCTGGTGTAGCACCCCAGACTAGCTACCTGTTTAAGCAAACTCTAAAAGATGTGCATGGTGAAATGGAACTGCATTTTTATTGTCCATATTGCACTGAGTATATTGGAGAAACTGGGGAGGGTGTGTGTAGGAATACTGATTGCCAATTGGAGTATGATTTGACTACTTGCAAAAAAAATGGAAACTTTTTCATCTTTTTACCATTGGGTTCACAACTAAGAGACCTATTAGAAAATTCTGAAATTTTCTCAAAGCTTGGAAGGTCCCAGAGTTACAGTGATGATGCAGTCTCTGACATTTTTGATGGTAGTGAAATGTCGCAAACAATGCTTGAAAACAACATACGTGAGACAGATTTAACTCTTCTTTGGAACTGTGATGGAGTTCCAGTTTTTGAGTCATCAGGGTATTCTATCTGGCCTTTACAATGCGTTGTCAATGAACTGCCACCTGCAATCCGAAAAAAACATGTTCTTTGCATGGCATTGTGGTTTGGACGGTCAGCACCAAATATGAGTACAATGTTCACTCCAGTCATTGAGGAAGCCAAGATGCTTTCCACACAGGGCTTTATCTGGCAAAATCCAGTCACAAATACACCAGCTACCTCCCGAGCATTTCTACTCACCAGTGCTTGTGATGCAGCTGCACGACCCAGACTGAAAAATTCCATTCAGTTTAATGGGAAATTTGGTTGTGATTGGTGTCTCCATCCTGGCGAAATGGTCGAGAAAGGAGCTGGGTTGGCGCGTGTGTATCCATTCAGTCTTCCTGAGCCTGAGCCGAGGACACAAGACAAGTGGGAAGAAGATGCTATTGCTCCCATAAATGGTGTCCGTGGCCCTTGTCAGCTTTTGTTCTTGCCATTGTTCAACATAGTGAAAGGATTTGTACCTGACTACATGCATTGCGTGCTGCTAGGTGTGGTTAGACAGTGGGCCACTCTGTGGTTTGATTCACAATACAACCAGTGTCCATGGTACCTTGGTAGACACACACAAATTCTTGACTCTAGGTTACTTGAGATAAAACCTCCAAGGGAGATAAGTCGGGCACCACGCTCATTATCAGAAAGAAAGTTCTGGAAAGCTACGGAGTGGAAGTCTTTCCTCTTGTATTATTCCCTTTTTGTTCTCATGGGTGTACTACCTACAAAATTCTATCAACACTGGTGTCTTCTCTGCTTTTCTCTCCACATTCTGTTACAGCCCAGAGTGCCAAAACATCTGATTGAAAAAGCTGATTTGATGCTGAAAAAATTTGTCATAAATGCTGAAACGCTCTATGGCAAACAGCACATCTCATTTAATGTGCATCAGCTGACACATTTAGCAAGCAGTGTGTATAGCTGGGGACCCCTTTGGGCTGCATCTGCCTTTTCTTTTGAGGCCAACAACAGGAAACTGCTGAGTTTCTTCCATGGAACTCAGCATGTCCCCATTCAAATAGCAAAATCCTTTTTGCTATGGAGAAGAATCCCCAAAATGCTAAAAGAAGCGAATGACGCATCACCAACTGTGGTCAGCTACATTGAGAATCTCTGGAACTGCAGCAGTGTTCTCCCACAGAAGTCTTTTAAAAGGGATATCTTCACCTTTTTCTGTAAAGGTGTAGTGAAACAGTTGCCTGTACAACATATGCTGGCTTTAAAGCGACTCCTGGGGAAAGTTGTTGACCAAGGCATTTACCACAGCAAAGTATTGATTGGTCAGAACTTATTTGCAGTGGAGAACAGTTCCTCATCAGATCGGAGATGCAATTGTGTGGCTGAATTTTGTGATGGCACATTTGGCATTTTAAAACACATTCTTGCACCGAAGTGTGTAACTTGTGAAGAGGTTTGTCAGTGTGACTGCAGTACTTCTTTAATGGTTTTATATTCAAGCCTGCCCACTGATTCACATGTGCTTTTCAGAGATGCTCAGATTGGGTTCAGTTCTGCAGGTTTTACACACAGAGTTTCCCTTGGAATTGAAATTAGAGCTAAATTTGCAAAAGACCTGAAAAGAAAGTGCTTTTTGATTTCATGCAAAGATGTTTTTTTTGTTGTTCCAATGGTGAACACAGTAGAATCTGACTAAAGAACCGAAATGTCCAAAATAGATACTTGTGTGCAGGTGTGGTATGTATAATATAAGCGTGTGTGTAATAATTTATAATTTATTTCTTTATAAGTCTTCATAAAACACCATATATAATACATGCTAACTAGGCCTATGTTTCACAAGGTTTTCTAAGAAAGGTCAATTTGCTGTTATTGTTTAAAATATGTCATGAATTCATTTTTATTTGGGCTCAACTTTTTTTTTATTGTATAATAAATTAAGGTTTATTGTAGCCTCTCACATTATTTCTCTCAATGTCTTTGTTTTTGAAAAACCTCATATGCGCGCACACAAACACAAATTAGCAAAAAATATTTTTCTTACAGTAAATGTTTTTCATGAAGAATATGATTTGGCAATCATGATATATGTAGCTCTGCTCAAATACTCTGGTATTATCACACACAAAAACAAACAAACAAAAAACACAAAAACTACACATGTAACTTACAATCCAATTATAAATTCCTGTGATAGTACGCAACAAAAGTGGTATTTTTTTCATAAATACTGTACCTCTGATCCAGTCCTTTTAAAAAAGAATTACCACAGAAAAACAACAGAAAAACCACAAACAACATCTAATGGTAAATTCTTGTGATACTGTACAACAGAAATTGTTGTAGTAATCCTGTCATATTAGTTTGTGCTGGTATTACCACAAAAAAAACAACAGAAAAACTACAAACAACATCTAATGGTAAATTCTTGTGATACTGTACAACAGAAATTGCTGTGGTAATCCTGTCATATTAGTTTGTGTTGGTATTACCACATAAAAAACAACAGAAAAACCACAAACAACATCTTATGGTAAATTCTTGTGATACTGTACAACAGAAATTGTTGTAGTAATCCTGTCATATTAGTTTGTGTTGGTATTACCACAAAAAAACAACAGAAAAACTACAAACAACATCTAATGGTAAATTCTTGTGATACTGTACAACAGAAATTGCTGTGGTAATCCTGTCATATTAGTTTGTGTTGGTATTACCACATAAAAAACAACAGAAAAACCACAAACAACATCTTATGGTAAATTCTTGTGATACTGTACAACAGAAATTGTTGTAGTAATCCTGTCATATTAGTTTGTGGTGGTATTACCACATAAAAAACAACAGAAAAACCACAAACAACATCTAATGGTAAATTCTTGTGATACTGTACAACAGAAATTGCTGTGGTAATCCTGTCATATTAGATTGTGTTGGTATTACCACATAAAAAACAACAGAAAAACCACAAACAACATCTAATGGTAAATTCTTGTGATACTGTACAACAGAAATTGCTGTGGTAATCCCAGTAGCACCTCACTGCAGAACATGAAATCCACTGGGAGGAGTTGGATCCAGATCCAAGGGGCGGAGTTGGATCCAGATTCAGGGGGCGGAGTTGGATTTCCTCCCACTGCATTCTGATTGGTCGACAGGTTCCTAGCGTTTCTCACAGGTTCGCGTTTAAAGGCTGTGTAGAGAGAATGGTGCCGTCAAGCTGCGCCTAATTTAATAACAAATGATCGTTGCGACGGAAGCGAATCAAACTAACTTTAGCTGGAAAATAACTTTATTAAAGAACCGCTATAAAGCCAAAACAATCTCCGTTTACTTAAATTATAAGTTTATCTCTGTAAAGCTGCTTTGAAACAAATCTACACTGATAAAAGCACTATATAAATGAAGATGATTTGACTTTTGATGGAAAAACAAACTTGCCGAAAACAAATCTTACTTAATAAAGTTTAAAAAGTTACAAGCATTGCAGTTTGTACATTGTGTGAATGTGATTTTTTTTTTTATTTGGAAAAATAAACCAAAAAATTATAATCCAAAATAAAAAGAATGATTAAAAATTCTTAAATTTCATCTTCCCTGAAAAGCATGTGGTTCCTTGTTACATGCAAGAATAAATATCTCTTAAAAGGAAATGTATTCTTTGACTGGCTGATCTTTTACCCCTCTCATTAATAAGTAGGCGCTTCTACTTTTGAATAATATTAAATCAAGTTTAAATTCAAGTAGAAAATGTGTGCTTTTCCACTACTGATTATGCAACTGTAAGTGACTAAATTATAGCACCACTAATTTTATACTTATAAATGAAGAGTATCTCACATAAATTCATTAAAAAAATTAATTACCAGCACAATTGAATAGGAGAAAAAAAAACATGTTTATTGACACACTAGGTAAAACAAACATTGTGAAAACAGTAGGGAAACTTTGAAGGCAGAACATAAGGAAAACCACATTGGGAGCACACGCAGAATGACACAAACATTACAGGGAAACCACCAGACATTCACAATTAACTATTTATCCTTTCAGGTCAGCACAGATCTGGCAGAACTCGCTGCAGAAGTCTGGGTGGGTGTCTTCACTTATTACTTTAAAAAGTTCCCCCTTTCTTCCTCGACCTCCATATCCTGTGGGTTAGCAAAGAAGGCAAATATTTCAATATTCATTATTTTTTAAATGTTTTAATTCATCATTGAAAGTAAAACACTCCATGGCAACAACTAACAATGCATACCTGGAGTGCAGTGTTTGTAAACATCACCACATTGCCTACACGTTTCCAGTTTGTACATTTTGTAAGTACTCCGCCTTGTAGTACGGTGAGAAAACGGTCCAATTTGTGACACCTGTAAACATAAAACATTTTTTTAAAATCACACATTCAAAAATACACAAGGCATTAAACAGCCAATCAATCAAAAATCACCTGAATTTTAATAAAAATATGTAACTTTTGAAAAAGTTATGCAAAAACTCTGCAATTAACACTTACTGTCAAACCAAAGAAAATGGGCTCGTCTTCTGAAGCCTTCCCGTGTCACAAGGTCTCTGAAGCGAGTGCACACAAGGGCCAGCTCTGTTCTCTGCACTGCAAGTTGCACTTGACAATTAGGAATTCTGAAAAAATAAAATTATTATATATAAAAAATATTTATATATATGTATATATATATATATATATATATATATATATATATATATATACACACACACACACATATACACACACACACACACACACACACATATATACATACTGTATATACACATATACATATATATATATATATATATATATATATATATATATATGAAATGTAAATAAAGGTATAACACTTAATGTCGTGAGTCATAATGGCATAAGTCGTGGTAATGTGGGTATGATAACTTATTAAATTAACACTTGATGTATTTTTTGGATTATGACTATATTACTTATGAAATAGACTGATGTAAGAAGCATGCTAAAAAAGGTCAACAATGTTATTTAACTGTTTAAGCATTACAACACTACAATACTTACATAAAACAAATTAGGCTAATAAGCAACCGATAACGTCAGTAAAATAATAATCAACATTAACAACGTTTATAATAATGAATTATGTTCAAATAACTTCGAATAAAAAAAATCAATGCCAACTTGCCTTGATGATGTACTGCCAACGATAAGTGGTTGGAGACATGATACTTCACCATGTGAAGTTCCGTGGTGGGATTGAAGACTTTTGTTCCGCAGAACGGGCAATGATAATTAGAGCAACAGCTCTGGCATCTCTGAAGGACAATCTGCCCATGTCGCAACACTGTTCTGTGCATCTATGAAGAACGTTAAATAAATTTCAAAGGTTATTTATTGCCAAGTTAGCGATGCCTAACCTGGCTAGTGGGTAGCGTGGCTAACCTGGCTAACTAGATAGCTACCTGACTGACAACATCACATGTTAGCTAAGTTATATACATAAGAACATACCAGCAGTATTATCCAAAGCTAATTAGTTTAGCTAAATAGATAGGCCACCTCTACACGTGCGTGCTAACGTTAACGCTACAAACGACCTAACTTACCATTAATGGATGGCAGTTTAGCGGACTAGTTAAATATGTCTTGGCGTTATCAAAAAGTATGGACACTGTCAAAACTTTAACATATATTTAAGTGTGATCATTACTTAAAGACGCACACTAAATTATTAATCTATTCTCGACTATTATTAGTAATCAAAATGCAGACTTACATTGATGAGAGCAAACAATGGACCACCTTCACCGATATGCAGGTTCATCTGGTTGTGGGGCGTCCCGGGCGTGGGGGCGAACTTGGCGAAGTATATATAGTGGGAGGAGTCGGATCTGGATCCAACTCCTCCCAGTGGATTTCATGTTCTGCAGTGAGGACCTTCTCGGTAATCCTGTCATATTAGATTGTGTTGGTATTACCACATAAAAAACAACAGAAAAACCACAAACAACATCTAATGGTAAATTCTTGTGATACTGTACAACAGAAATTGCTGTGGTAATCCTGTCATATTTAGCTCTGCTCATTTGTTGTGTGGTAAATTTATGTTGTACTACAGTGTTACCACAGGATTACCACAGGACATTTTTGTAAGGGATCTTCTGACTCATCATTCCCATATTCAGTTTTTTTTTTTTTTTTTTTTTTTTTTTTTTTTTTAACTGTTCATTAAATTGTTTTCTTATTTCAGTTACAATTATATTTATAAGTCTTCTATTCATCTCTCACCACGTATAATCCACGATGTGAGATTTGAGTCACTTAGACTTTTTATCGTGTAACTTATATTTAGGCCACTTTGCCATCGCAATTACTTAAAATGAATAAATGAGCTGCATATACAAAATCTTGCCCGTTATAGCGTCAAAACTCCGTTACTCACAAATCATCACATCTCAAAGACGTGAATTGATTGACAGGTCTCTGTTAAACTAAACCAGTTAGGGTTGCGCTAACAAAAATGAGTTGAGGACTGCACTACACATTATATTACTGTGATACTTTGAGCTCGAACATATTAAAATAACATGACTAATGATAAAAGGCGGAGTAAAAACCCAGACAGCACACATACGTCGGGCCGATGTCGGCCCGTAAGCAGAACGTCGGCCTCGTAAACTCTAAGATCTAAAAAGGATCGGCCAGGCGTAGGCGGGTGTAATTTGGTCAGTGCTCTACTTTGCCAGCTCATCAAAGGTCGGCTCTGAGTCGGCTCACGACAGAAGGCCGATGCCGCGTTTTTCTGTTTGAACTTGTACGGTTACTCGTCTCTTAGCAACCCACCAGAGAGATGGCGACTCCCCCGGCGACATCCGTGGCTTTCAGGTAAGTTTTCACTTGAGTTTAATTGGAAAAAATATATTATTTTGTTAATTTTGTGACACTTTATAACTAGTAAGGCGCTTGGTGCACTGTAGTACAGGTAAAAGACTTTGCGTGAGCCCTACTTGAGACTTTGGCTCGTTTCCAAATAAGGTTAACTTGTTTAGCTAACGCTAATGGATTTTATTTTACTGTGTTTCCAGCTGTTTCTCTGAGGGGACGAGCTAACGTTAGACACTGAGCAGCAAAAAGCTTAGTTCAGAGTTTGTTTTTAGTTTTTATTTCAGTAGTGTTACACTACTTTGTCCTAACTAACGTTTTTCGTCGTGTTTTTCACTCTGTTACAGGCTGCCAGAAAGTCTCCGTCTCTACGGTGAGCCAGCTATTGTTGTGGTTCCTTTTTAAACTAATAGTCTGTTGGATAATGATTGAATGAGACTAGATTGATAATGTAATGTTTCAATTCTAGATGTTTACTTTTGTAAATACTGCGTGACTTTGACGTATTTTAATTTGTTGAATGTCTAAGTTTACACTGGAGAGGTTGCCATGGAAACGGGGCTGCAGCAAGACACCTGACACAAAACTCCGTCTCTCGCTGCTGTTGTCACTGCTTTTAGGTAAGTTTAGTGCTTAAAATCACACAATTAATACATAAAACTGTTCCTTACTTGTAATTGACGCGTTTCTATTGAATATTTACTTTGTAGAAATGGTTTAATGTCTTCGAAAAAGTCTGTTAGCATCTCACAGATGAAGTATGCTAACTCTAGAGATTGAGGTCTTGTTTATGAAACTTTTGGCTTTTTTGCTGACAATTTGTCTATGGGTTATTGGAAGTAGTCTCATTTATTGAACCTTAATGGCTGCCAAGTTCAAATGCGTCTTGATCTTGTACGGTAAACGCATACTGACAAAATATGTTCTTTCAGGGGGACAGAAATAAAGCCTCCACAACAGAAGGGAAGCTCCAAGGTTTCAAAATGTTTTAAGAGAGCTGCTGACAGAAGCAGGAAATACAGGTGAACCGAAGAAGCTCATAAAAATAACTTTAAGCATTTTTCACAATATATTTATCCTATATAACCATGTGTCTGTTAATGTCTTTTACAAAATTAAATATTTAATTATTATAGTAATTTTATGAAGCTTTTCACAGCTAAATGTAACTCTACTTAAAACTAAAAACATATTCTGTTATCTAATAGTATTTTTTTTTTTTTTTTTTTGCATTTTACCTGTACTTTAACTTGTTTCCTTCTAATAAACCACCAACTGCATACTAAATATTGTGGTCTCTGTGACAAATGTTTTGTTCCTAGATTCTTCCATGATGATGGCCTGTGGCACATCAGCAGACTCAGAGTGAACCTTCTTCTCCAAAGTGCTGTAAACCATTGTCTAGTAAGTAAAATATCAAACATACACTACTGTTTCGTAAGTTTTGGTATGGTAAAGTATCTTCTGCCCACCACAACTGTGTGTATTTGATAAATAATACAGTTAAACAGTAATATTGTGAAATTAATACAATTTAAAATGATTGTTTTCTATTTTAATATAGTTAGAGAAGTAATTTATTTATGTGATGCAAAGCTACATTTTCAGTATCTTTACTCCAGTCTTTAGGGTCACATGATCATTCAGAAATCATTAATCATGTGTTTGACTTAATGCAGGAGGATATTTTGATGAATAAAAAAAGTTTCTTTTATAATTTACAGCATTTGTTTGAAACATAAATGTTTCCTTTAACTTTTGATAATTGATAATGATAAGACATTGATAATTAGAAATTAAAAATATTTTTTGAGCAGCAAATCAGCATATTAGAATGATTTCTGAAGGATCATGTCACACTGAAGACTGGAGTAATGATGCTGAAAATGCAGCTTTGATAAAAAGAAATTTAATTTCACAATATATTCACAAAAATCTGTTGTTAAAGGGATGGTTCGAAGTAGAATTGACTTCATTGCTATGCACTCCGAAGCCCATGTAAATACCCCATCCGAAGTTTTTTTTTACCTTAGTCAAACATTTATGGAGATATTAGAGTTTTTCGAATTGCTTGTTACAGGAGTGAATGGTACATGTGATGTATCTCGTAAATTGCACCACTAAACGTGCAAGTAATCTTACCAAACTTGTGCAGTGGTGTAAATAGGTTATGTACTCACAAAACGCTGCATCGGAACATTTGTAAGTCCACCATGAGTGTTTTAAAAACACGTTTTAGCGGATCCCTACTAGTCTCAAAAACTACAAATGGCGACACGTCGACGTCACTTCCCTGGTTTGAAAAAAGCACGTAAAAGTCCTCCTACAAGTTGACATGCACACAGATGTAGTAGGAGGACTTTAATGAGCTTTTTTCAAACCAGGGAAGTGATGTCGACTTGTAGTTTCTGAGACTAGTAGTTCTCGGGTAAAACTTGGTTTTAAAACACTCATGGTGGACTTACAAATGTTCCGATGCAGCGTTTTGTGAGTACATAACCTATTTACACTACTGTACAAGTTTGGTAAGATTACTTGCACGTTTAGTGGTGCAATTTACGAGATACATTACATGTACCATTCACTCCTGTAACAAGCAGTTTGAAAAACTCTAATATCTCCATAAATGTTCGACTAAGGTAAAAAAAAACTCCGGATGGGGTATTTAGATGGGCTTCGGAGTGCATAGCAACGAAGTCAATTCTACTCCGAACCATCCCTTTAAATTGTAATAATATTTTACAATATTATTGTTTTTACTTCATTTTTGATCAAATAAATGCAGCCTTGGTGAGCAGAAGCGACTTATTTCAAAGACGTAAACTTTTGAAAGGTAGTGCACATTACAGTTATAATGTACCTCCCACTTACAGGGCTAGTTCACCTAAAAATGAAAATTCTGTCATTAATTACTCATGCCCATGTTGTTCCAAACCCGTAAGACCTCCGTTCATCTTCTGAACACAAATTAAAATATTTTTGATAAAATCCAAGAGCTTTCTGACCCTGCATAGACAGTGAGGGTAACCACCACAGTCAAGACAGAGAAGGGTAGTAATGACATTGTTAAAATTGTCCATGTGACATCTGTGGTTTAACTGTAATTTTATGAAACTATGAGAGTAATTTTGTGCACAAAAGAAACTAAATTTGTATTCTTGTAGCATCATAAAATGAAGGTTGAATCGCTGACGTCACATGGACTATTTTAATAACGCTTTTACTACCCTTCTGTGTCTTGACCGTGGTAGGGCCCTTGCTGTCTATGCAGGGTCAGAAAGCTCTCATATTTCATCCAAAACATCCTAATTTGTGATTTGAAGATGAACAAAGGTCTAACAGTTTTAGAATGACATGAGAGTGAGGAATTAATGACAGAATTCTCATTTTTGGGTGAACTAACCCTTAAAATGATACTGTGGCATATGTAGTCCATTCTGTAGAGACTGTGTCTGTTCCCTGAATACTGAGGGCATATAATATTTTTACCTTTGCTTCTACAAAAATCATTATTGTGATTAAACCAGATCACAATAAGCACAAATACAGGCATTAATACTTGGCCTGTAATGAGGTTACAAAACTCTGATAATAAAAAATTGATAATAGTGAGGATATACCAAAATCCACTAAAGTATAAGTTGCAACATTTTTGTATTTAATTCTTTAACTTTAAAACAGTCTTTCTGATAATGTCCATGGGTCAGGTACAATCTTTTTGTTTAAATTAATTTAAAATACACATTTTTAGCTAAGCATTTATATAACATTGCACTACAGTTATATGTAATTTAAATAAATCATCTTTGGTCTGAAATAATATGAACAGCTGCTATACTAATCTTTCTCCTTTTGCTTTCCTGTTTCTTTCTCTGGATGTCCATCCCAAGGTTACCAGAGGTTACGCCAGTTCAAGATCAGATCCAGCCTTACTTGTGAAGACTTCAGAAGACAGCAACACTCAAGTCTTCAGATGATGCCAGCTGTACATGGACATACAAAGCTGTGAAATATTATCCTTATATTGCCTTTAAGGGTATCAATTTTCAACCCGCTTTGTATTATTGCAGTGTTTCTATTATCTGTAAATGAGTTATGTGTACCTATAAATCCCTTTTTACTTATACTGTAAGCAACACTCTGCAGGATGACTCATAATGAAATGATGAGTTTTGACAAAAACACTTTTTGCATCAACAAAATGACAAAATACTGTGTTTTGCGTCATGCAGTAGAGTTTTGCTGACAAATAAACAGGGTATCTCTGAGAAAGAATAAACAACTTTTATATATATTAACAACTTTGTAACATACAAAGTGGATTAAAAATTGTTGAACTTACCCTTTAATAATGTTAAAGGATTGTGTTTAACTGAACACTTCACTAGATACTTTAGTAAGGTTTTATTAGAAAAGATTTTAAAATTTGTATCATATAACTTAAAACATTTTAACTGCTTGTTTGCTCGGTTTTTATTTTGTTGTAATATTGTACATCGGTTTTTGCCATGAAGATAGATTAGATTCTGATGTGGCAATAAAAATAGATAATTACCTTTATCTTTGAGCTGCTGTCATATGGACATTTCTTTGTTGCTAAAAGATCTTTCCCAGTAAGTCTCAATCACCTCTGGCTGATTAAAGTTTTTTTTTTTTTTTTTTACATTGTAACCTTGGAAAAATGGATTTTCTGTAAACCTACTTTGAAATGATAAGTATTATGAAATGTGTATATAATTATAGAGCAGTTAACCATGGTTTTTCAGTAGCAAAACTGTAGCAACTATAAGTATAGTAAACAAGTTTTTTTTTTTTTAGTTCATAAGGTTTTGATGCCATGGTTCTACTATAGTTGAATTGTAGTAATACTACAGTAAAACTGTGGTAAGCATGACTGTAGTAACCATAGTTTTTTAAAATCATAATAAATGTGGTTGCTATGGTTTTACTGCAAATACTGTAGTAATGGTTAGTTTTGTACTTACTGTGGTTTTAATGCAACAGTCATTGTTAAACGGTTATTGTAGAAAAAATATTGATTTAGTTTTTACTATGGTTTTACTGCAAATGCTGTGGTTAATCTTTGAAAGAGTGAATGATTCTCATTTGTATGTCACTTTTGATACAAATATATCTGATAAATGTATTTGTATGTTTAATGTCTACCTTGAAAATGTTAATAAACAAGCAACCGTTATTGAGAGTGGTGTCGTGTGTATTGTTTTATTATAAACCAGCGGCTCCTGCCGCGGGTGGTACGTTAGAATAGGAATGAGAGAAACGCCGGTGAACCGCGCCCACGCAGAGCAGCGGGGATTTAAAGCTGCATCGGCCGAATGTCGGCCGGACAGCATTTGCGATTAAATGCCGACATCGCGGCGACGTCTTGCCGATTAGCAAACGATCTCGGAGCGACATCGCGCCGATGGAATTTTGTAAGTCGGGACGACGTCGGCCCAACGTATGTGTGCTATCTGGGAAGCGGCTGATTGGGCTTTTTTTTTTTTAAAGCAGCCCAAATTTTGTCTTTCCGCCCAATGCCTTATTCTCCGGTCCAAGCCGATCAAAAGAAGCCAAATTGGACGGAAACCCGCCCAATCTGGCAACACTGACTGTGGGCGGTGCTGAGGAAATGTAGTTTCACGTCACGCAACAGGAGATTCGACTAGGAGTAAATACAATGCAGATATCTTCAAATATATTTGGGACTAGTCGAAACGGAATTAGAGATATCTCTAATTACCTTTGCGGATATATGACGCGTCTTTTAATGATATCTATAACACCATTACAGATATCTTAAATTGAGTTTTGACTAGTCAAAATATTTTTACAGATATCTTAAATCCGATTTCTTACTAGTGCAATTATATTTGCAGATATCTCTAATTGTCATTCTGACTAGTCAAATTATAATTATCACTCGTCAAAATACAATTAGAGATATCTGCAAATATAGTTATGGATAGTCTGAACAAAGGTTTAAATGCTAAAACGGCTTGCGATAGCAGTTGCGTACAAATACCACGCAGAATCTTCTACGGCAATTACGTCACCAGCGAGGCTCAGTTCGACCAGTTCACCTGATACGTGGTGTACACCTTCAAGCAGGCAAGTGACCGCAACAATCTTTTCATTATTTTAATTATTTCACTGTTTCTGCATCACTTGCATGGGGTCATGTGTTAAAACGGAAGCTTAGTGGAACAGTTAGCGCGGCTGCTAAGTTAGCCTACGATTGAGATTAGCCGAAGCTAACTTCTAGCTCATGCAGTTTGAAATCGATACATAAATAAAACTGTTTTTAATCATATTCACGTGGCTGAAATCAGCTCTACAAATCAACCAGCCTAGTATCGCGTATCATGTAAAAAGTCCGCACATACCATATTTTTACCATAGTAACGTTCACTGTTGCTCGACAATGTCATGTAAATGCACACTAACCACTAGCTTACTATGGTTTTACCACTGTAACTGTAGTCTTACTGTGGTATTTGTAGTATAAGCACACTAACCACTAGCTTACTATGGTTTTGCCACTGTAACTGTAGTCTTACTGTGGTATTTGTAGTATAAGCACACTAACCACTAGCTTACTATGGTTTTACCACTGTAACTGTAGTCTTACTGTGGTATTTGTAGTATAAGCACACTAACCACTAGCTTACTATGGTTTTACCACTGTAACTGTAGTCTTACTGTGGTATTTGTAGTATAAGCACACTAACCACTAGCTTACTATGGTTTTACCACTGTAACCGTAGTTTTACTGTGGTATTTGTAGTATAAGCACACTAACCACTAGCTTACTATGGTTTTACCACTGTAACCGTAGTTTTACTGTGGTATTTGTAGTATAAGCACACTAACCACTAGCTTACTATGGTTTTACCACTGCAACTGTAGTTTTACTGTGGTATTTGTAGGATATGCACACTAACCTCTAGCTTACTATGGTTTTACCACTGTAACCGTAGTTTACTGTGGTATTTGTAGTATATGCACACTAACCACTAGCTCACTATGGTTTTACCACTGTAACTGTAGTCTTACTGTGGTATTTGTAGTATAAGCACACTAACCACTAGCTTACTATGGTTTTACCACTGTAACTGTAGTTTTACTGTGGTATTTGTAGTACAAGCACACTAACCACTAGCTTACTATGGTTTTACCACTGTAACCGTAGTTTTACTGTGGTATTTGTAGTATAAGCACACTAACCACTAGCTTACTATGGTTTTACCACTGTAACCGTAGTTTTACTGTGGTATTTGTAGTATAAGCACAGTAACCACAAAGCTTACTATGGTTTTACCACTGTAACTGTAGTTTTACTGTGGTATTTGTAGTATAAGCACACTAACCACTAGCTTACTATGGTTTTACCACTGTAACCGTAGTTTTACTGTGGTATTTGTAGGATATGCACACTAACCTCTAGCTTACTATGGTTTTACCACTGTAACTGTACTTTTACTGTGGTATTTGTAGTATATGCACACTAACCTCTAGCTTACTATGGTTTTACCACTGTAACTGTAGTTTTACTGTGGTATTTGTAGTATATGCACACTAACCACTAGCTTACTATGGTTTTACCACTGTAACTGTAGTTTTACTGTGGTATTTGTAGTATATGCACACTAACCACTAGCTTACTATGGTTTTACCACTGTAACCGTAGTTTTACTGTGGTATTTGTAGTATATGCACACTAACCTCTAGCTTACTATGGTTTTACTACTGTAACTGTAGTTTTACTGTGGTATTTGTAGTATAAGCACACTAACCACAAAGCTTACTATGGTTTTACCACTGTAACTGTAGTTTTACTGTGGTATTTGTAGTATAAGCACACTAACCACTAGCTTACTATGGTTTTACCACTGTAACCGTAGTTTTACTGTGGTATTTGTAGTATAAGCACACTAACCACTAGCTTACTATGGTATGTCAAATAGCTGTGGTGTGGACTCATCCTTGGTGTGAAGAGGCCTTTAAACTGCTTACAACAAAACCATCAGCAGGTAATTATATTTCATTTTAGTTTGCTGTTAAATAATTTTTTTTTTTTTTCTAATGCTGCTTCCTTCTCATTTTGTTAAACTTACACAATTCTGCCTATTTCTCTTCATCTTATTTCTTTACTCCCTCACTTAACACATTATTTTGTGCTCTGTTGAAAAATAGAAGCTTAGAGTTTGCAAGATGGCCTTTTCTCAGACTCTGAATAGAAATGTATACAGATGAACTCAAGAGCCTGCTAGAGTTGCCAGGGAACTTGAGCTTGAAGTATATAATTATAACTGCTTAATTTATATGTTTAAACAACAATAATAATTAAAAATTGGGTCAATAAATATTGTATTGTTTTAAAGCTGAAGACCAAAAAATGCAAAGAAAATCAGTCCCAGCAAGCCAGTCCTGATGAATGAGGAATGAACATGGTCTTCTTGTGCCCAAACACAGAGCTGAAAAGTTGCACATTTCCACTGGTATGTATGCATGTATGTATGTATGCAATACATCAAGCAATGTAGTTACATGGGTTAGGGTTATATGGGGTATAGCAATTGATGTTAATCTCTCAAAAGACAGCAGTTACCATTTTCACATGCACTTCTTTTTTTTTATAGCTCCTAGAATTGGCATATCAACTGTGCTATCATCTCCAATTCCATTATCTGGAATTTGGGCAGGATTGGCCAAATATGGTGAGTACTGACACCTGCACCTATTCATCAACACTATTTCTCTGGAAATATTGTTGACTTATTGTTTTGTCTGTTTGTTTGAAGGAGGATGAAGCCAGTTGACGATATCAATTCAATGGCCACCAGATGCAGCATTGCAGCCTGAAACCACCAGTTAACTGCGATGAACACTGCATTCCTGAACAACTCTACTGTGACAGCTCAGATGTTACGGTCCATAAAATTAAACTTCACTGTTTACTCAGTTGTTTCAACTGAACAACTGCAAAATAGTTGTGAAGGGATCCTTTTGGCCTATATCTCCAACAAGAATCAATGGTAAGTCCAATGCAACAATTAAAAATAAAAATATATATTGTTTATTGATTTACAACACCCTAAATACATGTTATGTCCCTCCAGGATATTTACATCAGTTGGTGTGTGAGGAAAGCACAGAGGACCATCAGAGACTCCAGCCACCAGAGCCATGGATTACTCTCATCGTTACCATCAGGCAGAAGTTATTGCAGAACCTGCACCAGCAGACACATTTTTCCACTGGCAATTAGACTGCACTGAACTTGTACCAGAAACAATACACAGCACATCAAGCTCATATGCACAGCACTCTAATAGATGCACTGTCTGGACTCTAACTCACTATTATTCTGCACCATGACATTCTGTTTGCACTAATTCATTCCACACTGCGCTGCAAAGGTATGCGTACTGTGATTATTGTTTTAATTTCATGATCTCTGTATAGCATACTATTTACCATATTGTTCTCTACCTGTATTGAGTCCCTTATATGTGTGTGTTGCCTATATATTGAACATTTGTTGTCTTTACTGTCATGCTGCAGTTTGCACAAAAAAATGTCACCGCCTGTACACTTGTGATCATGGTATTGTGAAAATAAAGTGATATGATTTGAATTGGTCACATGTCTTTTGTCCGTCAGTTGTACTGTAGTGTGATGAATAACAACCGAAATTGTTCATGACATGGAAGGGGATTATTAAGATAGGGATATGGATAAGCAAGAGGAAGAAAACCAAGAGAGCTCTGATGATGAGCAGGAAACTGAATGTGATTCTATGATGCTGAAGACATTTAACCATGCATGCATTTGGGAGGCTTCATCTGGTTAAAATAACATGGTTTTAACATAACACACTTTTATTTCTCTTGAATATCATTTCAGGGTTCCCGCAGGGTCTTAAAAAGCCTTAAAAGCATTGAATTTATTAATTTGGAAATAATACCTTAAAAAGACTTTAAAAAGTCTTGAATTTTGATGTCTGGGTCTTAAAAATTGTGCTGTATGTAACTGTTCCGTGTTGTAATTTTCCTCAAAAGTTTCATTTGTCAACCACGATTATTTTGATTAAATGACGTTGTATAAATAAAGAGTGGCGGAAACAATAATTGAGAACGCAATGCAGCCCCGGGTCACAGTACAAAATACTGCGAACACGTAACGTTAATGCCTTCAGTAAATGAAGATCACGGGCTACAGCATCACAACCATAGACTACAACACAACACAACACAGACCTCAAGCAACAAGCAAAGGAGAAGCGCGAAAAATCAAGGAAAATCTCAGCATTCCACAGGACAGGTTGACTGACGGCGCACTCTCAGCGGCGCATGCGCACTCAGACACATGTCATGCACTCTCAGCCGCGCATGCGCAATTAGACACATGCACTCTCAGCCGCGCATGCGCAATTAGACACATGCACTCTCAGCCGCACATGCGCAATTAGACACTTGCACTCCAGCCGCGCATGTATAATCAGACATGCACTCTCAACGTGATACACAGGATTCAACGGCCGCACAGGAATTGTAAGTATATTTATTTGTACAAGATTAAGTAAAGTAAAATTGTTGTTTTTAATTCTTAGGTAAATGTTCTTAAAATTATTTTTACATTTATCTGATATTTCAGGCACACACAGGCACCTCGACGTAATGGACGTATTTTAAAATGGATTAGGGATTATTGTAAGTGTATTTATTTCATTCGCACAAGAATAAAGAGATGTGAAAGTGCTTTTTCAATTATAAGGTGAACGTTATCAAAAAACTATCCTGATATCTATCACATATATCGCGTCTGTGGTAATTGGGTACCTATTATAATTTATACGGTAAATTAGTGAAGAACTGTCTCAATTCAGTTTTGTTTAGACGGTGAAAAAATTAGTGTTTTACTGGGCTTGACCTGCTCTAATTGTTTAGACGAGGTGCTACTCAACATTATTTAATCTGAAGATGGTTTTTTTTATAAATAATAAAAGTAATTATAAAATAATCTATCTATCTATCTATCTATCTATCTATCGTCTGTCTAATCCATCTAAATATAATCTATCATCTAAATATAATCTGTAATCTTTCTAAATATAATGTATAGTATATCTAAATCTAATTTATCTATTTACGAAATTGTGCTTATTTCCTCCTTTTATCATATTTAAGTGTTTTCCTGGACAACCATATGGAAACGACTTTGGTGTATTTATGTTGATGGTAGGATGTACAATATGTTTGTGGTTAATTTGTGTTTTTGCTCTTAATACATACTTGTCTTTCAATTATTGTCTGCATTGTACATGTACTGAATGCCCCATTTGACTACACAGTTGTAAGTATTATTATTGTATTCACTAACACTGAGAAACTGAAACTTACAAAGGCCATTACCTTTTATGTTTTGAGCAGCTGGACATGGCAGAGCTGAGGAAATGGTGGTGTGTCATGTTGATAGAGAATTTTGGACTGGAACGCTAAATAATTGTTTTGTTTTTTTTTTGTTGTTGTTTTTGTTTTGTTTTTTGGCTTTTGAAAATTAAAAGCTTTCATGAGAGAGGAATTATGTAACATTTAATGTTCAATCTCTATTTTCCAGACATGGAAATTGTTTGCCCACTATGCTGAGGAGTCCAAAGCCTTCCTGAGAGGTGATCAGCAGCCTGTATTTTGGTTGTATAAAAGGAGGTTTGAAGAAATCTCTCAGGTAAAAGCACATACTTGAAGAATCATAAGGTTAAAAATAGCATGTTTTCTTGACAAACTAGGTAAACTTGTGCTGTATTTTTCTATACGTTCATGTAATTTGTACATGTTACTTTGTAGCTCCTCAGGAAAAGTGCCAGTTACCTTAAAAGGTAGTACTAAAGGTAACAGATTCAAACTCAAAATTCTAGGTAGATGAAATGTCTCTTCACCCGTGAGTTTGCATCGGAAAAGCAGGTGGTTCAGTCTATTTGAAAAGTAGGTGTTGTTAGAGGGATTGCAGTCATTATTGTTCAGCATATTTGTATATATCCTCTTTTGCATTGTTGTTTCTTAGGTGCGTGTCTTAAGACTGCAAGTCAGTGATGCATGGAGAACTCTGGGGATGATCTTGGCTCAATTCAGCTTCCTCGTATACTGTGCATGGAGGATGAAGAAGCTGCTGAGGCCTTGGACTGGTTCATCAAGGACGATCTTGTAGAGCCACTGATATTTGTTTTTGAATTTTTGCAAGACATGCATAATTATAATTTTTAGAGCATATTATTATCGAACACTACATTTAAAAACATAGTTGTTTATTTTTTTATGTAATGATTTTATAATATATTAGTAGTTATAGTAAGTAATCTTTCATTTATTTTATCTATGTATTAAAATTGTTTGACAACAGCAACTTAAATAACCCACATATCGTCACAATACCATGTCATGTTGTTTACTAAAGTAAACAATCACCAACAGCTGTGTTGAATTATTTTCCTGGTGTGTTTTGGAAGCATATTTAGCATTGAACATTGAATGTGAAAGCAACAGACTTTGACTTTTAATCTATGATTTAATAATTCATTATAAAATGTTAAATATACAGTAGTCAACTTTTAAAGTGGATCAAAAAAGTACATCAAAGTTGTCCTAGACAAAAATGTGTATTGTTTTGGTTTTAGGACATCTTTGATAAAAGATTTTGATCCACTTCAAATGTTGATTACTATATATACACATAAAATTCTCGTTGTGCAATGAAGGATTATAAATGGTGTTAGTCAATGACTTTATAATTCATTTTAAAGCTTATATATACAGTAGTCAGCACTTCAATCAAAGTTGTCCTTAATCCAAAACAATAACCATTCTTGTCTTACAGGACAAATTTAACTTTTTTGATCCACTTCAAACGTTGACCACTGTATAATGTTTCAGTTTAATTTTAATATAATTTATAATTATTATAAATAAGGAACATGTGTATAAGAAAAAAGTTAAGCTTTATTTAGTGATGTTTTTTGCCAATATGCACATCTTTTACACAGGCACATATGCAAAGTAATCTGACATTACTGAAGTAGATTGAGTGTTGATTATTAGTGTTTGTACTAGCATTTTATATAAATCCGAGCCATGACCAGAAACACCAGTCTTTACAGCACTCTTAAATAGCAGCATTTTCCAGTCCACCTCCAAAAAATACGTTTTCTTTTTCATGTATATTTTCAGGCGGTGTTAATAGGAAGTTATTTTATTTCATGCTTTTAGTTTGTAAAAAGCATTTTGAAGTGTTTCTGCCTTCGACCTACTGTAAATATCGCATGCGTGAGCGCGTGCGTGAGGCTTAGTGCATTTGTCTAAATGCGCATGCGCGGCTGAGAGTGCATGTGTCTGAGTGTGCATGCGCCGCTGAGAGTGCATGTCTGCAGCCAGACCCTTCTCGGTACAATTGGAATGAAGGCATTCTCTCCTGCGGAGTGGCCATAAGGAGAAGTTGACGGAACTGGCTGTCCTTGATAAAGAGATTGCTGCCCTGAGTGAAGAGCTAAGGAGTTGACTGTGTTTCTTAATGTAATTTATTGTTGAGTTCTGATTTTCGATGTTTATTGTTCAGGGGTCTCTCAGTTCCCCATATTCCCAGGATGGAATAAGTAGCTAGCTAATGTTAAAAAACAACATTGTTCGGCAAACTTTCTTGTGGCCTAGTGAAATGTTTTTATTTTTCGCACCTGCTTGGCTTATCTTTTACCCATTCCACATTTGAAAAATAAATGAACACAAGTTCAAGGATTTTGTTTTTCTTTGCTGGTAGGAAGTGAAGTAGGTATTATTTTTTATATATAAATGGTCTTAAAAAGGTCTTAAAAAGACTTGAATTTAACTTGAAGAAACCTGTAGGAACCCTGTCATTTGTCTTAATATGTTACTGTATCTGTCTTAGTGATGTATTGCACAAAGTATTGGATAATAACGTATGGTAAATATTCTTTATTAGGAATGGTGTTTGGTAAATACACCATTTAGTTTAGTTAACAATACACATAATTACCATGAGTGTTTTAATTAAGATGTGACATTTGGTCATATTAATGACCTTCATTACATGAAGGGAAGGCTGAAAGATTCATTAGAAGAGACTGCATGGACTATATTGCTACAGGCACTTTATGCACAGCTGAGGGTGATGGACCAGGGAAAGATCAACATGAATCCTGTACTGTATAATAAATAAGATGAGCATGCACATTACTGATGTTTTGCAAAGATGGACAAAGGACAAAGATGAGGAATATTTGACAAAGATACAAATGATGTCTTTTGTATTATGATCCTTTGCATTGAATCAATTGTATGGCTTTTGCATAAACCACACTGTCTGTACCTTTTCTTACTGAATGACACACTGACATTGTGTGATAGTACAAAGAAGTGTCACAATATGTATTGGTTGTTTAAACTGGTGTCTTAATTTCCTATCATCACTGTGTTCTTGCTCCTGATCTAATGAAATAAATGGAGCGCAATTCAAATAGGAAATGTCTATTCTAATATAACTATGACTTGCAACTTACATATTGGCAAATTGTTGAAAAGACAATCTAAAAAATGTGACTCAGCACAGTGTGTTGTCCATGATGAGAATAGATTTGTGTGTTTTTACTGCCCTTCCATCTCCAGGGGCCCAGTAGAGTCCCATGGAAGAGCAAAAAAATGAACATTTCAAATGGCTGTAAATCAGTGTCTGATTTTTATGTCAAAGAGAAAATTGGCAGGACAACTACTTATGCTATGTTAATTACATAATGTTGGACACAGTTTATAAACATACATGGAAATGTGGTATAAAGGTGTTTTAAAAAGTGATCTTAGTAAAAAAACAAATTTCAGCCTGCCTCTTAAATATGTCATAGATATTTACACAATGAACATGTTTAGATAAACCTTTGTTCAAAAAAGATTGCATTTTCCACTATTTTAATATTAAACATTTTAAACTACATTACCCACAAACCTCTTCCATTCTATCTATAGAACACGAAAAAAATGGCGCTGTTATTTGTAGTTTAAGATCTGCTTAGGGTTAGGGTTAGGATCTCTGTAAATTAGGAAGTTCTCACAACATAGCAACACTTCGTTGTTAACTGTAGGTATTACTGATGTAACAATAAGAGCAACACGGACTTTGTAACATTAAGCGTTGTTTTTCATTTGGATTAAAAGATAGTCCAATCACAGCGAGTTCCAAATGGCAACCCAATTGAACAGAGTCGTCTCTATGGAAGCCCGTTTCCGCCACTGAATAAAAAAAAATAATAATATTGCGACTTTTTTTCTCAGAATTGCGAGTTATAAAGTCAGAATTCTGAGATATAAAGTCGCAATTGCGAGTTATAAAGTCAGAATTCTGACATATAAAGTCGCAATTGCGAGTTATAAAGTCAGAATTCTGACATATAAAGTCGCAATTTTTCTCGCAATTGCGACTTTATATCTCGCAATTCTGACTTTTGTTTCTGTTCATTTGTGACACTTTCTGGTAAAGCACAATAGGAAACGGAGATCTTGTCTTGTTAAAACGACATGTCATAAAAACGATATGATTTTATATGATTACATGTAATGTGAGCGAGCTAGGCGATTGTCCGCCCTGCCTTCGCCACAGTCCTGACATAAAGGAGGATCTGCACGCTGCTGAAGTTATAGAAATACACTGTTTTAAGTATTTTAATGTAACGATTTCAATTGTAGCCACATCAGTCCGCGATGGCTTGAAAACGACAAATACGAATTATGTTTAAAACGAGATCTCGGGGCTCGCAAAATCCCCAGCCCCACGTCCCGGGCTTTTGTGTTTTCCAGTCGGGCTTCCAAAATCTTTGACCGGACTGCCCGACGGTCTATCGTAAAGTAGAGGGCTCCTGCGGGTTCTTAAAAACTCCTCAATCTAACGTTAGTTGTATCAAATTTAAGGCCATAAAAAGTTTTAAATATGTTAAATAGAAAAAGAAAATGCTTAATTATAATTTTAAGACGTCTTACAGTTGGGGGACAGAAAGACGAGAATCGCGATAAGGCTGGATAAAACTTCAAAAGGCATTGATGTCACTGAATAAATATATGTACTGCATGTTTCAAAGTCAAAACGCAGCACGGATGTCTTTATATAAATATATCTGAAGGGAACAGACTGTCCTCAGAAACGTTGTTGGCATTTTCATTCCGTGCCTGATAAAACAGCGTTGCTTTGTGTTCAGCCGTTACTATGGAAACCGTAATATTTCAGCGCTCCTAAAGCGCCACCTAGTGACAAAAGAATGAATTTACAAATTTTCAGATGTTTATAGTCAGATTATTGCGAATACCGACCAAGGGGCAACCTCCCGCTCTCTCTATTGAAACCAACACGGAAGTGACTTAAACTGCAATTTATCGACTGGCCGCTAGAGACTGGCTGCAAAAGAGAGTCAGTCCCATTGACTCCCCATGTTAAAATGCCCAACTTCACAGCAGAAAAAAGTATGTTTACAGCCTGGTTCAAAAAATGGTTTTGGTCTATATAACTAGTTTTGCCCTTCATGTCAAATGTGAGGGGGGTGAATTTTTTTATAACTCATCCGTTTAAGTTATATTAAGCCTTAAAGTTCTGTATAATTAAGGGCGTGGTCACTTGAGTGACAGGGGGATTGCCGCTGCTGTCACCACTGTCGCGCTAGGCGGGCGTGGTTTCAGCAACCAGCTCCACCCACATCCCACCTTTTTGCCCATTTTTGATTATCCGGGAGTGACGCGCGGTGACGCGATTCCAAGATGGCGACGGCCGACTCCCGCCCACTTTAGGCTTCAAAATAGGGCTTCAGAATCCTACGGGTGACGTCACGGATACTACGTCCATATTTTTTACAGTCTATGATACCGACCCACGTTTTTACCCAGCAAACACATAGAGTTGTAAATGTGAAACAAGTTAATGTACTTTCTAAAAATCTAAACAATTAAGACAGTAATATTTATGTTTTAAATAAATATAATCAATTATATACTAGATTCATCCCTTTTAATGGTATAAAGGCTGAAATGCCATTAGTATCATGTTTTTATTTTTATTTTACAGTCATTTCATACCAGTCATTAATATGTTGCCAGACATTGCCCTACCCCACTCATACAGTGTTACTTTTATTTGTGCAGATACTCTGTAAATTATTTTAATTATATATTTAAATTATAGAATTTGTTTACTGTATGTTGGCTATTTATATTAGGCAATGTTATATGCAATCCAATCAGTTGTTTTTTTAATAGCACAATAACATCTGTTTTAAAAATGAAGAACTCATGTATGTGAACATGTAATTTACCACAGTGCTGGAAAATCTTGAAAATGCACCTTGGCAGTGCTTGAAAAGTGCTTGAATTTTACTTTGGTGCAAGAACCCTGACAACTGTAATGTCTACAACAATATGTCTGCAACTGTACACATGTGCACCAAAGCCTTTGTGAATGGTTTAATAAACTGCTAGTCATAACCTTGTTACACCAAAATTTGTTATTTAGTTTTAGGTCCATGCAAATTTGTTGGTTTGTTAAAAAAAGAAGAGATACTTGGACTTAAAGGGACTTTTGTTGTTTTACTTACACTAAAATTATTGAATTTGTTTTCATGTCTCATCCAAGATATTTGAATACTTGAAAAGGTAATTTTGTTGCTCGTGTTGCACTGAATACTGTGATTTCCCAGCAAACATTTGGACGTGTAATGACCGTTGAAAAGACGTCCGTCCGACACGTCCCGTCATGGTTGAAAAATAGTTCCAAAATGGAAGTTGAACCGACGTCTTTTCTGGCCGTGAATTCCACGTCTCTTCAGCGCGTCCCTGGACGTCAGAATTAGTCTTCTTCTGGATGTTTATATGGTGTGTTTATGCATAAGTGTAGGTATATAAGCCTGCGTATAAAATAATCATACACTAATTGTGTTAAATCGTAAACAGGCGATTTTGACGTTTACACATCTAAACTTGACAAAGGTTCTAAAAAGGGCCAATATCGACCCAGTCATACCGAAACGTCTAGATAGAACACGTTATAATCACGTGTAGATCAAACAACACATTACTTTACTTATACATTTAAGTATACTCAATATAATTAACTGCATCTGAATATAAGGTTAAGGTTTGATACATGCAATTATGCATAATTTATAGTTATTACAGTAACTACATGTAACAAGGTCACTGTAAAATAAAGTGTTATATTATTAACATTTTAGTAGTTCATTACAAATGATCAAAGATAACGGGATGAACCAAGTCACAATTTATTTATCACATTTATTTTATGGTTTTAATACAAATTCACCTGGGAAACAGGAAAAATTAACATGTTCATTACGAAACAAATTCAGTTTCATAACTAAATTTAAGGAATTGAGCTGTCACAAATATCTCCCACATGTTTTTCACCCGAAAACTTTTTTATAACCCCCACTCCCCGCTCTTCCTGGAGCATGTTTTAGATGTTCAGCCATAGCGCCATCAATTTCCGATTCCGTTGAATTGGGGTTCCACCTCTTCAAAGCATCTGAGGGAAGAAAATATGAATGTAAAAACTTAAAAGTTAAACAAGCACTTATTTTGAAAGTGTTTTTATCTATCAAACTAATTGTACAATGCAGTCGAACAAGACTTTTCCCATCCATTTCATGAACACATTAACCTGTGATATGAGTAACATGAGAACATTAAATTTTAGTGGATTTCTCTGACACTCTACATGTCACAGTATTGAGAGCTTCTCTGAGATACCAAATGATTGAATGTTTCACCAGGACCATTCCCTCTCCTTAGTCTTCAAAAAGTCTAAAAGTAATGTATTGACACTCTTATGGAAATAAGATAATTTGTAATTATTTAAATTTGTCTAATTTTTAAACTGTGTGTCATGAATCAACATCTCAGAAAAATTACATTTGCATTTGACATGATTCTGAGAAATAAACGATTCAGTAATAATATTAAAATGCATTGTAAGATCAGTATTACAAATTAGCAGTACTGTGCAGCTTGCCAATTGCATGCAGTGTTAAAACATACACTTTCACAACCACTCGTCTATCATGTAATAAGTGCTCTATCCCTATCCAAAGTTTTTGTGACAAGTAATGACTCTTTCATTTCTTACACTAACATTATGTTTTTATATCTTGTTTTAAGTCCTACGAACAACCTGATAAAGCACAGACATTACAACTTCAACACAAAAACAGGCAATTATAAGTAGATATAGTGTGTGACAGAATTATAGTATTACCAAAGGTTGAGGTTATTATTTTTTCTGAAATACGACACAGCAAAACACACAAACAATGCTAGGTAAATACATACCTGTTCATACACAGTCTCTGACTGACATTCTGCCAACTCTGGACAGCTGCTGAACCTAAAAGTGACACCACAATCAAAATAATGTAATAATGTTTTGAAAACTCAAGAGCAAGACTGAATTGACAGCAAACAAAAACAATGGTATCGATATTGGCATTAGATTATCGATAAACAACTACTTGTACCTCTAATAAAAGATTTACAAACTGACTGTTTGCAAACTTTGCTTTAATGAATTTCCCATAAATGGCCTGCGTTTCAAACACCATATAATATTCCTTACTTGCTGATGGCATGGGGTAATTATCTGGTTCTGCACCTATTTGAAATTGTAAAACACCAAGGCAGGCTGCTGTCCTCTTCCGCTAAGGCATCAACTCTTGCCTTTCGACATCACCAGTTTCTTTGATAGTCAGAGGACAAATTTAGCAAATCTGAAATTATAAAATACTTTTAAAGCACTTATTGAAGTCAAATTAATTTACAGATTTCAGTGAAAACTACTTCAGTGAGTAGTACTTTTTAATTTAATCTTTAAACATGTTTAATCAACCGATGTGCTCTTATGTGCTGCATGTCATTGATATCAAAGTACATATATACATTTAACATTACCTTTTAGCATACTAGCTAACTTTAGCCCAAGTTAATTTAACTTGACAGTGTGCTCCCAGCAAACACAAAACGTTTTTACAACTTTCCACAACGTTGTATTTTGGTTGCAATTAGGTAATGTTGTAGTACAACGTTTTAAAAACGTTTTTAAAACGTTTTTTAAAATAAAAAATAACGTGACAAAATAAAACGTTTTAGAAACGTTGTAAAAATACCAAACTGGAACGTTTTCTTTAGGTAGTCAAAAAAACGTAAATATCACGTTTGTTTACTACGAAAATAAAACCAGACCAAACTGCAACTTTCGAGGGACGTTTTATCCAGGTGTTAAAATAACGTAATATGCACGTTGGAATAAGAAGTTTTAGAGACGTTGTAAAAAATACCAAACTGGAACGTTTTCTTTAGGTAGTCAAAAAACCGTAAATATGACGTTTGTTTACTACGAAAATAAAACCAGACCAAACTGCAACTTTCGAGGGACGTTTTATCCAGGTGTTAAAATAACGTAATATGCACGTTGGAATAAGACGTTTTAAAAACGTTATGAAAATACCCAAATACCACCTTGCAAAAAACCTCTGTTTGTGTAAAAATATCTGTAAAATAAAAATAACAGCAATTCAGTGACTAAGTAATAGTAAAGACAAATCTCCCCCCCCCCCCACACACACACACATATTATATATATATATATATATATATATATATATATATATATATATATATATATATATAATTATGACAGTAAATTACTACCGTGGCACAACTGTACGTTTGTTTTTAATGTGTTAAATAAAGACAGAAAGAAAGAAGGAAAGAAAGAGATATTCTAAAGCTATTCCATTTACAGTTTGATACCTACATTTGGCATCTCCACTTATACAAAAAGTCATCATGTTTCAGGAAATTTCTTCTATCATTCTGATAATTCAATCCATCTGTATGTAACGTTGTACTTCATGTATGTATTTATGTAAACGCTGCATTTTTAGGGGCCGTTCACATGTCGCGCCTAAAAACGCGTGCAAAACGCTAGACGCGCCGCTTTCTTCCTTGTCAACAAAGCTGCTCGCTTGCGCTCCGGAAGCGTCTGCCGTTTCTAAGTAGCCATCAGCTGCGCTCTAGCTCCAAGCTGCGGTGTGCTTGCTGCATTCTGAAAAGTTGAGATGTTTTTATCTCAATGCGACGCAGAAGCGCCGAGGAGCCTGGAAAAAACGAGTGCGTCGCATTTAAAATAACGAATTTGAGCGCGCAAAAGACGCTACATGTGAACGGGCATGCGCATCGAACTTTTCAGTTGCATTCAAACTGGAGCGGTTAGTTACCATGGAAACAAGCAGCAACTCAGCCAACAAGCGGAGCAGATCTCCGCCGTTCACAACCTCCGTGAAGTTGGCACCCCATAAAAAGAAATAATGACCAAAACTATGCCATTCGTTAGTGCTGCGTTTTTGCTGATTTGTGCCGCAAAAACGAACGTTTGTGCTGGTTTGTTGTTTAAGATATTAAACATTATTTTTTTGACCGTATGACGTCACTTTCCACCCCATGTTGTCCAAATCGCTCCAAACCGGCGCAGTTCGTTTGTGCTCGATTTGTGCCCGTTTGTGCCGTTAAAATAAACACTGTATCTGTTTTCCTTCCCTAGATATAACCAAAATATTTTCGGGGCTGTGACGTCACTCTCCACCCCAGTTCCTCTAAATCACACAAAACTGGTGTCATTCGTTTGTGCTCGATTTGTGCCCGTTTGTGCCGTTGAAATGAACGTCAAATATATTTCCATTTCTTAGAAATAACAAAAACAATTCGGGGCAGTGACGTCACTCTCCACCCCATGTCGTCCAAATCTTTCCAAACCGGTGCCGTTCGTTTGTGCTCGATTTGTGCCCGTTTGTGCCGTTAAAACAAACCTGGTATCTCCGAGCCCTTCTTAAATATAATGGGGGAAAATACTTGTTTGGGACTGTTAGGTAACTCTCCACCCCATATCGTCTAAATCTAGCCAAAAGGTGCCATTCGTTTGTGCTCGATTTGTGCCCGTTTGTGCCGCTAAAATAAACATTGCATCTAATTCTCTTCCTTTGAAATAAACAAGCAGGGTGTTTTATAGCATATTTTACACGGAGCTCCTGCAGATTTACACTGCACTTACAGTGTATAAATAATATTATGAGATTAATAATAATAATAAAAAAGAAATTAGAACAGAAACATGAAATTACAGAAAAAAATACAATGACACTTTTGAATGTGAAACTAAATTGCCAAAAGATGACAGCATGCTCCTGTTTTAATGAGTGAGTCGTAAGTCATTTATTCAATGGAGGTATGAAACACGGCTGATTCAATCTGGAAGGAAGAACTGTTTTTATGAATGGGTCAGTGAATTACAAATAGAACCAGTCCAAATCGCCTCAACCCGGTGCTTCTACAGTACTTCTATACTCTTTGATATTATGTCGTGGCCACGAGATATTAATTCGTGGGAACGACATCCTTATGTCGTGAGACGATAGATGCAACGATGAGGGAACATTAACATTAAGACACACTAACATTAATTTATTTTTAAAGGAATGTTCATAGTATTTTTCTTCTGTTTTTTTTTTTTAATTTAATTTTTTTTATCTTTTTTCAATTTGTTTTGTTTTGTTTTTTACAGCTGATTCAGCTGATTACTGGCCATTTGGAGGAGGACTGCTCTTCATCTGGTGTGTCTGTCACTTCTGGTGCAGAGTCATGGAGCTTTTGTTGTATGTTTTGGTTTTACTTATTATCACGCTACATTAATTATCAGAGCTACAGTGGTGCCAAAAAATAATAGAACACTAGTATTTTAACTAACTAACTAGTGCCTTAACTAATGGTTTAAACTGAACTATTTCTATCATTTGCTATAGTGTGTCAGTATGAAATATCAGTTTACATTTCCAAGTGTTCATTTTGCCATTAATTATAATAATCAGTGACACAATAAGTATGAAAACAGACAGTGCTTCACACAGAGGTCTAATCTCATCATCTAAATCCAGAAGAACTATGGCAACATCTCCAAGATGTTTAAAGAAACCTACCAGCAAAGCAGTACTGTTAAAAGTTTTAAGCACTTGGGTAAAATTCTGTAAAATGAGAATGTTGATAAAAATATCATAAATGTCAAAAATTTTATGTTTTCATTATCGATTAACTTCTTTTGACCATCATCTTGTGTTTAAAGCAGCTTTTGCACTAGGGGCACTTGCGGATAGTTTTTCAGGTTTGCAGGTGGGTCTCTTTAAGCATCTTGGAGACGTTGCCACAGTTCTTCTAGATTTAATCTGTCTCAGTTTGTTCTGTTTCTTCATGTCATTCTGTGCAGAATGGATGATGATAAGATCAGATCTCTGTTTGGAGCACTGGCTGTTGTCAAACTAAAATCTTACTGGATTATTACAATTAATGGCAAAATTAATGTTTAGAAATATAAAATAAAATTACCCAGTGAAACACTACAGCAAAAGATAGACATAACTGAATTTAAATCATTTTTAGCTGGTAAAAATACTAGTGTTCTAATAATTTTGGACACCACTGTATATGGAGCCCAAGGATTAAGATAAAATGATGTGGATGAGATAGAAAAGCATTTTTAGTTCAGTTTCTCCTTGGAGAATAACTGGTTATGAAAAATTCAATCTAAATTTAGATCTGAAACTAATAAAATTGTTAATCTTGACAATTTTGTAGATGTATTGGTTTTGTATTTATTCAGTTTTAAAGGACTAGTTTAATTCTGATACAAATATTTTCTGCTGATAATTTACTCACCCCTGTGTCATTCAAGATGCTCGTGTCTGTCTCTTTCTGTTGAAAAGGTTTTTGAGGAAAACATTCCAGGATTTTTCTCCATATTTCGATGGGATCCAACGGGTTAAAGGTCCAAAATTAATTAATTAATTAAAAATTTATTGTCAATTCAGCTTCAAAGGGGTATAAGGAATAAGGGTCACTGAAAACTTGTAAAGCCCTTTGAAAGCTGTATTGAAATTTTGAAACCTTTATCCTTGACCTTAATCCCACTGAAGTCCACTATATGGAGAAAAATCCTGAAATCTTTTCCTTTAAAAACTTAAATTTCTTTTCGACTTCAAGAAAGAAAGATATGAACATCTTGGATTACATGGGGGTGAGTGAATTATCAGGAAATATTTTCTAATAGTTTTAAGTTAAACGTTTTGATAACTGTCCCATGTTCTTTTAATGTAATTGTGCTGTATTTCTTAAAAAAAATTGCTGAAATGTAAAATGTTAATTTTATATGGCATTTGCACAGACTTTGTATTGCAGACTGTTTTTTGTCTTTTAAATAAAACTGTTAATTTTCCACCTTGAGCATGCTTTGAAACTTTATTGAAGGTGTTTTATTGTAATGATTTGTAAAATAACAGTGTTTCTCTGTAGAACATTAAGTGCTTTCATTGTAATAATCTAGGCAAAATTTGTCAAATAAGGGTTTTACACTGTAAAAAAATGGTCAAACGACTGGCAGCTACGGCTGCCAAACAAAAACCGTAAAATTAAAGTAAAATATTGTTACTAAAAAAGGGAAAGTTTGTAAAATAAGGGTTTAACACTGTAAAAGAGGTCACATAAAAAAACGGTCAAATGACTGGCAGCTACGGCTGCCAAACAAAAACCGTAAAATTAAAGTAAAATATCCTAATTGAAACAAGGAAAAATCATTAAAATAAGGGGTTTACACTGTAAAAAAGTCCTGTAAAAAAACGGTCAAATGACTGGCAGCTATGGCTGCCAAAGAAAAACCGAAAAATTAAAGTAAATTATCGTAATTGAAACAAGGAAACATCTGTAAAATAAAGTTTTTTTTCTGTAAAACCTTTAATGAAATTTTCTGTAAAATTATTGTTTTTGCACTTTATTTCAATTAAGATATTTCACTGTAATATTACGGTTTTTGTTTGGCAGCCGTAGCTGCCAGTCATTTGACCGTTTTTTTACGAGATTTTTTTTTACAGTGTTGTATCAGCGATTTCTAGCCTAAAACATAAAGTGTCAATTTCAGCTTACCTTTCTTTACGATCCGCTCACTGCCTGCCCCATAAATTGTCTGTGAAAAAACCGCGTCTCTCTGGTCAGCCCAGGGTCCGAGATATGCCAAAAAAACAATCGGCACTACCAACCTTTCCACAGATAAACAAACAGTGTTCCAACCAATCAGCGTCAGGGGTTTGGTGTTGTGGACTTTCGCTCCGCCTCCCTCACATCCCTGCACCAGTAGGAAAGTCCACAACACCAAACCCCTGACGCTGATTGGTTGGAACACTGTTTGGTTATCTGTGGTGTGTTGATAGCGCCGATTGTTTTTTTGGCATATCTCGGACCCTAGGCTGGCCAGAGAGACGCGTTTTTTTCACAGACAATTTATGGGGCAGGCAGCGAGCGGATCGTGAAGAAAGGTAAGCTGAAATCGACACTTTATGTTTTAGGCTAGAAATCGCTGATACAACCTTTAATAAAGTTTTCACTTTTAATTACATTTTATGTTTAGATGGCAGGTTTTTATAGTTTTGTAAGTATTGCTGGCAATTTGTCAATGGATGAATGGAAGAAAACGAACGCTATTTTTTATCGGTGAGGTCACTTAAGTTACACGAGCCTAAAAATTAGCTAAAACAATTACAAACACGTTTTGATCACGCTAAAAAAAATATTGTATTTCAAGATAGTCAGATGTAACCTTAATTTATTTATTAGTTATTTTAAGAAGGCTTTAACGTCCAAACACACTGTAAGTGACCCTGTATGAGGATTACTAAATTTGTATATACATAATATTGTTCTCTTTTCTGCATTTCACCTATATTCTAGTTTGTTTATTTCTAATAAACCTGACGTTGTATAGGCTATTACATACTGTTGTCTCTGGGACAAATTGTTACATTCTTCATTGCTGATGGCAGTGCTGCAAAGTAGGAGCGGACCTCCTGTTGAAGAGCATCTCCAAAGTGCTATGAACCATCTGAATAGAAAGTAAAACCTACCGTTTATTAATTAAAAAATTATATATCAACTGAATATAAAATATTTTTTTTAACCTGGTATGTGTATGTAATGAGAAAACAAGTTGATATAAAAAAAGTACTGAGCACTGTGAATATAAGAGACTTGTGTTATATTTATAACAATCATTGTTGATGTTTAAATTGTATTTCAGGGCAGTTTGTGAAGACAGGTAAACAAGAGATGCTGTGTCAATCTGGACATAAGTTCCAGATCCACCTTCCACACCAGACTTCTCATTTGGATTGCTCTCTACTATTTGTTCTCAGTATTTGGTGCATGCAGATATTACTCAGGAACATGAACACAAATATTGCAAATAGGGAATGTGCCTTATTTAGGATATGAATGTTAATTGCTCTTAAGCATTAAATTATTATTATTATTTTTACCTACTAATAAACCCAAACCCTAAACCCTTTTTTGCCGTACTGATTACCATTTGTGTCACCATAGTTAAAACTATGTTTTTGTAGCAAAACCATTGTTAATTTGTGGTTACCAAAGAATTGCTACAATAACCATATATTTTTTTTTCATGTTCGTAACTTACCCTCTGTACTAGAGTCATATAATTTGGTGGGTCACAGAATTCAGCAACCGAATGAATCAGCACTGAATGAATGTGTTTCTAACTAACTAATTAAGACAGTCTCTTGCTACCACCTACTGGCACAACAATGTAACCTGCAATGAAAGCACTGAAAAATCGCTAACATACGTTTTTCTAAATCAGGTATGCCAATTATTAAATATTATTTATTGAAAAATAATAACCATTATAAAACATTAAACACGTTCTAAATTCGATGTCATATACCTGTAATCTGTGTTAAAACATACCTAAAAATATAAGCAACAGTTTTAGTGCAAACGATTAGTAAGATTGCAATATGAGTGATTATTATAACTGCTATAAAATAATTTGTAACTAGTTGAAATTAAATACTTTACATTTTGCAAAAACAATTCTGCTTTTTTCTGTTAAAAATATATATGCCCTGAAATTTTTTAAACTTTGTTAATGTGCTCATATTCAAATTTGCCAGGCATTACATAATTTTCAAATGTTGTACTTTATTTGAAACCATTTTGTTATATGTTTATGCATTTGTCTTGTTTCGGTGTCATATCTTGATATTTTGTGAATAAATATGATGAGTGACAAAATTTGTGTGTAGTATCAGTTATACATATCTAAATAGGATTATAAAATCTACGATGTCAGCAACGTTACAAGTAAGATGAAATGTAAAAAAGTGCTGGTATTAAGATCAATATTCAGATTTAATATGGCATTTTAAGTACCAGTTTGGACGTGGTAAGTACGTTTTTAAAACGTTCGAAAGAGACATACAGACGTGATAAAAACGTTCTAAAAACGTTTTTACAATGTTGTGAAAAAACGTATTTATAACGTTTAAAAACCCCGACATTTGTCGTATTAAATACGTCGGAAAAAAACGTTATCACAACCTTTTCACAACGTGAAAAAAACGTTTTTACAACGTTGTTGTGTTTGCTGGGCTTATACTTGCTTTTGGTTCCTCTGAGTCAAACAAGTAAAAATAAAATACATTAATAAACTCAAAAAACTCTCTCCTGGTGTATGTTACGGCTCACTCCTCTTCTTCTGGTGTTTTGGCGATTTTGCCAAACCAGCATAAAAAGATGCATTACCGCCACCTATTGATCTGGAATTTTGAGTATAAACTGTCATATCGCGAGATAATCTGCTATAGAGATACCATATCGCAAGATTTGTAACAACTTCTTGACAGCAGTTTTTGCATCCAGCTCAGACTTTAAATTGTGACTTTATGAATAACTTATGTATATAGCCTATATATATTTAATCATTAAAAACGAAATAATTCAATCATATTGTAATGTATGGGAAACTGGTGGAATAATGGGTAAATGCAGTGATTTCACACTTAACTACAAGCAATTTGTGAATAGAATTTGACATAAAACAAGATGTAAAACAAATGGAAGTTTTTTAAATAAAGATTTCCGTGCTGGTTTGCATGGGTCTTAAACGTTTAAAGGACGTCAGTGGACGATAAGTCGAGTGTCGAGCACCAAGGAAACTACAACCTGATACGTTGATAAGCTGATAAATTCCTTGGTGATCGACACTCGACTTATCGTGACTACATTTAAGATGGCGGCGGCCGCTAAACTTCTTGCGGTTACTGTCTGTATAAATCTACTTGTAAATAAACTACCGGTGCTTTTTCTAAGTTCTCAATGTCTCGTTTTAAATGTCAGGGCCCTTGGAAGTCTACCAATGAAGTGTGGAGCTACTTTGTGCCTCGTAAATGGCGTAAAACAGTGATTTATTTACATGGCTCCTTCGATGCCCAATTGACTTTCATTGACAAGCTGTTGTGAGCATCGGCTAACTGACCCCAGATTTCGGACAGCAGTGGACAAGACGAGATGAGATATGCAAGGTACGTTTACACTCGGTATCATGATTCAATACACTTTAGGTCAAAATCACACCGGAGTTCTCCTTTAAAGACCTCACCAACTAATAACTTATGCTATTAGAGTTCTCAAAAAAATGCAACTGTATTGAACATATAATCACTCATTTAATATTTTTTGTTCCCTGTCATTTCGCTGTATTTTCTGTTTGATTTAGCACAGGTTCCCTCTTACGTCATACTCCGAAAGTTCCCTTAGGCATTTGTGCGCATGCGCACTACTCATAAAGGGTGATTTAATAGAGGACGCACAAAAATACAGATTAAAATCATTTATATTTAGGTTAAATATAAGATATGACTTGTTGTGCATGTTAGCTTGCAAATTATGCCCAAGAACATAATTTATTATGCCATATGTCTTACTAACAAGCAACAATGCCTCTAACCACAGGTCACGTACGAAAAATAATGCCCCGTTTAAGGCATTCCACTCCACTGAAGGTGTGGAGCTGAAAATGAAAATAAATACGGCCTTTTAAAATTTAAATGTTCCAGCGATTTCATTCCGTCAACCCCTTAGAACACAGCAAGAGCTAAACTCAGGTGTTTGCAAGTAGTTTTATTTAAAACGGAGAGAGCTGCCTTCAGCCAGTGTTTTCTGTTGTACTGACATGAGAGTCAAGGCTCCGAGCTCTCGGTCTGCGAACTACATCACTAAGCCTCTTTTAAAAGCATTTAAATAAAAACAGTCCAGCGACTGTACACAATGTAAACAGATTATCATTTTAAAGAGCTAAGCGCATATGAGCTGTTTTATGTGGTTTACGGATGAGCTTCGGGGCTGGCGTTTCTTCGTCCGTGTTCACAAAACTACATATTTTAAAGGCATTAAAAAAAATAAAATAAAAAAAAAACACTTCAGCGATTGAACAATAATAGTAGATTAGTGTATTTAAAACGTTAAAATGCTTGCTTATTTGTGCTGCATTTTTGTGGAAACGAATAAGCTAGTAAAGACTGTTTCATATGGTCTCATCGTTTGAACCACGTTAGTTCAACAAAGTACGGCTGTTGTTAAAGACCTCACCAACTAATAACTTATGCTATTTAACTGATTAGAGTTCTCAAAAAAATGCAACTGTATTGAACATATAATCACTCATTTAATATTTTTTGTTCCCTGTCATTTCGCTGTATTTTCTGTTTGATTTAGCACAGGTTCCCTCTTTCGTCATACTCCGAAAGTTCCCTTAGGCATTTGTGCGCATGCGCACTACTCATAAAGGGTGATTTAATAGAGGACGCACAAAAATACAGATTAAAATCATTTATATTTAGGTTAAATATAAGATATGACTTGTAGTGCATGTTAGCTTGCAAATTATGCCCAATAACATAATTTATTATGCCATATGTCTTACTAACAAGCAACAATGCCTCTAACCACAGGTCACGTACGAAAAATAATGCCCCGTTTAAGGCATTCCACTCCACTGAAGGTGTGGAGCGGAAAATGAAAATAAATACGGCCTTTTAAAATTTAAATGTTCCAGCGATTTCATTCCGTCAACCCCTTAGAACACAGCAAGAGCTAAACTCAGGTGTTTGCAAGTAGTTTTATTTAAAACGGAGAGAGCTGCCTTCAGCCAGTGTTTTCTGTTGTACTGACATGAGAGTCAAGGCTCCGAGCTCTCGGTCTGCGAACTACATCACTAAGCCTCTTTTAAAAGCATTTAAATAAAAACAGTCCAGCGACTGTACACAATGTAAACAGATTATCATTTTAAAGAGCTAAGCGCATATGAGCTGTTTTATGTGGTTTACGGATGAGCTTCGGGGCTGGCGTTTCTTCGTCCGTGTTCACAAAACTACATATTTTAAAGGCATTAAAAAAAAAAAACACTTCAGCGATTGAACAATAATAGTAGATTACTGTATTTAAAACGTTAAAATGCTTGCTTATTTGTGCTGCATTTTTGTGGAAACGAATAAGCTAGTAAAGACTGTTTCATATGGTCTCATCGTTTGAACCACGTTAGTTCAACAAAGTACGGCTGTTGTTAAAGACCTCACCAACTAATAACTTATGCTATTTAACTGATTAGAGTTCTCAAAAAAAATGCAACTGTATTGAACATATAATCACTCATTTAATATTTTTTGTTCCCTGTCATTTCGCTGTATTTTCTGTTTGATTTAGCCCAGGTTCCCTCTTACGTCATACTCCGAAAGTTCCCTTAGGCATTTGTGCGCATGCGCACTACTCATAAAGGGTGATTTAATAGATGACGCACAAAAATACAGATTAAAATCATTTATATTTAGGTTAAATATAAGATATGACTTGTAGAGCATGTTAGCTTGCAAATTATGCCAAAGAACAATTTATTATGCCATATGTCTTACTAACAAGCAACAATGCCTCTAACCACAGGTCACGTACGAAAAATAATGCCCCGTTTAAGGCATATCCACTGAAGGTGTGGAGCGGAAAATGAAAATAAATACGGCCTTTTAAAATTTAAATGTTCCAGCGATTTCATTCCGTCAACCCCTTAGAACACAGCAAGAGCTAAACTCAGGTGTTTGCAAGTAGTTTTATTTAAAACGGAGAGAGCTGCCTTCAGCCAGTGTTTTCTGTTGTACTGACATGAGAGTCAAGGCTCCGAGCTCTCGGTCTGCGAACTACATCACTAAGCCTCTTTTAAAAGCATTTAAATAAAAACAGTCCAGCGACTGTACACAATGTAAACAGATTGTCATTTTAAAGAGCTAAGCGCATATGAGCTGTTTTATGTGGTTTACGGATGAGCTTCGGGGCTGGCGTTTCTTCGTCCGTGTTCACAAAACTACATATTTTAAAGGCATTAAAAAAAAAAAAACACGTCAGCGATTGAACAATAATAGTAGATTAGTGTATTTAAAACGTTAAAATGCTTGCTTATTTGTGCTGCATTTTTGTGGAAACGAATAAGCTAGTAAAGACTGTTTCATATGGTCTCATCGTTTGAACCACGTTAGTTCAACAAAGTACGGCTGTTGTTAAAGACCTCACCAACTAATAACTTATGCTATTTAACTGATTAGAGTTCTCAAAAAAATGCAACTGTATTGAACATATAATCACTCATTTAATATTTTTTGTTCCCTGTCATTTCGCTGTATTTTCTGTTTGATTTAGCACAGGTTCCCTCTTACGTCATACTCCGAAAGTTCCCTTAGGCATTTGTGCGCATGCGCACTACTCATAAAGGGTGATTTAATAGAGGACGCACAAAAATACAGATTAAAATCATTTATATTTAGGTTAAATATAAGATATGACTTGTAGTGCATGTTAGCTTGCAAATTATGCCCAAGAACATAATTTATTATGCCATATGTCTTACTAACAAGCAACAATGCCTCTAACCACAGGTCACGTACGAAAAATAATGCTCCGTTTAAGGCATTCCACTCCACTGAAGGTGTGGAGCTGAAAATGAAAATAAATACGGCCTTTTAAAATTTAAATGTTCCAGCGATTTCATTCCGTCAACCCCTTAGAACACAGCAAGAACTAAACTCAGGTGTTTGCAAGTAGTTTTATTTAAAACGGAGAGAGCTGCCTTCAGCCAGTGTTTTCTGTTGTACTGACATGAGAGTCAAGGCTCCGAGCTCTCGGTCTGCGAACTACATCACTAAGCCTTTTTTTAAAAGCATTTAAATAAAAACAGTCCAGCGACTGTACACAATGTAAACAGTTTATCATTTTAAAGAGCTAAGCGCATATGAGCTGTTTTATGTGGTTTACGGATGAGCTTCGGGGCTGGCGTTTCTTCGTCCGTGTTCACAAAACTACATATTTTAAAGGCATTAAAAAAAAAAAAAAAAAAACACTCCAGCGATTGAACAATAATAGTAGATTAGTGTATTGAAAACGTTAAAATGCTTGCTTATTTGTGCTGCATTTTTGTGGAAACGAATTAGCTAGTAAATACTGTTTCATGTATATGGTCTCATCGTTTGAACCACATAGTTCAACAAAGTACGGCCGTTTTTAATGACCTCACCAACTAATAACTTATGCTATTCAACTGATTAGAGTTCTCAAAAAAATGCAACTGTATTGAACATATAATCACTCATTTAATGTTTTTTATTCCCTGTCATTTCGCTGTATTTTCTGTTTGATTTAGCACAGGTTCCCTCTTACGTCATACTCGGAAAGTTCCCTTAGGCATTTGTGCGCATGCGCACTACTCATAAATGGTGCTTTATAGAGGACGCACAAAAATACTGAATAAAATCATTTATATTTAGGTTAAACGGAGGATATAGCTTGTACTGCATTATAGTGTAGCCAGTAACACCTAGTGTACAATAGATACTCTACTTCCCTTGTGTATCAATATGAATGATAGGACACACAGTAACAGGCCAGATCACCAGATTCGCTATGGAGGGCAAAAATTAGGCAATTAAATCAACACAAGGACCAGACAGACCAAGAGAATGACTTTACCAATGTAACTTTTTACTTTAAATTGAAATGAGTAAAATAATGGAATGTAATGACAGCAAAATGAATAAATAAAATAAAATACAATAATGAGTTCTTCTTTTTTCCTCCAGGAAAGTATGCTTTTTTTGGGGGTTATTTTCCAAACATCTATTTATGATGTATTTGTTCACTGGACTATTTATTTTGATATGTATAATATTACTTATATTTCAATTTATTTTACTTTAATACTGGTATATTTTAACTTCTGCTAGGTGGTTTCCTTTGAGGTTTAAATTGTTTCTTTGAATAAACCTGACTCAAAACAAAACCCACAATATGAAACAGCTGTAACAATCAGATTTGTATAACAAAAAAAAAAAAACACTTGACTGTAAAAACTTACAGTAATTCAATGTAAACAATTTTAGTCCATGAAATGAGTGAGTGTCAGTGTGTGTGTATATGCAAATGTAACGAAAGTGCCTTGAAATCGAATGAATCCAACGAATGTAAAGTCTCTTGGTGCAGTAATGGTAGTGCATTTCTTGTGGTGTAATGTCCAACCAGGCACGGACAACTCTTTATAGAACTTAGTGGTAGAGTAACGGATGAGAAATACCACACAATAGATGAATCCCGTTGGTAACAGCAATTAAGGCACAGATCACAATGTAGAACAGAAATCCCTCTCGTCTCTGCCTACGGTTCCGGGTGGCTCGCCATCTCAGATCACAGTTTCAACCTCACAAAAAAAACTTGACCTGTTTACACAAACAGGATCACAAATATTTCAGACAATTTATATGACTGTATTACCCTCACAGCTCAAGAAAATGACATTTAAACACCAACAGTGATTATAAAAATACAATCTGAGCACTTTTGTCACTTAATGTGCAATTATAACATTCACATGTGTGATAATAATGCAGAGCTAGTAAGCATTTCATCACATACACCAGTACATTCTTAAGTGCATAGTATATTAACACACAACCTTTAACAGTAACTACATATACACTCACATAAACACATTAGAATGCCAATATAACACATTGACTCAAAATTACAACAAATTAAACATTGTTTGGTTTAAAACTCACCAAATCCGGGTGATATCAATATCAAATTATAAACCGCATCTGGAGATACAGGCCTCACGATCCACTAGCATCCGCTTCAATCATCAAACATCACACTTTTAATCTCTCTTCTGACACCCGCGATTTTCTAGCGTGTTTCTCTTCTCTCGCTATGCGTCTCATCACAGTGACATCACACAGAGCGCCGACCATATGACAAAACATTATGCTTTCTTTTTAGTTAAAAATTATTATTTTTTTAGTTTTCACTTTTCAGAATAGCCTTTTTTAGACTATTTTTAAAAGAAATTAATATTCTTTTGTGAAAATAAATTCATACTAATTTATAGTTAATTTCCTCTAACCAGCTCAATCCTAATATGGGTTACATTAGCTTGCAAATTATACCCAAGAACATAATTTATTAAGCCATATGTCTTACTAACAAGAAACAATGCCTCTAACCACAGGTCACGTACGAAAAATAATGCCCCGTTAAAGCCATTCAAAAATGAAAATAAATACGGCCTTTTAAAATTTAAATGTTCCAGCGATTTCATTCCATCAACCCCTTAGAACACACCAAGAGCTAATTTCAGGTGTTTGCGAGTAGTTTTATTTAAAACGGAGAGAGCTGACTTCAGCCAGTGTTTTCTGTTGTACTGACATGAGAGTCAAGGCTCCGAGCTCTCGGTCTGCGAACTACATCACTGAGCCTCTTTTAAAAGCATTTAAATAAAAACACTCCAGCGACTGTACGCAATGTAAACATAATATCATTTTAAAGAGCTATATTAAGCGCATATGAGCTGTTTTATATGGTTTACTGATGAGCTTCAGGGCTGGCGTTTCTTCGTCCGTGTTCACAAAACTACATATTTTAAAGGCATTAAAACAAATAAAAAATAAAAACACTCCAGCGATTGAACAGTACTAGTAGATTAGTGTATTGAAAACGTTAAAATGCTTGCTTATTTGTGCTGCAATTTTGTGGAAACGAATTAGCTAGTAAAGACTGTTTCATGAATATGGTCTCATCGTTTGAACCACATAGTTCAACAAAGTACGGCCGTTTTTAATGACCTCACCAACTAATAACTTATGCTATTTAACTGATTAGAGTTCTCAAAAAAAATGCAACTGTATTGAACATATAATCACTCATTTAATATTTTTTGTTCCCTGTCATTTCGCTGTATTTTCTGTTTGATTTAGCACAGGTTCCCTCTTACGTCATACTCCGAAAGTTCCCTTAGGCATTTGTGCGCATGCGCACTACTCATAAATGGTGCTTTATAGAGGACGCACAAAAATACTGAATAAAATCATTTATATTTAGGTTAAACGTAGGATATTGCTTGTACTGCATGTTAGCTTGCACATTATACCCAAGAACATAATTTATTAAGCCATATGTCTTACTAACACGAAACAATGCCACAGGTCACGTACGAAAAATAATGCCCCGTTTAGGCCATTCCACTCCACTGAAGGGGTGGAGCGGAAAAATGAAAATAAATACGGCCTTTTAAAATTTAAATGTTCCAGCGATTTCATTCCGACAACCCCTTTTAGAACACACCAAGAGCTAAAATCAGGTGTTTGCGAGTAGTTTTATTTAAAACGGAGAGAGCTGCCTTCAGCCAGTGTTTTCTGTTGTACTGACATGAGAGTCAAGGCTCCGAGCTCTCGGTCTGCGAACTACATCACTAAGCCTCTTTTAAAAGCATTTAAATAAAAACAGTCCAGCGACTGTACACAATGTAAACAGATTATCATTTTAAAGAGCTAAGCGCATATGAGCTGTTTTATGTGGTTTACGGATGAGCTTCGGGGCTGGCGTTTCTTCGTCCGTGTTCACAAAACTACATATTTTAAAGGCATTAAAAAAAAAAAATAATAAAAAAAAAAACACTTCAGCGATTGAACAATAATAGTAGATTACTGTATTTAAAACGTTAAAATGCTTGCTTATTTGTGCTGCATTTTTGTGGAAACGAATAAGCTAGTAAAGACTGTTTCATATGGTCTCATCGTTTGAACCACGTTAGTTCAACAAAGTACGGCTGTTGTTAAAGACCTCACCAACTAATAACTTATATGCTATTTAACTGATTAGAGTTCTCAAAAAAAATGCAACTGTATTGAACATATAATCACTCATTTAATATTTTTTGTTCCCTGTCATTTCGCTGTATTTTCTGTTTGATTTAGCACAGGTTCCCTCTTACGTCATACTCCGAAAGTTCCCTTAGGCATTTGTGCGCATGCGCACTACTCATAAAGGGTGATTTAATAGAGGACGCACAAAAATACAGATTAAAATCATTTATATTTAGGTTAAATATAAGATATGACTTGTAGTGCATGTTAGCTTGCAAATTATGCCCAAGAACATAATTTATTATGCCATATGTCTTACTAACAAGCAACAATGCCTCTAACCACAGGTCACGTACGAAAAATAATGCCCCGTTTAAGGCATATCCACTGAAGGTGTGGAGCTGAAAATGAAAATAAATACGGCCTTTTAAAATTTAAATGTTCCAGCGATTTCATTCCGTCAACCCCTTAGAACACAGCAAGAGCTAAACTCAGGTGTTTGCAAGTAGTTTTATTCAAAACGGAGAGAGCTGCCTTCAGCCAGTGTTTTCTGTTGTACTGACATGAGAGTCAAGGATTCGAGCTCTCGGTCTGCGAGCTACATCACTAAGCCTCTTTTAAAAGCATTTAAATAAAAACAGTCCAGCGACTGTACACAATGTAAACAGTTTATCATTTTAAAGAGCTAAGCGCATATGAGCTGTTTTATGTGGTTTACGGATGAGCTTCGGGGCTGGCGTTTCTTCGTCCGTGTTCACAAAACTACATATTTTAAAGGCATTAAAAAAAAAAAAAAAAAAAAAAAAAAAAAAAAAAACACTCCAGCGATTGAACAATAATAGTAGATTAGTGTATTTAAAACGTTAAAATGCTTGCTTATTTGTGCTGCATTTTTGTGGAAACGAATAAGCTAGTAAAGACTGTTTCATATGGTCTCATCGTTTGAACCACGTTAGTTCAACAAAGTACGGCTGTTGTTAAAGACCTCACCAACTAATAACTTATATGCTATTTAACTGATTAGAGTTCTCAAAAAAAATGCAACTGTATTGAACATATAATCACTCATTTAATATTTTTTGTTCCCTGTCATTTCGCTGTATTTTCTGTTTGATTTAGCACAGGTTCCCTCTTACGTCATACTCCGAAAGTTCCCTTAGGCATTTGTGCGCATGCGCACTACTCATAAAGGGTGATTTAATAGAGGACGCACAAAAATACAGATTAAAATCATTTATATTTAGGTTAAATATAAGATATGACTTGTAGTGCATGTTAGCTTGCAAATTATGCCCAAGAACATAATTTATTATGCCATATGTCTTACTAACAAGCAACAATGCCTCTAACCACAGGTCACGTACGAAAAATAATGCCCCGTTTAAGGCATTCCACTCCACTGAAGGTGTGGAGCTGAAAATGAAAATAAATACGGCCTTTTAAAATTTAAATGTTCCAGCGATTTCATTCCGTCAACCCCTTAGAACACAGCAAGAGCTAAACTCAGGTGTTTGCAAGTAGTTTTATTCAAAACGGAGAGAGCTGCCTTCAGCCAGTGTTTTCTGTTGTACTGACATGAGAGTCAAGGCTCCGAGCTCTCGGTCTGCGAGCTACATCACTAAGCCTCTTTTAAAAGCATTTAAATAAAAACAGTCCAGCGACTGTACACAATGTAAACAGTTTATCATTTTAAAGAGCTAAGCGCATATGAGCTGTTTTATGTGGTTTACGGATGAGCTTCGGGGCTGGCGTTTCTTCGTCCGTGTTCACAAAACTACATATTTTAAAGGCATTAAAAAAAAAAAAAAAAAAAAAAAAAAAAAAAACACTCCAGCGATTGAACAATAATAGTAGATTAGTGTATTTAAAACGTTAAAATGCTTGCTTATTTGTGCTGCATTTTTGTGGAAACGAATAAGCTAGTAAAGACTGTTTCATATGGTCTCATCGTTTGAACCACGTTAGTTCAACAAAGTACGGCTGTTGTTAAAGACCTCACCAACTAATAACTTATATGCTATTTAACTGATTAGAGTTCTCAAAAAAAATGCAACTGTATTGAACATATAATCACTCATTTAATATTTTTTGTTCCCTGTCATTTCGCTGTATTTTCTGTTTGATTTAGCACAGGTTCCCTCTTACGTCATACTCCGAAAGTTCCCTTAGGCATTTGTGCGCATGCGCACTACTCATAAAGGGTGATTTAATAGAGGACGCACAAAAATACAGATTAAAATCATTTATATTTAGGTTAAATATAAGATATGACTTGTAGTGCATGTTAGCTTGCAAATTATGCCCAAGAACATAATTTATTATGCCATATGTCTTACTAACAAGCAACAATGCCTCTAACCACAGGTCACGTACGAAAAATAATGCCCCGTTTAAGGCATATCCACTGAAGGTGTGGAGCTGAAAATGAAAATAAATACGGCCTTTTAAAATTTAAATGTTCCAGCGATTTCATTCCGTCAACCCCTTAGAACACAGCAAGAGCTAAACTCAGGTGTTTGCAAGTAGTTTTATTCAAAACGGAGAGAGCTGCCTTCAGCCAGTGTTTTCTGTTGTACTGACATGAGAGTCAAGGATCCGAGCTCTCGGTCTGCGAGCTACATCACTAAGCCTCTTTTAAAAGCATTTAAATAAAAACAGTCCAGCGACTGTACACAATGTAAACAGTTTATCATTTTAAAGAGCTAAGCGCATATGAGCTGTTTTATGTGGTTTACGGATGAGCTTCGGGGCTGGCGTTTCTTCGTCCGTGTTCACAAAACTACATATTTTAAAGGCATTAAAAAAAAAAAAAAAAAAAAAAAACACTCCAGCGATTGAACAATAATAGTAGATTAGTGTATTTAAAACGTTAAAATGCTTGCTTATTTGTGCTGCATTTTTGTGGAAACGAATAAGCTAGTAAAGACTGTTTCATATGGTCTCATCGTTTGAACCACGTTAGTTCAACAAAGTACGGCTGTTGTTAAAGACCTCACCAACTAATAACTTATATGCTATTTAACTGATTAGAGTTCTCAAAAAAAATGCAACTGTATTGAACATATAATCACTCATTTAATATTTTTTGTTCCCTGTCATTTCGCTGTATTTTCTGTTTGATTTAGCACAGGTTCCCTCTTACGTCATACTCCGAAAGTTCCCTTAGGCATTTGTGCGCATGCGCACTACTCATAAAGGGTGATTTAATAGAGGACGCACAAAAATACAGATTAAAATCATTTATATTTAGGTTAAATATAAGATATGACTTGTAGTGCATGTTAGCTTGCAAATTATGCCCAAGAACATAATTTATTATGCCATATGTCTTACTAACAAGCAACAATGCCTCTAACCACAGGTCACGTACGAAAAATAATGCCCCGTTTAAGGCATATCCACTGAAGGTGTGGAGCTGAAAATGAAAATAAATACGGCCTTTTAAAATTTAAATGTTCCAGCGATTTCATTCCGTCAACCCCTTAGAACACAGCAAGAGCTAAACTCAGGTGTTTGCAAGTAGTTTTATTCAAAACGGAGAGAGCTGCCTTCAGCCAGTGTTTTCTGTTGTACTGACATGAGAGTCAAGGATTCGAGCTCTCGGTCTGCGAGCTACATCACTAAGCCTCTTTTAAAAGCATTTAAATAAAAACAGTCCAGCGACTGTACACAATGTAAACAGTTTATCATTTTAAAGAGCTAAGCGCATAGGAGCTGTTTTATGTGGTTTACGGATGAGCTTCGGGGCTGGCGTTTCTTCGTCCGTGTTCACAAAACTACATATTTTAAAGGCATTAAAAAAAAAAAAAAAAAAAAAAAAAAAAAAAAAAAACACTCCAGCGATTGAACAATAATAGTAGATTAGTGTATTTAAAACGTTAAAATGCTTGCTTATTTGTGCTGCATTTTTGTGGAAACGAATAAGCTAGTAAAGACTGTTTCATATGGTCTCATCGTTTGAACCACGTTAGTTCAACAAAGTACGGCTGTTGTTAAAGACCTCACCAACTAATAACTTATATGCTATTTAACTGATTAGAGTTCTCAAAAAAAATGCAACTGTATTGAACATATAATCACTCATTTAATATTTTTTGTTCCCTGTCATTTCGCTGTATTTTCTGTTTGATTTAGCACAGGTTCCCTCTTACGTCATACTCCGAAAGTTCCCTTAGGCATTTGTGCGCATGCGCACTACTCATAAAGGGTAATTTAATAGAGGACGCACAAAAATACAGATTAAAATCATTTATATTTAGGTTAAATATAAGATATGACTTGTAGTGCATGTTAGCTTGCAAATTATGCCCAAGAACATAATTTATTATGCCATATGTCTTACTAACAAGCAACAATGCCTCTAACCACAGGTCACGTACGAAAAATAATGCCCCGTTTAAGGCATATCCACTGAAGGTGTGGAGCTGAAAATGAAAATAAATACGGCCTTTTAAAATTTAAATGTTCCAGCGATTTCATTCCGTCAACCCCTTAGAACACAGCAAGAGCTAAACTCAGGTGTTTGCAAGTAGTTTTATTCAAAACGGAGAGAGCTGCCTTCAGCCAGTGTTTTCTGTTGTACTGACATGAGAGTCAAGGATCCGAGCTCTCGGTCTGCGAGCTACATCACTAAGCCTCTTTTAAAAGCATTTAAATAAAAACAGTCCAGCGACTGTACACAATGTAAACAGTTTATCATTTTAAAGAGCTAAGCGCATATGAGCTGTTTTATGTGGTTTACGGATGAGCTTCGGGGCTGGCGTTTCTTCGTCCGTGTTCACAAAACTACATATTTTAAAGGCATTAAAAAAAAAAAAAAAAAAAAAAAACACTCCAGCGATTGAACAATAATAGTAGATTAGTGTATTTAAAACGTTAAAATGCTTGCTTATTTGTGCTGCATTTTTGTGGAAACGAATAAGCTAGTAAAGACTGTTTCATATGGTCTCATCGTTTGAACCACGTTAGTTCAACAAAGTACGGCTGTTGTTAAAGACCTCACCAACTAATAACTTATATGCTATTTAACTGATTAGAGTTCTCAAAAAAAATGCAACTGTATTGAACATATAATCACTCATTTAATATTTTTTGTTCCCTGTCATTTCGCTGTATTTTCTGTTTGATTTAGCACAGGTTCCCTCTTACGTCATACTCCGAAAGTTCCCTTAGGCATTTGTGCGCATGCGCACTACTCATAAAGGGTGATTTAATAGAGGACGCACAAAAATACAGATTAAAATCATTTATATTTAGGTTAAATATAAGATATGACTTGTAGTGCATGTTAGCTTGCAAATTATGCCCAAGAACATAATTTATTATGCCATATGTCTTACTAACAAGCAACAATGCCTCTAACCACAGGTCACGTACGAAAAATAATGCCCCGTTTAAGGCATATCCACTGAAGGTGTGGAGCTGAAAATGAAAATAAATACGGCCTTTTAAAATTTAAATGTTCCAGCGATTTCATTCCGTCAACCCCTTAGAACACAGCAAGAGCTAAACTCAGGTGTTTGCAAGTAGTTTTATTCAAAACGGAGAGAGCTGCCTTCAGCCAGTGTTTTCTGTTGTACTGACATGAGAGTCAAGGATCCGAGCTCTCGGTCTGCGAGCTACATCACTAAGCCTCTTTTAAAAGCATTTAAATAAAAACAGTCCAGCGACTGTACACAATGTAAACAGTTTATCATTTTAAAGAGCTAAGCGCATATGAGCTGTTTTATGTGGTTTACGGATGAGCTTCGGGGCTGGCGTTTCTTCGTCCGTGTTCACAAAACTACATATTTTAAAGGCATTAAAAAAAAAAAAAAAAAAAAAAACACTCCAGCGATTGAACAATAATAGTAGATTAGTGTATTTAAAACGTTAAAATGCTTGCTTATTTGTGCTGCATTTTTGTGGAAACGAATAAGCTAGTAAAGACTGTTTCATATGGTCTCATCGTTTGAACCACGTTAGTTCAACAAAGTACGGCTGTTGTTAAAGACCTCACCAACTAATAACTTATATGCTATTTAACTGATTAGAGTTCTCAAAAAAAATGCAACTGTATTGAACATATAATCACTCATTTAATATTTTTTGTTCCCTGTCATTTCGCTGTATTTTCTGTTTGATTTAGCACAGGTTCCCTCTTACGTCATACTCCGAAAGTTCCCTTAGGCATTTGTGCGCATGCGCACTACTCATAAAGGGTGATTTAATAGAGGACGCACAAAAATACAGATTAAAATCATTTATATTTAGGTTAAATATAAGATATGACTTGTAGTGCATGTTAGCTTGCAAATTATGCCCAAGAACATAATTTATTATGCCATATGTCTTACTAACAAGCAACAATGCCTCTAACCACAGGTCACGTACGAAAAATAATGCCCCGTTTAAGGCATATCCACTGAAGGTGTGGAGCGGAAAATGAAAATAAATACGGCCTTTTAAAATTTAAATGTTCCAGCGATTTCATTCCGTCAACCCCTTAGAACACAGCAAGAGCTAAACTCAGGTGTTTGCAAGTAGTTTTATTTAAAACGGAGAGAGCTGCCTTCAGCCAGTGTTTTCTGTTGTACTGACATGAGAGTCAAGGCTCCGAGCTCTCGGTCTGCGAACTACATCACTAAGCCTCTTTTAAAAGCATTTAAATAAAAACAGTCCAGCGACTGTACACAATGTAAACAGATTATCATTTAAAGAGCTAAGCGCATATGAGCTGTTTTATGTGGTTTACGGATGAGCTTCGGGGCTGGCGTTTCTTCGTCCGTGTTCACAAAACTACATATTTTAAAGGCATTAAAAAAAAAAAAACACTTCAGCGATTGAACAATAATAGTAGATTAGTGTATTTAAAACGTTAAAATGCTTGCTTATTTGTGCTGCATTTTTGTGGAAACGAATAAGCTAGTAAAGACTGTTTCATATGGTCTCATCGTTTGAACCACGTTAGTTCAACAAAGTACGGCTGTTGTTAAAGACCTCACCAACTAATAACTTATATGCTATTTAACTGATTAGAGTTCTCAAAAAAAATGCAACTGTATTGAACATATAATCACTCATTTAATATTTTTTGTTCCCTGTCATTTCGCTGTATTTTCTGTTTGATTTAGCACAGGTTCCCTCTTACGTCATACTCCGAAAGTTCCCTTAGGCATTTGTGCGCATGCGCACTACTCATAAAGGGTGATTTAATAGAGGACGCACAAAAATACAGATTAAAATCATTTATATTTAGGTTAAATATAAGATATGACTTGTAGTGCATGTTAGCTTGCAAATTATGCCCAAGAACATAATTTATTATGCCATATGTCTTACTAACAAGCAACAATGCCTCTAACCACAGGTCACGTACGAAAAATAATGCCCCGTTTAAGGCATATCCACTGAAGGTGTGGAGCGGAAAATGAAAATAAATACGGCCTTTTAAAATTTAAATGTTCCAGCGATTTCATTCCGTCAACCCCTTAGAACACAGCAAGAGCTAAACTCAGGTGTTTGCAAGTAGTTTTATTTAAAACGGAGAGAGCTGCCTTCAGCCAGTGTTTTCTGTTGTACTGACATGAGAGTCAAGGCTCCGAGCTCTCGGTCTGCGAACTACATCACTAAGCCTCTTTTAAAAGCATTTAAATAAAAACAGTCCAGCGACTGTACACAATGTAAACAGATTATCATTTTAAAGAGCTAAGCGCATATGAGCTGTTTTATGTGGTTTACGGATGAGCTTCGGGGCTGGCGTTTCTTCGTCCGTGTTCACAAAACTACATATTTTAAAGGCATTAAAAAAAATAAATGAAAAAAAAAAACACTTCAGCGATTGAACAATAATAGTAGATTAGTGTATTTAAAACGTTAAAATGCTTGCTTATTTGTGCTGCATTTTTGTGGAAACGAATAAGCTAGTAAAGACTGTTTCATATGGTCTCATCGTTTGAACCACGTTAGTTCAACAAAGTACGGCTGTTGTTAAAGACCTCACCAACTAATAACTTATGCTATTTAACTGATTAGAGTTCTCAAAAAAAAATGCAACTGTATTGAACATATAATCACTCATTTAATATTTTTTGTTCCCTGTCATTTCGCTGTATTTTCTGTTTGATTTAGCGCAGGTTCCCTCTTACGTCATACTCCGAAAGTTCCCTTAGGCATTTGTGCGCATGCGCACTACTCATAAAGGGTGATTTAATAGAGGACGCACAAAAATACAGATTAAAATCATTTATATTTAGGTTAAATATAAGATATGACTTGTAGTGCATGTTAGCTTGCAAATTATGCCCAAGAACATAATTTATTATGCCATATGTCTTACTAACAAGCAACAATGCCTCTAACCACAGGTCACGTACGAAAAATAATGCTCCGTTTAAGGCATTCCACTCCACTGAAGGTGTGGAGCTGAAAATGAAAATAAATACGGCCTTTTAAAATTTAAATGTTCCAGCGATTTCATTCCGTCAACCCCTTAGAACACAGCAAGAACTAAACTCAGGTGTTTGCAAGTAGTTTTATTTAAAACGGAGAGAGCTGCCTTCAGCCAGTGTTTTCTGTTGTACTGACATGAGAGTCAAGGCTCCGAGCTCTCGGTCTGCGAACTACATCACTAAGCCTTTTTTTAAAAGCATTTAAATAAAAACAGTCCAGCGACTGTACACAATGTAAACAGTTTATCATTTTAAAGAGCTAAGCGCATATGAGCTGTTTTATGTGGTTTACGGATGAGCTTCGGGGCTGGCGTTTCTTCGTCCGTGTTCACAAAACTACATATTTTAAAGGCATTAAAAAAAAAAAAAAAAAACACTCCAGCGATTGAACAATAATAGTAGATTAGTGTATTGAAAACGTTAAAATGCTTGCTTATTTGTGCTGCATTTTTGTGGAAACGAATTAGCTAGTAAATACTGTTTCATGTATATGGTCTCATCGTTTGAACCACATAGTTCAACAAAGTACGGCCGTTTTTAATGACCTCACCAACTAATAACTTATGCTATTCAACTGATTAGAGTTCTCAAAAAAATGCAACTGTATTGAACATATAATCACTCATTTAATGTTTTTTATTCCCTGTCATTTCGCTGTATTTTCTGTTTGATTTAGCACAGGTTCCCTCTTACGTCATACTCGGAAAGTTCCCTTAGGCATTTGTGCGCATGCGCACTACTCATAAATGGTGCTTTATAGAGGACGCACAAAAATACTGAATAAAATCATTTATATTTAGGTTAAACGGAGGATATAGCTTGTACTGCATTATAGTGTAGCCAGTAACACCTAGTGTACAATAGATACTCTACTTCCCTTGTGTATCAATATGAATGATAGGACACACAGTAACAGGCCAGATCACCAGATTCGCTATGGAGGGCAAAAATTAGGCAATTAAATCAACACAAGGACCAGACAGACCAAGAGAATGACTTTACCAATGTAACTTTTTACTTTAAATTGAAATGAGTAAAATAATGGAATGTAATGACAGCAAAATGAATAAATAAAATAAAATACAATAATGAGTTCTTCTTTTTTCCTCCAGGAAAGTATGCTTTTTTTGGGGGTTATTTTCCAAACATCTATTTATGATGTATTTGTTCACTGGACTATTTATTTTGATATGTATAATATTACTTATATTTCAATTTATTTTACTTTAATACTGGTATATTTTAACTTCTGCTAGGTGGTTTCCTTTGAGGTTTAAATTGTTTCTTTGAATAAACCTGACTCAAAACAAAACCCACAATATGAAACAGCTGTAACAATCAGATTTGTATAACAAAAAAAAAAAAAACACTTGACTGTAAAAACTTACAGTAATTCAATGTAAACAATTTTAGTCCATGAAATGAGTGAGTGTCAGTGTGTGTGTATATGCAAATGTAACGAAAGTGCCTTGAAATCGAATGAATCCAACGAATGTAAAGTCTCTTGGTGCAGTAATGGTAGTGCATTTCTTGTGGTGTAATGTCCAACCAGGCACGGACAACTCTTTATAGAACTTAGTGGTAGAGTAACGGATGAGAAATACCACACAATAGATGAATCCCGTTGGTAACAGCAATTAAGGCACAGATCACAATGTAGAACAGAAATCCCTCTCGTCTCTGCCTACGGTTCCGGGTGGCTCGCCATCTCAGATCACAGTTTCAACCTCACAAAAAAAACTTGACCTGTTTACACAAACAGGATCACAAATATTTCAGACAATTTATATGACTGTATTACCCTCACAGCTCAAGAAAATGACATTTAAACACCAACAGTGATTATAAAAATACAATCTGAGCACTTTTGTCACTTAATGTGCAATTATAACATTCACATGTGTGATAATAATGCAGAGCTAGTAAGCATTTCATCACATACACCAGTACATTCTTAAGTGCATAGTATATTAACACACAACCTTTAACAGTAACTACATATACACTCACATAAACACATTAGAATGCCAATATAACACATTGACTCAAAATTACAACAAATTAAACATTGTTTGGTTTAAAACTCACCAAATCCGGGTGATATCAATATCAAATTATAAACCGCATCTGGAGATACAGGCCTCACGATCCACTAGCATCCGCTTCAATCATCAAACATCACACTTTTAATCTCTCTTCTGACACCCGCGATTTTCTAGCGTGTTTCTCTTCTCTCGCTATGCGTCTCATCACAGTGACATCACACAGAGCGCCGACCATATGACAAAACATTATGCTTTCTTTTTAGTTAAAAATTATTATTTTTTTAGTTTTCACTTTTCAGAATAGCCTTTTTTAGACTATTTTTAAAAGAAATTAATATTCTTTTGTGAAAATAAATTCATACTAATTTATAGTTAATTTCCTCTAACCAGCTCAATCCTAATATGGGTTACATTAGCTTGCAAATTATACCCAAGAACATAATTTATTAAGCCATATGTCTTACTAACAAGAAACAATGCCTCTAACCACAGGTCACGTACGAAAAATAATGCCCCGTTAAAGCCATTCAAAAATGAAAATAAATACGGCCTTTTAAAATTTAAATGTTCCAGCGATTTCATTCCATCAACCCCTTAGAACACACCAAGAGCTAATTTCAGGTGTTTGCGAGTAGTTTTATTTAAAACGGAGAGAGCTGACTTCAGCCAGTGTTTTCTGTTGTACTGACATGAGAGTCAAGGCTCCGAGCTCTCGGTCTGCGAACTACATCACTGAGCCTCTTTTAAAAGCATTTAAATAAAAACACTCCAGCGACTGTACGCAATGTAAACATAATATCATTTTAAAGAGCTATATTAAGCGCATATGAGCTGTTTTATATGGTTTACTGATGAGCTTCAGGGCTGGCGTTTCTTCGTCCGTGTTCACAAAACTACATATTTTAAAGGCATTAAAACAAATAAAAAATAAAAACACTCCAGCGATTGAACAGTACTAGTAGATTAGTGTATTGAAAACGTTAAAATGCTTGCTTATTTGTGCTGCAATTTTGTGGAAACGAATTAGCTAGTAAAGACTGTTTCATGAATATGGTCTCATCGTTTGAACCACATAGTTCAACAAAGTACGGCCGTTTTTAATGACCTCACCAACTAATAACTTATGCTATTTAACTGATTAGAGTTCTCAAAAAAAATGCAACTGTATTGAACATATAATCACTCATTTAATATTTTTTGTTCCCTGTCATTTCGCTGTATTTTCTGTTTGATTTAGCACAGGTTCCCTCTTACGTCATACTCCGAAAGTTCCCTTAGGCATTTGTGCGCATGCGCACTACTCATAAATGGTGCTTTATAGAGGACGCACAAAAATACTGAATAAAATCATTTATATTTAGGTTAAACGTAGGATATTGCTTGTACTGCATGTTAGCTTGCACATTATACCCAAGAACATAATTTATTAAGCCATATGTCTTACTAACACGAAACAATGCCACAGGTCACGTACGAAAAATAATGCCCCGTTTAGGCCATTCCACTCCACTGAAGGGGTGGAGCGGAAAAATGAAAATAAATACGGCCTTTTAAAATTTAAATGTTCCAGCGATTTCATTCCGACAACCCCTTTTAGAACACACCAAGAGCTAAAATCAGGTGTTTGCGAGTAGTTTTATTTAAAACGGAGAGAGCTGCCTTCAGCCAGTGTTTTCTGTTGTACTGACATGAGAGTCAAGGCTCCGAGCTCTCGGTCTGCGAACTACATCACTAAGCCTCTTTTAAAAGCATTTAAATAAAAACAGTCCAGCGACTGTACACAATGTAAACAGATTATCATTTTAAAGAGCTAAGCGCATATGAGCTGTTTTATGTGGTTTACGGATGAGCTTCGGGGCTGGCGTTTCTTCGTCCGTGTTCACAAAACTACATATTTTAAAGGCATTAAAAAAAAAAAAACACTTCAGCGATTGAACAATAATAGTAGATTAGTGTATTTAAAACGTTAAAATGCTTGCTTATTTGTGCTGCATTTTTGTGGAAACGAATAAGCTAGTAAAGACTGTTTCATATGGTCTCATCGTTTGAACCACGTTAGTTCAACAAAGTACGGCTGTTGTTAAAGACCTCACCAACTAATAACTTATATGCTATTTAACTGATTAGAGTTCTCAAAAAAAATGCAACTGTATTGAACATATAATCACTCATTTAATATTTTTTGTTCCCTGTCATTTCGCTGTATTTTCTGTTTGATTTAGCACAGGTTCCCTCTTACGTCATACTCCGAAAGTTCCCTTAGGCATTTGTGCGCATGCGCACTACTCATAAAGGGTGATTTAATAGAGGACGCACAAAAATACAGATTAAAATCATTTATATTTAGGTTAAATATAAGATATGACTTGTAGTGCATGTTAGCTTGCAAATTATGCCCAAGAACATAATTTATTATGCCATATGTCTTACTAACAAGCAACAATGCCTCTAACCACAGGTCACGTACGAAAAATAATGCCCCGTTTAAGGCATATCCACTGAAGGTGTGGAGCGGAAAATGAAAATAAATACGGCCTTTTAAAATTTAAATGTTCCAGCGATTTCATTCCGTCAACCCCTTAGAACACAGCAAGAGCTAAACTCAGGTGTTTGCAAGTAGTTTTATTTAAAACGGAGAGAGCTGCCTTCAGCCAGTGTTTTCTGTTGTACTGACATGAGAGTCAAGGCTCCGAGCTCTCGGTCTGCGAACTACATCACTAAGCCTCTTTTAAAAGCATTTAAATAAAAACAGTCCAGCGACTGTACACAATGTAAACAGATTATCATTTTAAAGAGCTAAGCGCATATGAGCTGTTTTATGTGGTTTACGGATGAGCTTCGGGGCTGGCGTTTCTTCGTCCGTGTTCACAAAACTACATATTTTAAAGGCATTAAAAAAAATAAATGAAAAAAAAAAACACTTCAGCGATTGAACAATAATAGTAGATTAGTGTATTTAAAACGTTAAAATGCTTGCTTATTTGTGCTGCATTTTTGTGGAAACGAATAAGCTAGTAAAGACTGTTTCATATGGTCTCATCGTTTGAACCACGTTAGTTCAACAAAGTACGGCTGTTGTTAAAGACCTCACCAACTAATAACTTATGCTATTTAACTGATTAGAGTTCTCAAAAAAAAATGCAACTGTATTGAACATATAATCACTCATTTAATATTTTTTGTTCCCTGTCATTTCGCTGTATTTTCTGTTTGATTTAGCACAGGTTCCCTCTTACGTCATACTCCGAAAGTTCCCTTAGGCATTTGTGCGCATGCGCACTACTCATAAAGGGTGATTTAATAGAGGACGCACAAAAATACAGATTAAAATCATTTATATTTAGGTTAAATATAAGATATGACTTGTAGTGCATGTTAGCTTGCAAATTATGCCCAAGAACATAATTTATTATGCCATATGTCTTACTAACAAGCAACAATGCCTCTAACCACAGGTCACGTACGAAAAATAATGCTCCGTTTAAGGCATTCCACTCCACTGAAGGTGTGGAGCTGAAAATGAAAATAAATACGGCCTTTTAAAATTTAAATGTTCCAGCGATTTCATTCCGTCAACCCCTTAGAACACAGCAAGAACTAAACTCAGGTGTTTGCAAGTAGTTTTATTTAAAACGGAGAGAGCTGCCTTCAGCCAGTGTTTTCTGTTGTACTGACATGAGAGTCAAGGCTCCGAGCTCTCGGTCTGCGAACTACATCACTAAGCCTTTTTTTAAAAGCATTTAAATAAAAACAGTCCAGCGACTGTACACAATGTAAACAGTTTATCATTTTAAAGAGCTAAGCGCATATGAGCTGTTTTATGTGGTTTACGGATGAGCTTCGGGGCTGGCGTTTCTTCGTCCGTGTTCACAAAACTACATATTTTAAAGGCATTAAAAAAAAAAAAAAAAAACACTCCAGCGATTGAACAATAATAGTAGATTAGTGTATTGAAAACGTTAAAATGCTTGCTTATTTGTGCTGCATTTTTGTGGAAACGAATTAGCTAGTAAATACTGTTTCATGTATATGGTCTCATCGTTTGAACCACATAGTTCAACAAAGTACGGCCGTTTTTAATGACCTCACCAACTAATAACTTATGCTATTCAACTGATTAGAGTTCTCAAAAAAATGCAACTGTATTGAACATATAATCACTCATTTAATGTTTTTTATTCCCTGTCATTTCGCTGTATTTTCTGTTTGATTTAGCACAGGTTCCCTCTTACGTCATACTCGGAAAGTTCCCTTAGGCATTTGTGCGCATGCGCACTACTCATAAATGGTGCTTTATAGAGGACGCACAAAAATACTGAATAAAATCATTTATATTTAGGTTAAACGGAGGATATAGCTTGTACTGCATTATAGTGTAGCCAGTAACACCTAGTGTACAATAGATACTCTACTTCCCTTGTGTATCAATATGAATGATAGGACACACAGTAACAGGCCAGATCACCAGATTCGCTATGGAGGGCAAAAATTAGGCAATTAAATCAACACAAGGACCAGACAGACCAAGAGAATGACTTTACCAATGTAACTTTTTACTTTAAATTGAAATGAGTAAAATAATGGAATGTAATGACAGCAAAATGAATAAATAAAATAAAATACAATAATGAGTTCTTCTTTTTTCCTCCAGGAAAGTATGCTTTTTTTGGGGGTTATTTTCCAAACATCTATTTATGATGTATTTGTTCACTGGACTATTTATTTTGATATGTATAATATTACTTATATTTCAATTTATTTTACTTTAATACTGGTATATTTTAACTTCTGCTAGGTGGTTTCCTTTGAGGTTTAAATTGTTTCTTTGAATAAACCTGACTCAAAACAAAACCCACAATATGAAACAGCTGTAACAATCAGATTTGTATAACAAAAAAAAAAAAAACACTTGACTGTAAAAACTTACAGTAATTCAATGTAAACAATTTTAGTCCATGAAATGAGTGAGTGTCAGTGTGTGTGTATATGCAAATGTAACGAAAGTGCCTTGAAATCGAATGAATCCAACGAATGTAAAGTCTCTTGGTGCAGTAATGGTAGTGCATTTCTTGTGGTGTAATGTCCAACCAGGCACGGACAACTCTTTATAGAACTTAGTGGTAGAGTAACGGATGAGAAATACCACACAATAGATGAATCCCGTTGGTAACAGCAATTAAGGCACAGATCACAATGTAGAACAGAAATCCCTCTCGTCTCTGCCTACGGTTCCGGGTGGCTCGCCATCTCAGATCACAGTTTCAACCTCACAAAAAAAACTTGACCTGTTTACACAAACAGGATCACAAATATTTCAGACAATTTATATGACTGTATTACCCTCACAGCTCAAGAAAATGACATTTAAACACCAACAGTGATTATAAAAATACAATCTGAGCACTTTTGTCACTTAATGTGCAATTATAACATTCACATGTGTGATAATAATGCAGAGCTAGTAAGCATTTCATCACATACACCAGTACATTCTTAAGTGCATAGTATATTAACACACAACCTTTAACAGTAACTACATATACACTCACATAAACACATTAGAATGCCAATATAACACATTGACTCAAAATTACAACAAATTAAACATTGTTTGGTTTAAAACTCACCAAATCCGGGTGATATCAATATCAAATTATAAACCGCATCTGGAGATACAGGCCTCACGATCCACTAGCATCCGCTTCAATCATCAAACATCACACTTTTAATCTCTCTTCTGACACCCGCGATTTTCTAGCGTGTTTCTCTTCTCTCGCTATGCGTCTCATCACAGTGACATCACACAGAGCGCCGACCATATGACAAAACATTATGCTTTCTTTTTAGTTAAAAATTATTATTTTTTTAGTTTTCACTTTTCAGAATAGCCTTTTTTAGACTATTTTTAAAAGAAATTAATATTCTTTTGTGAAAATAAATTCATACTAATTTATAGTTAATTTCCTCTAACCAGCTCAATCCTAATATGGGTTACATTAGCTTGCAAATTATACCCAAGAACATAATTTATTAAGCCATATGTCTTACTAACAAGAAACAATGCCTCTAACCACAGGTCACGTACGAAAAATAATGCCCCGTTAAAGCCATTCAAAAATGAAAATAAATACGGCCTTTTAAAATTTAAATGTTCCAGCGATTTCATTCCATCAACCCCTTAGAACACACCAAGAGCTAATTTCAGGTGTTTGCGAGTAGTTTTATTTAAAACGGAGAGAGCTGACTTCAGCCAGTGTTTTCTGTTGTACTGACATGAGAGTCAAGGCTCCGAGCTCTCGGTCTGCGAACTACATCACTGAGCCTCTTTTAAAAGCATTTAAATAAAAACACTCCAGCGACTGTACGCAATGTAAACATAATATCATTTTAAAGAGCTATATTAAGCGCATATGAGCTGTTTTATATGGTTTACTGATGAGCTTCAGGGCTGGCGTTTCTTCGTCCGTGTTCACAAAACTACATATTTTAAAGGCATTAAAACAAATAAAAAATAAAAACACTCCAGCGATTGAACAGTACTAGTAGATTAGTGTATTGAAAACGTTAAAATGCTTGCTTATTTGTGCTGCAATTTTGTGGAAACGAATTAGCTAGTAAAGACTGTTTCATGAATATGGTCTCATCGTTTGAACCACATAGTTCAACAAAGTACGGCCGTTTTTAATGACCTCACCAACTAATAACTTATGCTATTTAACTGATTAGAGTTCTCAAAAAAAATGCAACTGTATTGAACATATAATCACTCATTTAATATTTTTTGTTCCCTGTCATTTCGCTGTATTTTCTGTTTGATTTAGCACAGGTTCCCTCTTACGTCATACTCCGAAAGTTCCCTTAGGCATTTGTGCGCATGCGCACTACTCATAAATGGTGCTTTATAGAGGACGCACAAAAATACTGAATAAAATCATTTATATTTAGGTTAAACGTAGGATATTGCTTGTACTGCATGTTAGCTTGCACATTATACCCAAGAACATAATTTATTAAGCCATATGTCTTACTAACACGAAACAATGCCACAGGTCACGTACGAAAAATAATGCCCCGTTTAGGCCATTCCACTCCACTGAAGGGGTGGAGCGGAAAAATGAAAATAAATACGGCCTTTTAAAATTTAAATGTTCCAGCGATTTCATTCCGACAACCCCTTTTAGAACACACCAAGAGCTAAAATCAGGTGTTTGCGAGTAGTTTTATTTAAAACGGAGAGAGCTGCCTTCAGCCAGTGTTTTCTGTTGTACTGACATGAGAGTCAAGGCTCCGAGCTCTCGGTCTGCGAACTACATCACTAAGCCTCTTTTAAAAGCATTTAAATAAAAACAGTCCAGCGACTGTACACAATGTAAACAGATTATCATTTTAAAGAGCTAAGCGCATATGAGCTGTTTTATGTGGTTTACGGATGAGCTTCGGGGCTGGCGTTTCTTCGTCCGTGTTCACAAAACTACATATTTTAAAGGCATTAAAAAAAAAAAAACACTTCAGCGATTGAACAATAATAGTAGATTAGTGTATTTAAAACGTTAAAATGCTTGCTTATTTGTGCTGCATTTTTGTGGAAACGAATAAGCTAGTAAAGACTGTTTCATATGGTCTCATCGTTTGAACCACGTTAGTTCAACAAAGTACGGCTGTTGTTAAAGACCTCACCAACTAATAACTTATATGCTATTTAACTGATTAGAGTTCTCAAAAAAAATGCAACTGTATTGAACATATAATCACTCATTTAATATTTTTTGTTCCCTGTCATTTCGCTGTATTTTCTGTTTGATTTAGCACAGGTTCCCTCTTACGTCATACTCCGAAAGTTCCCTTAGGCATTTGTGCGCATGCGCACTACTCATAAAGGGTGATTTAATAGAGGACGCACAAAAATACAGATTAAAATCATTTATATTTAGGTTAAATATAAGATATGACTTGTAGTGCATGTTAGCTTGCAAATTATGCCCAAGAACATAATTTATTATGCCATATGTCTTACTAACAAGCAACAATGCCTCTAACCACAGGTCACGTACGAAAAATAATGCCCCGTTTAAGGCATATCCACTGAAGGTGTGGAGCGGAAAATGAAAATAAATACGGCCTTTTAAAATTTAAATGTTCCAGCGATTTCATTCCGTCAACCCCTTAGAACACAGCAAGAGCTAAACTCAGGTGTTTGCAAGTAGTTTTATTTAAAACGGAGAGAGCTGCCTTCAGCCAGTGTTTTCTGTTGTACTGACATGAGAGTCAAGGCTCCGAGCTCTCGGTCTGCGAACTACATCACTAAGCCTCTTTTAAAAGCATTTAAATAAAAACAGTCCAGCGACTGTACACAATGTAAACAGATTATCATTTTAAAGAGCTAAGCGCATATGAGCTGTTTTATGTGGTTTACGGATGAGCTTCGGGGCTGGCGTTTCTTCGTCCGTGTTCACAAAACTACATATTTTAAAGGCATTAAAAAAAATAAATGAAAAAAAAAAACACTTCAGCGATTGAACAATAATAGTAGATTAGTGTATTTAAAACGTTAAAATGCTTGCTTATTTGTGCTGCATTTTTGTGGAAACGAATAAGCTAGTAAAGACTGTTTCATATGGTCTCATCGTTTGAACCACGTTAGTTCAACAAAGTACGGCTGTTGTTAAAGACCTCACCAACTAATAACTTATGCTATTTAACTGATTAGAGTTCTCAAAAAAAAATGCAACTGTATTGAACATATAATCACTCATTTAATATTTTTTGTTCCCTGTCATTTCGCTGTATTTTCTGTTTGATTTAGCACAGGTTCCCTCTTACGTCATACTCCGAAAGTTCCCTTAGGCATTTGTGCGCATGCGCACTACTCATAAAGGGTGATTTAATAGAGGACGCACAAAAATACAGATTAAAATCATTTATATTTAGGTTAAATATAAGATATGACTTGTAGTGCATGTTAGCTTGCAAATTATGCCCAAGAACATAATTTATTATGCCATATGTCTTACTAACAAGCAACAATGCCTCTAACCACAGGTCACGTACGAAAAATAATGCTCCGTTTAAGGCATTCCACTCCACTGAAGGTGTGGAGCTGAAAATGAAAATAAATACGGCCTTTTAAAATTTAAATGTTCCAGCGATTTCATTCCGTCAACCCCTTAGAACACAGCAAGAACTAAACTCAGGTGTTTGCAAGTAGTTTTATTTAAAACGGAGAGAGCTGCCTTCAGCCAGTGTTTTCTGTTGTACTGACATGAGAGTCAAGGCTCCGAGCTCTCGGTCTGCGAACTACATCACTAAGCCTTTTTTTAAAAGCATTTAAATAAAAACAGTCCAGCGACTGTACACAATGTAAACAGTTTATCATTTTAAAGAGCTAAGCGCATATGAGCTGTTTTATGTGGTTTACGGATGAGCTTCGGGGCTGGCGTTTCTTCGTCCGTGTTCACAAAACTACATATTTTAAAGGCATTAAAAAAAAAAAAAAAAAACACTCCAGCGATTGAACAATAATAGTAGATTAGTGTATTGAAAACGTTAAAATGCTTGCTTATTTGTGCTGCATTTTTGTGGAAACGAATTAGCTAGTAAATACTGTTTCATGTATATGGTCTCATCGTTTGAACCACATAGTTCAACAAAGTACGGCCGTTTTTAATGACCTCACCAACTAATAACTTATGCTATTCAACTGATTAGAGTTCTCAAAAAAATGCAACTGTATTGAACATATAATCACTCATTTAATGTTTTTTATTCCCTGTCATTTCGCTGTATTTTCTGTTTGATTTAGCACAGGTTCCCTCTTACGTCATACTCGGAAAGTTCCCTTAGGCATTTGTGCGCATGCGCACTACTCATAAATGGTGCTTTATAGAGGACGCACAAAAATACTGAATAAAATCATTTATATTTAGGTTAAACGGAGGATATAGCTTGTACTGCATTATAGTGTAGCCAGTAACACCTAGTGTACAATAGATACTCTACTTCCCTTGTGTATCAATATGAATGATAGGACACACAGTAACAGGCCAGATCACCAGATTCGCTATGGAGGGCAAAAATTAGGCAATTAAATCAACACAAGGACCAGACAGACCAAGAGAATGACTTTACCAATGTAACTTTTTACTTTAAATTGAAATGAGTAAAATAATGGAATGTAATGACAGCAAAATGAATAAATAAAATAAAATACAATAATGAGTTCTTCTTTTTTCCTCCAGGAAAGTATGCTTTTTTTGGGGGTTATTTTCCAAACATCTATTTATGATGTATTTGTTCACTGGACTATTTATTTTGATATGTATAATATTACTTATATTTCAATTTATTTTACTTTAATACTGGTATATTTTAACTTCTGCTAGGTGGTTTCCTTTGAGGTTTAAATTGTTTCTTTGAATAAACCTGACTCAAAACAAAACCCACAATATGAAACAGCTGTAACAATCAGATTTGTATAACAAAAAAAAAAAAAACACTTGACTGTAAAAACTTACAGTAATTCAATGTAAACAATTTTAGTCCATGAAATGAGTGAGTGTCAGTGTGTGTGTATATGCAAATGTAACGAAAGTGCCTTGAAATCGAATGAATCCAACGAATGTAAAGTCTCTTGGTGCAGTAATGGTAGTGCATTTCTTGTGGTGTAATGTCCAACCAGGCACGGACAACTCTTTATAGAACTTAGTGGTAGAGTAACGGATGAGAAATACCACACAATAGATGAATCCCGTTGGTAACAGCAATTAAGGCACAGATCACAATGTAGAACAGAAATCCCTCTCGTCTCTGCCTACGGTTCCGGGTGGCTCGCCATCTCAGATCACAGTTTCAACCTCACAAAAAAAACTTGACCTGTTTACACAAACAGGATCACAAATATTTCAGACAATTTATATGACTGTATTACCCTCACAGCTCAAGAAAATGACATTTAAACACCAACAGTGATTATAAAAATACAATCTGAGCACTTTTGTCACTTAATGTGCAATTATAACATTCACATGTGTGATAATAATGCAGAGCTAGTAAGCATTTCATCACATACACCAGTACATTCTTAAGTGCATAGTATATTAACACACAACCTTTAACAGTAACTACATATACACTCACATAAACACATTAGAATGCCAATATAACACATTGACTCAAAATTACAACAAATTAAACATTGTTTGGTTTAAAACTCACCAAATCCGGGTGATATCAATATCAAATTATAAACCGCATCTGGAGATACAGGCCTCACGATCCACTAGCATCCGCTTCAATCATCAAACATCACACTTTTAATCTCTCTTCTGACACCCGCGATTTTCTAGCGTGTTTCTCTTCTCTCGCTATGCGTCTCATCACAGTGACATCACACAGAGCGCCGACCATATGACAAAACATTATGCTTTCTTTTTAGTTAAAAATTATTATTTTTTTAGTTTTCACTTTTCAGAATAGCCTTTTTTAGACTATTTTTAAAAGAAATTAATATTCTTTTGTGAAAATAAATTCATACTAATTTATAGTTAATTTCCTCTAACCAGCTCAATCCTAATATGGGTTACATTAGCTTGCAAATTATACCCAAGAACATAATTTATTAAGCCATATGTCTTACTAACAAGAAACAATGCCTCTAACCACAGGTCACGTACGAAAAATAATGCCCCGTTAAAGCCATTCAAAAATGAAAATAAATACGGCCTTTTAAAATTTAAATGTTCCAGCGATTTCATTCCATCAACCCCTTAGAACACACCAAGAGCTAATTTCAGGTGTTTGCGAGTAGTTTTATTTAAAACGGAGAGAGCTGACTTCAGCCAGTGTTTTCTGTTGTACTGACATGAGAGTCAAGGCTCCGAGCTCTCGGTCTGCGAACTACATCACTGAGCCTCTTTTAAAAGCATTTAAATAAAAACACTCCAGCGACTGTACGCAATGTAAACATAATATCATTTTAAAGAGCTATATTAAGCGCATATGAGCTGTTTTATATGGTTTACTGATGAGCTTCAGGGCTGGCGTTTCTTCGTCCGTGTTCACAAAACTACATATTTTAAAGGCATTAAAACAAATAAAAAATAAAAACACTCCAGCGATTGAACAGTACTAGTAGATTAGTGTATTGAAAACGTTAAAATGCTTGCTTATTTGTGCTGCAATTTTGTGGAAACGAATTAGCTAGTAAAGACTGTTTCATGAATATGGTCTCATCGTTTGAACCACATAGTTCAACAAAGTACGGCCGTTTTTAATGACCTCACCAACTAATAACTTATGCTATTTAACTGATTAGAGTTCTCAAAAAAAATGCAACTGTATTGAACATATAATCACTCATTTAATATTTTTTGTTCCCTGTCATTTCGCTGTATTTTCTGTTTGATTTAGCACAGGTTCCCTCTTACGTCATACTCCGAAAGTTCCCTTAGGCATTTGTGCGCATGCGCACTACTCATAAATGGTGCTTTATAGAGGACGCACAAAAATACTGAATAAAATCATTTATATTTAGGTTAAACGTAGGATATTGCTTGTACTGCATGTTAGCTTGCACATTATACCCAAGAACATAATTTATTAAGCCATATGTCTTACTAACACGAAACAATGCCACAGGTCACGTACGAAAAATAATGCCCCGTTTAGGCCATTCCACTCCACTGAAGGGGTGGAGCGGAAAAATGAAAATAAATACGGCCTTTTAAAATTTAAATGTTCCAGCGATTTCATTCCGACAACCCCTTTTAGAACACACCAAGAGCTAAAATCAGGTGTTTGCGAGTAGTTTTATTTAAAACGGAGAGAGCTGCCTTCAGCCAGTGTTTTCTGTTGTACTGACATGAGAGTCAAGGCTCCGAGCTCTCGGTCTGCGAACTACATCACTAAGCCTCTTTTAAAAGCATTTAAATAAAAACAGTCCAGCGACTGTACACAATGTAAACAGATTATCATTTTAAAGAGCTAAGCGCATATGAGCTGTTTTATGTGGTTTACGGATGAGCTTCGGGGCTGGCGTTTCTTCGTCCGTGTTCACAAAACTACATATTTTAAAGGCATTAAAAAAAAAAAAACACTTCAGCGATTGAACAATAATAGTAGATTAGTGTATTTAAAACGTTAAAATGCTTGCTTATTTGTGCTGCATTTTTGTGGAAACGAATAAGCTAGTAAAGACTGTTTCATATGGTCTCATCGTTTGAACCACGTTAGTTCAACAAAGTACGGCTGTTGTTAAAGACCTCACCAACTAATAACTTATATGCTATTTAACTGATTAGAGTTCTCAAAAAAAATGCAACTGTATTGAACATATAATCACTCATTTAATATTTTTTGTTCCCTGTCATTTCGCTGTATTTTCTGTTTGATTTAGCACAGGTTCCCTCTTACGTCATACTCCGAAAGTTCCCTTAGGCATTTGTGCGCATGCGCACTACTCATAAAGGGTGATTTAATAGAGGACGCACAAAAATACAGATTAAAATCATTTATATTTAGGTTAAATATAAGATATGACTTGTAGTGCATGTTAGCTTGCAAATTATGCCCAAGAACATAATTTATTATGCCATATGTCTTACTAACAAGCAACAATGCCTCTAACCACAGGTCACGTACGAAAAATAATGCCCCGTTTAAGGCATATCCACTGAAGGTGTGGAGCGGAAAATGAAAATAAATACGGCCTTTTAAAATTTAAATGTTCCAGCGATTTCATTCCGTCAACCCCTTAGAACACAGCAAGAGCTAAACTCAGGTGTTTGCAAGTAGTTTTATTTAAAACGGAGAGAGCTGCCTTCAGCCAGTGTTTTCTGTTGTACTGACATGAGAGTCAAGGCTCCGAGCTCTCGGTCTGCGAACTACATCACTAAGCCTCTTTTAAAAGCATTTAAATAAAAACAGTCCAGCGACTGTACACAATGTAAACAGATTATCATTTTAAAGAGCTAAGCGCATATGAGCTGTTTTATGTGGTTTACGGATGAGCTTCGGGGCTGGCGTTTCTTCGTCCGTGTTCACAAAACTACATATTTTAAAGGCATTAAAAAAAATAAATGAAAAAAAAAAACACTTCAGCGATTGAACAATAATAGTAGATTAGTGTATTTAAAACGTTAAAATGCTTGCTTATTTGTGCTGCATTTTTGTGGAAACGAATAAGCTAGTAAAGACTGTTTCATATGGTCTCATCGTTTGAACCACGTTAGTTCAACAAAGTACGGCTGTTGTTAAAGACCTCACCAACTAATAACTTATGCTATTTAACTGATTAGAGTTCTCAAAAAAAAATGCAACTGTATTGAACATATAATCACTCATTTAATATTTTTTGTTCCCTGTCATTTCGCTGTATTTTCTGTTTGATTTAGCACAGGTTCCCTCTTACGTCATACTCCGAAAGTTCCCTTAGGCATTTGTGCGCATGCGCACTACTCATAAAGGGTGATTTAATAGAGGACGCACAAAAATACAGATTAAAATCATTTATATTTAGGTTAAATATAAGATATGACTTGTAGTGCATGTTAGCTTGCAAATTATGCCCAAGAACATAATTTATTATGCCATATGTCTTACTAACAAGCAACAATGCCTCTAACCACAGGTCACGTACGAAAAATAATGCTCCGTTTAAGGCATTCCACTCCACTGAAGGTGTGGAGCTGAAAATGAAAATAAATACGGCCTTTTAAAATTTAAATGTTCCAGCGATTTCATTCCGTCAACCCCTTAGAACACAGCAAGAACTAAACTCAGGTGTTTGCAAGTAGTTTTATTTAAAACGGAGAGAGCTGCCTTCAGCCAGTGTTTTCTGTTGTACTGACATGAGAGTCAAGGCTCCGAGCTCTCGGTCTGCGAACTACATCACTAAGCCTTTTTTTAAAAGCATTTAAATAAAAACAGTCCAGCGACTGTACACAATGTAAACAGTTTATCATTTTAAAGAGCTAAGCGCATATGAGCTGTTTTATGTGGTTTACGGATGAGCTTCGGGGCTGGCGTTTCTTCGTCCGTGTTCACAAAACTACATATTTTAAAGGCATTAAAAAAAAAAAAAAAAAACACTCCAGCGATTGAACAATAATAGTAGATTAGTGTATTGAAAACGTTAAAATGCTTGCTTATTTGTGCTGCATTTTTGTGGAAACGAATTAGCTAGTAAATACTGTTTCATGTATATGGTCTCATCGTTTGAACCACATAGTTCAACAAAGTACGGCCGTTTTTAATGACCTCACCAACTAATAACTTATGCTATTCAACTGATTAGAGTTCTCAAAAAAATGCAACTGTATTGAACATATAATCACTCATTTAATGTTTTTTATTCCCTGTCATTTCGCTGTATTTTCTGTTTGATTTAGCACAGGTTCCCTCTTACGTCATACTCGGAAAGTTCCCTTAGGCATTTGTGCGCATGCGCACTACTCATAAATGGTGCTTTATAGAGGACGCACAAAAATACTGAATAAAATCATTTATATTTAGGTTAAACGGAGGATATAGCTTGTACTGCATTATAGTGTAGCCAGTAACACCTAGTGTACAATAGATACTCTACTTCCCTTGTGTATCAATATGAATGATAGGACACACAGTAACAGGCCAGATCACCAGATTCGCTATGGAGGGCAAAAATTAGGCAATTAAATCAACACAAGGACCAGACAGACCAAGAGAATGACTTTACCAATGTAACTTTTTACTTTAAATTGAAATGAGTAAAATAATGGAATGTAATGACAGCAAAATGAATAAATAAAATAAAATACAATAATGAGTTCTTCTTTTTTCCTCCAGGAAAGTATGCTTTTTTTGGGGGTTATTTTCCAAACATCTATTTATGATGTATTTGTTCACTGGACTATTTATTTTGATATGTATAATATTACTTATATTTCAATTTATTTTACTTTAATACTGGTATATTTTAACTTCTGCTAGGTGGTTTCCTTTGAGGTTTAAATTGTTTCTTTGAATAAACCTGACTCAAAACAAAACCCACAATATGAAACAGCTGTAACAATCAGATTTGTATAACAAAAAAAAAAAAAACACTTGACTGTAAAAACTTACAGTAATTCAATGTAAACAATTTTAGTCCATGAAATGAGTGAGTGTCAGTGTGTGTGTATATGCAAATGTAACGAAAGTGCCTTGAAATCGAATGAATCCAACGAATGTAAAGTCTCTTGGTGCAGTAATGGTAGTGCATTTCTTGTGGTGTAATGTCCAACCAGGCACGGACAACTCTTTATAGAACTTAGTGGTAGAGTAACGGATGAGAAATACCACACAATAGATGAATCCCGTTGGTAACAGCAATTAAGGCACAGATCACAATGTAGAACAGAAATCCCTCTCGTCTCTGCCTACGGTTCCGGGTGGCTCGCCATCTCAGATCACAGTTTCAACCTCACAAAAAAAACTTGACCTGTTTACACAAACAGGATCACAAATATTTCAGACAATTTATATGACTGTATTACCCTCACAGCTCAAGAAAATGACATTTAAACACCAACAGTGATTATAAAAATACAATCTGAGCACTTTTGTCACTTAATGTGCAATTATAACATTCACATGTGTGATAATAATGCAGAGCTAGTAAGCATTTCATCACATACACCAGTACATTCTTAAGTGCATAGTATATTAACACACAACCTTTAACAGTAACTACATATACACTCACATAAACACATTAGAATGCCAATATAACACATTGACTCAAAATTACAACAAATTAAACATTGTTTGGTTTAAAACTCACCAAATCCGGGTGATATCAATATCAAATTATAAACCGCATCTGGAGATACAGGCCTCACGATCCACTAGCATCCGCTTCAATCATCAAACATCACACTTTTAATCTCTCTTCTGACACCCGCGATTTTCTAGCGTGTTTCTCTTCTCTCGCTATGCGTCTCATCACAGTGACATCACACAGAGCGCCGACCATATGACAAAACATTATGCTTTCTTTTTAGTTAAAAATTATTATTTTTTTAGTTTTCACTTTTCAGAATAGCCTTTTTTAGACTATTTTTAAAAGAAATTAATATTCTTTTGTGAAAATAAATTCATACTAATTTATAGTTAATTTCCTCTAACCAGCTCAATCCTAATATGGGTTACATTAGCTTGCAAATTATACCCAAGAACATAATTTATTAAGCCATATGTCTTACTAACAAGAAACAATGCCTCTAACCACAGGTCACGTACGAAAAATAATGCCCCGTTAAAGCCATTCAAAAATGAAAATAAATACGGCCTTTTAAAATTTAAATGTTCCAGCGATTTCATTCCATCAACCCCTTAGAACACACCAAGAGCTAATTTCAGGTGTTTGCGAGTAGTTTTATTTAAAACGGAGAGAGCTGACTTCAGCCAGTGTTTTCTGTTGTACTGACATGAGAGTCAAGGCTCCGAGCTCTCGGTCTGCGAACTACATCACTGAGCCTCTTTTAAAAGCATTTAAATAAAAACACTCCAGCGACTGTACGCAATGTAAACATAATATCATTTTAAAGAGCTATATTAAGCGCATATGAGCTGTTTTATATGGTTTACTGATGAGCTTCAGGGCTGGCGTTTCTTCGTCCGTGTTCACAAAACTACATATTTTAAAGGCATTAAAACAAATAAAAAATAAAAACACTCCAGCGATTGAACAGTACTAGTAGATTAGTGTATTGAAAACGTTAAAATGCTTGCTTATTTGTGCTGCAATTTTGTGGAAACGAATTAGCTAGTAAAGACTGTTTCATGAATATGGTCTCATCGTTTGAACCACATAGTTCAACAAAGTACGGCCGTTTTTAATGACCTCACCAACTAATAACTTATGCTATTTAACTGATTAGAGTTCTCAAAAAAAATGCAACTGTATTGAACATATAATCACTCATTTAATATTTTTTGTTCCCTGTCATTTCGCTGTATTTTCTGTTTGATTTAGCACAGGTTCCCTCTTACGTCATACTCCGAAAGTTCCCTTAGGCATTTGTGCGCATGCGCACTACTCATAAATGGTGCTTTATAGAGGACGCACAAAAATACTGAATAAAATCATTTATATTTAGGTTAAACGTAGGATATTGCTTGTACTGCATGTTAGCTTGCACATTATACCCAAGAACATAATTTATTAAGCCATATGTCTTACTAACACGAAACAATGCCACAGGTCACGTACGAAAAATAATGCCCCGTTTAGGCCATTCCACTCCACTGAAGGGGTGGAGCGGAAAAATGAAAATAAATACGGCCTTTTAAAATTTAAATGTTCCAGCGATTTCATTCCGACAACCCCTTTTAGAACACACCAAGAGCTAAAATCAGGTGTTTGCGAGTAGTTTTATTTAAAACGGAGAGAGCTGCCTTCAGCCAGTGTTTTCTGTTGTACTGACATGAGAGTCAAGGCTCCGAGCTCTCGGTCTGCGAACTACATCACTAAGCCTCTTTTAAAAGCATTTAAATAAAAACAGTCCAGCGACTGTACACAATGTAAACAGATTATCATTTTAAAGAGCTAAGCGCATATGAGCTGTTTTATGTGGTTTACGGATGAGCTTCGGGGCTGGCGTTTCTTCGTCCGTGTTCACAAAACTACATATTTTAAAGGCATTAAAAAAAAAAAAACACTTCAGCGATTGAACAATAATAGTAGATTAGTGTATTTAAAACGTTAAAATGCTTGCTTATTTGTGCTGCATTTTTGTGGAAACGAATAAGCTAGTAAAGACTGTTTCATATGGTCTCATCGTTTGAACCACGTTAGTTCAACAAAGTACGGCTGTTGTTAAAGACCTCACCAACTAATAACTTATATGCTATTTAACTGATTAGAGTTCTCAAAAAAAATGCAACTGTATTGAACATATAATCACTCATTTAATATTTTTTGTTCCCTGTCATTTCGCTGTATTTTCTGTTTGATTTAGCACAGGTTCCCTCTTACGTCATACTCCGAAAGTTCCCTTAGGCATTTGTGCGCATGCGCACTACTCATAAAGGGTGATTTAATAGAGGACGCACAAAAATACAGATTAAAATCATTTATATTTAGGTTAAATATAAGATATGACTTGTAGTGCATGTTAGCTTGCAAATTATGCCCAAGAACATAATTTATTATGCCATATGTCTTACTAACAAGCAACAATGCCTCTAACCACAGGTCACGTACGAAAAATAATGCCCCGTTTAAGGCATATCCACTGAAGGTGTGGAGCGGAAAATGAAAATAAATACGGCCTTTTAAAATTTAAATGTTCCAGCGATTTCATTCCGTCAACCCCTTAGAACACAGCAAGAGCTAAACTCAGGTGTTTGCAAGTAGTTTTATTTAAAACGGAGAGAGCTGCCTTCAGCCAGTGTTTTCTGTTGTACTGACATGAGAGTCAAGGCTCCGAGCTCTCGGTCTGCGAACTACATCACTAAGCCTCTTTTAAAAGCATTTAAATAAAAACAGTCCAGCGACTGTACACAATGTAAACAGATTATCATTTTAAAGAGCTAAGCGCATATGAGCTGTTTTATGTGGTTTACGGATGAGCTTCGGGGCTGGCGTTTCTTCGTCCGTGTTCACAAAACTACATATTTTAAAGGCATTAAAAAAAAATAAATGAAAAAAAAAAACACTTCAGCGATTGAACAATAATAGTAGATTAGTGTATTTAAAACGTTAAAATGCTTGCTTATTTGTGCTGCATTTTTGTGGAAACGAATAAGCTAGTAAAGACTGTTTCATATGGTCTCATCGTTTGAACCACGTTAGTTCAACAAAGTACGGCTGTTGTTAAAGACCTCACCAACTAATAACTTATGCTATTTAACTGATTAGAGTTCTCAAAAAAAAATGCAACTGTATTGAACATATAATCACTCATTTAATATTTTTTGTTCCCTGTCATTTCGCTGTATTTTCTGTTTGATTTAACACAGGTTCCCTCTTACGTCATACTCCGAAAGTTCCCTTAGGCATTTGTGCGCATGCGCACTACTCATAAAGGGTGATTTAATAGAGGACGCACAAAAATACAGATTAAAATCATTTATATTTAGGTTAAATATAAGATATGACTTGTAGTGCATGTTAGCTTGCAAATTATGCCCAAGAACATAATTTATTATGCCATATGTCTTACTAACAAGCAACAATGCCTCTAACCACAGGTCACGTACGAAAAATAATGCTCCGTTTAAGGCATTCCACTCCACTGAAGGTGTGGAGCTGAAAATGAAAATAAATACGGCCTTTTAAAATTTAAATGTTCCAGCGATTTCATTCCGTCAACCCCTTAGAACACAGCAAGAACTAAACTCAGGTGTTTGCAAGTAGTTTTATTTAAAACGGAGAGAGCTGCCTTCAGCCAGTGTTTTCTGTTGTACTGACATGAGAGTCAAGGCTCCGAGCTCTCGGTCTGCGAACTACATCACTAAGCCTTTTTTTAAAAGCATTTAAATAAAAACAGTCCAGCGACTGTACACAATGTAAACAGTTTATCATTTTAAAGAGCTAAGCGCATATGAGCTGTTTTATGTGGTTTACGGATGAGCTTCGGGGCTGGCGTTTCTTCGTCCGTGTTCACAAAACTACATATTTTAAAGGCATTAAAAAAAAAAAAAAAAAACACTCCAGCGATTGAACAATAATAGTAGATTAGTGTATTGAAAACGTTAAAATGCTTGCTTATTTGTGCTGCATTTTTGTGGAAACGAATTAGCTAGTAAATACTGTTTCATGTATATGGTCTCATCGTTTGAACCACATAGTTCAACAAAGTACGGCCGTTTTTAATGACCTCACCAACTAATAACTTATGCTATTCAACTGATTAGAGTTCTCAAAAAAATGCAACTGTATTGAACATATAATCACTCATTTAATGTTTTTTATTCCCTGTCATTTCGCTGTATTTTCTGTTTGATTTAGCACAGGTTCCCTCTTACGTCATACTCGGAAAGTTCCCTTAGGCATTTGTGCGCATGCGCACTACTCATAAATGGTGCTTTATAGAGGACGCACAAAAATACTGAATAAAATCATTTATATTTAGGTTAAACGGAGGATATAGCTTGTACTGCATTATAGTGTAGCCAGTAACACCTAGTGTACAATAGATACTCTACTTCCCTTGTGTATCAATATGAATGATAGGACACACAGTAACAGGCCAGATCACCAGATTCGCTATGGAGGGCAAAAATTAGGCAATTAAATCAACACAAGGACCAGACAGACCAAGAGAATGACTTTACCAATGTAACTTTTTACTTTAAATTGAAATGAGTAAAATAATGGAATGTAATGACAGCAAAATGAATAAATAAAATAAAATACAATAATGAGTTCTTCTTTTTTCCTCCAGGAAAGTATGCTTTTTTTGGGGGTTATTTTCCAAACATCTATTTATGATGTATTTGTTCACTGGACTATTTATTTTGATATGTATAATATTACTTATATTTCAATTTATTTTACTTTAATACTGGTATATTTTAACTTCTGCTAGGTGGTTTCCTTTGAGGTTTAAATTGTTTCTTTGAATAAACCTGACTCAAAACAAAACCCACAATATGAAACAGCTGTAACAATCAGATTTGTATAACAAAAAAAAAAAAACACTTGACTGTAAAAACTTACAGTAATTCAATGTAAACAATTTTAGTCCATGAAATGAGTGAGTGTCAGTGTGTGTGTATATGCAAATGTAACGAAAGTGCCTTGAAATCGAATGAATCCAACGAATGTAAAGTCTCTTGGTGCAGTAATGGTAGTGCATTTCTTGTGGTGTAATGTCCAACCAGGCACGGACAACTCTTTATAGAACTTAGTGGTAGAGTAACGGATGAGAAATACCACACAATAGATGAATCCCGTTGGTAACAGCAATTAAGGCACAGATCACAATGTAGAACAGAAATCCCTCTCGTCTCTGCCTACGGTTCCGGGTGGCTCGCCATCTCAGATCACAGTTTCAACCTCACAAAAAAAACTTGACCTGTTTACACAAACAGGATCACAAATATTTCAGACAATTTATATGACTGTATTACCCTCACAGCTCAAGAAAATGACATTTAAACACCAACAGTGATTATAAAAATACAATCTGAGCACTTTTGTCACTTAATGTGCAATTATAACATTCACATGTGTGATAATAATGCAGAGCTAGTAAGCATTTCATCACATACACCAGTACATTCTTAAGTGCATAGTATATTAACACACAACCTTTAACAGTAACTACATATACACTCACATAAACACATTAGAATGCCAATATAACACATTGACTCAAAATTACAACAAATTAAACATTGTTTGGTTTAAAACTCACCAAATCCGGGTGATATCAATATCAAATTATAAACCGCATCTGGAGATACAGGCCTCACGATCCACTAGCATCCGCTTCAATCATCAAACATCACACTTTTAATCTCTCTTCTGACACCCGCGATTTTCTAGCGTGTTTCTCTTCTCTCGCTATGCGTCTCATCACAGTGACATCACACAGAGCGCCGACCATATGACAAAACATTATGCTTTCTTTTTAGTTAAAAATTATTATTTTTTTAGTTTTCACTTTTCAGAATAGCCTTTTTTAGACTATTTTTAAAAGAAATTAATATTCTTTTGTGAAAATAAATTCATACTAATTTATAGTTAATTTCCTCTAACCAGCTCAATCCTAATATGGGTTACATTAGCTTGCAAATTATACCCAAGAACATAATTTATTAAGCCATATGTCTTACTAACAAGAAACAATGCCTCTAACCACAGGTCACGTACGAAAAATAATGCCCCGTTAAAGCCATTCAAAAATGAAAATAAATACGGCCTTTTAAAATTTAAATGTTCCAGCGATTTCATTCCATCAACCCCTTAGAACACACCAAGAGCTAATTTCAGGTGTTTGCGAGTAGTTTTATTTAAAACGGAGAGAGCTGACTTCAGCCAGTGTTTTCTGTTGTACTGACATGAGAGTCAAGGCTCCGAGCTCTCGGTCTGCGAACTACATCACTGAGCCTCTTTTAAAAGCATTTAAATAAAAACACTCCAGCGACTGTACGCAATGTAAACATAATATCATTTTAAAGAGCTATATTAAGCGCATATGAGCTGTTTTATATGGTTTACTGATGAGCTTCAGGGCTGGCGTTTCTTCGTCCGTGTTCACAAAACTACATATTTTAAAGGCATTAAAACAAATAAAAAATAAAAACACTCCAGCGATTGAACAGTACTAGTAGATTAGTGTATTGAAAACGTTAAAATGCTTGCTTATTTGTGCTGCAATTTTGTGGAAACGAATTAGCTAGTAAAGACTGTTTCATGAATATGGTCTCATCGTTTGAACCACATAGTTCAACAAAGTACGGCCGTTTTTAATGACCTCACCAACTAATAACTTATGCTATTTAACTGATTAGAGTTCTCAAAAAAAATGCAACTGTATTGAACATATAATCACTCATTTAATATTTTTTGTTCCCTGTCATTTCGCTGTATTTTCTGTTTGATTTAGCACAGGTTCCCTCTTACGTCATACTCCGAAAGTTCCCTTAGGCATTTGTGCGCATGCGCACTACTCATAAATGGTGCTTTATAGAGGACGCACAAAAATACTGAATAAAATCATTTATATTTAGGTTAAACGTAGGATATTGCTTGTACTGCATGTTAGCTTGCACATTATACCCAAGAACATAATTTATTAAGCCATATGTCTTACTAACACGAAACAATGCCACAGGTCACGTACGAAAAATAATGCCCCGTTTAGGCCATTCCACTCCACTGAAGGGGTGGAGCGGAAAAATGAAAATAAATACGGCCTTTTAAAATTTAAATGTTCCAGCGATTTCATTCCGACAACCCCTTTTAGAACACACCAAGAGCTAAAATCAGGTGTTTGCGAGTAGTTTTATTTAAAACGGAGAGAGCTGCCTTCAGCCAGTGTTTTCTGTTGTACTGACATGAGAGTCAAGGCTCCGAGCTCTCGGTCTGCGAACTACATCACTAAGCCTCTTTTAAAAGCATTTAAATAAAAACAGTCCAGCGACTGTACACAATGTAAACAGATTATCATTTTAAAGAGCTAAGCGCATATGAGCTGTTTTATGTGGTTTACGGATGAGCTTCGGGGCTGGCGTTTCTTCGTCCGTGTTCACAAAACTACATATTTTAAAGGCATTAAAAAAAAAAAAACACTTCAGCGATTGAACAATAATAGTAGATTAGTGTATTTAAAACGTTAAAATGCTTGCTTATTTGTGCTGCATTTTTGTGGAAACGAATAAGCTAGTAAAGACTGTTTCATATGGTCTCATCGTTTGAACCACGTTAGTTCAACAAAGTACGGCTGTTGTTAAAGACCTCACCAACTAATAACTTATATGCTATTTAACTGATTAGAGTTCTCAAAAAAAATGCAACTGTATTGAACATATAATCACTCATTTAATATTTTTTGTTCCCTGTCATTTCGCTGTATTTTCTGTTTGATTTAGCACAGGTTCCCTCTTACGTCATACTCCGAAAGTTCCCTTAGGCATTTGTGCGCATGCGCACTACTCATAAAGGGTGATTTAATAGAGGACGCACAAAAATACAGATTAAAATCATTTATATTTAGGTTAAATATAAGATATGACTTGTAGTGCATGTTAGCTTGCAAATTATGCCCAAGAACATAATTTATTATGCCATATGTCTTACTAACAAGCAACAATGCCTCTAACCACAGGTCACGTACGAAAAATAATGCCCCGTTTAAGGCATATCCACTGAAGGTGTGGAGCGGAAAATGAAAATAAATACGGCCTTTTAAAATTTAAATGTTCCAGCGATTTCATTCCGTCAACCCCTTAGAACACAGCAAGAGCTAAACTCAGGTGTTTGCAAGTAGTTTTATTTAAAACGGAGAGAGCTGCCTTCAGCCAGTGTTTTCTGTTGTACTGACATGAGAGTCAAGGCTCCGAGCTCTCGGTCTGCGAACTACATCACTAAGCCTCTTTTAAAAGCATTTAAATAAAAACAGTCCAGCGACTGTACACAATGTAAACAGATTATCATTTTAAAGAGCTAAGCGCATATGAGCTGTTTTATGTGGTTTACGGATGAGCTTCGGGGCTGGCGTTTCTTCGTCCGTGTTCACAAAACTACATATTTTAAAGGCATTAAAAAAAATAAATGAAAAAAAAAAACACTTCAGCGATTGAACAATAATAGTAGATTAGTGTATTTAAAACGTTAAAATGCTTGCTTATTTGTGCTGCATTTTTGTGGAAACGAATAAGCTAGTAAAGACTGTTTCATATGGTCTCATCGTTTGAACCACGTTAGTTCAACAAAGTACGGCTGTTGTTAAAGACCTCACCAACTAATAACTTATGCTATTTAACTGATTAGAGTTCTCAAAAAAAAATGCAACTGTATTGAACATATAATCACTCATTTAATATTTTTTGTTCCCTGTCATTTCGCTGTATTTTCTGTTTGATTTAGCACAGGTTCCCTCTTACGTCATACTCCGAAAGTTCCCTTAGGCATTTGTGCGCATGCGCACTACTCATAAAGGGTGATTTAATAGAGGACGCACAAAAATACAGATTAAAATCATTTATATTTAGGTTAAATATAAGATATGACTTGTAGTGCATGTTAGCTTGCAAATTATGCCCAAGAACATAATTTATTATGCCATATGTCTTACTAACAAGCAACAATGCCTCTAACCACAGGTCACGTACGAAAAATAATGCTCCGTTTAAGGCATTCCACTCCACTGAAGGTGTGGAGCTGAAAATGAAAATAAATACGGCCTTTTAAAATTTAAATGTTCCAGCGATTTCATTCCGTCAACCCCTTAGAACACAGCAAGAACTAAACTCAGGTGTTTGCAAGTAGTTTTATTTAAAACGGAGAGAGCTGCCTTCAGCCAGTGTTTTCTGTTGTACTGACATGAGAGTCAAGGCTCCGAGCTCTCGGTCTGCGAACTACATCACTAAGCCTTTTTTTAAAAGCATTTAAATAAAAACAGTCCAGCGACTGTACACAATGTAAACAGTTTATCATTTTAAAGAGCTAAGCGCATATGAGCTGTTTTATGTGGTTTACGGATGAGCTTCGGGGCTGGCGTTTCTTCGTCCGTGTTCACAAAACTACATATTTTAAAGGCATTAAAAAAAAAAAAAAAAAACACTCCAGCGATTGAACAATAATAGTAGATTAGTGTATTGAAAACGTTAAAATGCTTGCTTATTTGTGCTGCATTTTTGTGGAAACGAATTAGCTAGTAAATACTGTTTCATGTATATGGTCTCATCGTTTGAACCACATAGTTCAACAAAGTACGGCCGTTTTTAATGACCTCACCAACTAATAACTTATGCTATTCAACTGATTAGAGTTCTCAAAAAAATGCAACTGTATTGAACATATAATCACTCATTTAATGTTTTTTATTCCCTGTCATTTCGCTGTATTTTCTGTTTGATTTAGCACAGGTTCCCTCTTACGTCATACTCGGAAAGTTCCCTTAGGCATTTGTGCGCATGCGCACTACTCATAAATGGTGCTTTATAGAGGACGCACAAAAATACTGAATAAAATCATTTATATTTAGGTTAAACGGAGGATATAGCTTGTACTGCATTATAGTGTAGCCAGTAACACCTAGTGTACAATAGATACTCTACTTCCCTTGTGTATCAATATGAATGATAGGACACACAGTAACAGGCCAGATCACCAGATTCGCTATGGAGGGCAAAAATTAGGCAATTAAATCAACACAAGGACCAGACAGACCAAGAGAATGACTTTACCAATGTAACTTTTTACTTTAAATTGAAATGAGTAAAATAATGGAATGTAATGACAGCAAAATGAATAAATAAAATAAAATACAATAATGAGTTCTTCTTTTTTCCTCCAGGAAAGTATGCTTTTTTTGGGGGTTATTTTCCAAACATCTATTTATGATGTATTTGTTCACTGGACTATTTATTTTGATATGTATAATATTACTTATATTTCAATTTATTTTACTTTAATACTGGTATATTTTAACTTCTGCTAGGTGGTTTCCTTTGAGGTTTAAATTGTTTCTTTGAATAAACCTGACTCAAAACAAAACCCACAATATGAAACAGCTGTAACAATCAGATTTGTATAACAAAAAAAAAAAAAACACTTGACTGTAAAAACTTACAGTAATTCAATGTAAACAATTTTAGTCCATGAAATGAGTGAGTGTCAGTGTGTGTGTATATGCAAATGTAACGAAAGTGCCTTGAAATCGAATGAATCCAACGAATGTAAAGTCTCTTGGTGCAGTAATGGTAGTGCATTTCTTGTGGTGTAATGTCCAACCAGGCACGGACAACTCTTTATAGAACTTAGTGGTAGAGTAACGGATGAGAAATACCACACAATAGATGAATCCCGTTGGTAACAGCAATTAAGGCACAGATCACAATGTAGAACAGAAATCCCTCTCGTCTCTGCCTACGGTTCCGGGTGGCTCGCCATCTCAGATCACAGTTTCAACCTCACAAAAAAAACTTGACCTGTTTACACAAACAGGATCACAAATATTTCAGACAATTTATATGACTGTATTACCCTCACAGCTCAAGAAAATGACATTTAAACACCAACAGTGATTATAAAAATACAATCTGAGCACTTTTGTCACTTAATGTGCAATTATAACATTCACATGTGTGATAATAATGCAGAGCTAGTAAGCATTTCATCACATACACCAGTACATTCTTAAGTGCATAGTATATTAACACACAACCTTTAACAGTAACTACATATACACTCACATAAACACATTAGAATGCCAATATAACACATTGACTCAAAATTACAACAAATTAAACATTGTTTGGTTTAAAACTCACCAAATCCGGGTGATATCAATATCAAATTATAAACCGCATCTGGAGATACAGGCCTCACGATCCACTAGCATCCGCTTCAATCATCAAACATCACACTTTTAATCTCTCTTCTGACACCCGCGATTTTCTAGCGTGTTTCTCTTCTCTCGCTATGCGTCTCATCACAGTGACATCACACAGAGCGCCGACCATATGACAAAACATTATGCTTTCTTTTTAGTTAAAAATTATTATTTTTTTAGTTTTCACTTTTCAGAATAGCCTTTTTTAGACTATTTTTAAAAGAAATTAATATTCTTTTGTGAAAATAAATTCATACTAATTTATAGTTAATTTCCTCTAACCAGCTCAATCCTAATATGGGTTACATTAGCTTGCAAATTATACCCAAGAACATAATTTATTAAGCCATATGTCTTACTAACAAGAAACAATGCCTCTAACCACAGGTCACGTACGAAAAATAATGCCCCGTTAAAGCCATTCAAAAATGAAAATAAATACGGCCTTTTAAAATTTAAATGTTCCAGCGATTTCATTCCATCAACCCCTTAGAACACACCAAGAGCTAATTTCAGGTGTTTGCGAGTAGTTTTATTTAAAACGGAGAGAGCTGACTTCAGCCAGTGTTTTCTGTTGTACTGACATGAGAGTCAAGGCTCCGAGCTCTCGGTCTGCGAACTACATCACTGAGCCTCTTTTAAAAGCATTTAAATAAAAACACTCCAGCGACTGTACGCAATGTAAACATAATATCATTTTAAAGAGCTATATTAAGCGCATATGAGCTGTTTTATATGGTTTACTGATGAGCTTCAGGGCTGGCGTTTCTTCGTCCGTGTTCACAAAACTACATATTTTAAAGGCATTAAAACAAATAAAAAATAAAAACACTCCAGCGATTGAACAGTACTAGTAGATTAGTGTATTGAAAACGTTAAAATGCTTGCTTATTTGTGCTGCAATTTTGTGGAAACGAATTAGCTAGTAAAGACTGTTTCATGAATATGGTCTCATCGTTTGAACCACATAGTTCAACAAAGTACGGCCGTTTTTAATGACCTCACCAACTAATAACTTATGCTATTTAACTGATTAGAGTTCTCAAAAAAAATGCAACTGTATTGAACATATAATCACTCATTTAATATTTTTTGTTCCCTGTCATTTCGCTGTATTTTCTGTTTGATTTAGCACAGGTTCCCTCTTACGTCATACTCCGAAAGTTCCCTTAGGCATTTGTGCGCATGCGCACTACTCATAAATGGTGCTTTATAGAGGACGCACAAAAATACTGAATAAAATCATTTATATTTAGGTTAAACGTAGGATATTGCTTGTACTGCATGTTAGCTTGCACATTATACCCAAGAACATAATTTATTAAGCCATATGTCTTACTAACACGAAACAATGCCACAGGTCACGTACGAAAAATAATGCCCCGTTTAGGCCATTCCACTCCACTGAAGGGGTGGAGCGGAAAAATGAAAATAAATACGGCCTTTTAAAATTTAAATGTTCCAGCGATTTCATTCCGACAACCCCTTTTAGAACACACCAAGAGCTAAAATCAGGTGTTTGCGAGTAGTTTTATTTAAAACGGAGAGAGCTGCCTTCAGCCAGTGTTTTCTGTTGTACTGACATGAGAGTCAAGGCTCCGAGCTCTCGGTCTGCGAACTACATCACTAAGCCTCTTTTAAAAGCATTTAAATAAAAACAGTCCAGCGACTGTACACAATGTAAACAGATTATCATTTTAAAGAGCTAAGCGCATATGAGCTGTTTTATGTGGTTTACGGATGAGCTTCGGGGCTGGCGTTTCTTCGTCCGTGTTCACAAAACTACATATTTTAAAGGCATTAAAAAAAAAAAAACACTTCAGCGATTGAACAATAATAGTAGATTAGTGTATTTAAAACGTTAAAATGCTTGCTTATTTGTGCTGCATTTTTGTGGAAACGAATAAGCTAGTAAAGACTGTTTCATATGGTCTCATCGTTTGAACCACGTTAGTTCAACAAAGTACGGCTGTTGTTAAAGACCTCACCAACTAATAACTTATATGCTATTTAACTGATTAGAGTTCTCAAAAAAAATGCAACTGTATTGAACATATAATCACTCATTTAATATTTTTTGTTCCCTGTCATTTCGCTGTATTTTCTGTTTGATTTAGCACAGGTTCCCTCTTACGTCATACTCCGAAAGTTCCCTTAGGCATTTGTGCGCATGCGCACTACTCATAAAGGGTGATTTAATAGAGGACGCACAAAAATACAGATTAAAATCATTTATATTTAGGTTAAATATAAGATATGACTTGTAGTGCATGTTAGCTTGCAAATTATGCCCAAGAACATAATTTATTATGCCATATGTCTTACTAACAAGCAACAATGCCTCTAACCACAGGTCACGTACGAAAAATAATGCCCCGTTTAAGGCATATCCACTGAAGGTGTGGAGCTGAAAATGAAAATAAATACGGCCTTTTAAAATTTAAATGTTCCAGCGATTTCATTCCGTCAACCCCTTAGAACACAGCAAGAGCTAAACTCAGGTGTTTGCAAGTAGTTTTATTCAAAACGGAGAGAGCTGCCTTCAGCCAGTGTTTTCTGTTGTACTGACATGAGAGTCAAGGATCCGAGCTCTCGGTCTGCGAGCTACATCACTAAGCCTCTTTTAAAAGCATTTAAATAAAAACAGTCCAGCGACTGTACACAATGTAAACAGTTTATCATTTTAAAGAGCTAAGCGCATATGAGCTGTTTTATGTGGTTTACGGATGAGCTTCGGGGCTGGCGTTTCTTCGTCCGTGTTCACAAAACTACATATTTTAAAGGCATTAAAAAAAAAAAAAAAAAAAAAAACACTCCAGCGATTGAACAATAATAGTAGATTAGTGTATTTAAAACGTTAAAATGCTTGCTTATTTGTGCTGCATTTTTGTGGAAACGAATAAGCTAGTAAAGACTGTTTCATATGGTCTCATTGTTTGAACCACGTTAGTTCAACAAAGTACGGCTGTTGTTAAAGACCTCACCAACTAATAACTTATATGCTATTTAACTGATTAGAGTTCTCAAAAAAAATGCAACTGTATTGAACATATAATCACTCATTTAATATTTTTTGTTCCCTGTCATTTCGCTGTATTTTCTGTTTGATTTAGCACAGGTTCCCTCTTACGTCATACTCCGAAAGTTCCCTTAGGCATTTGTGCGCATGCGCACTACTCATAAAGGGTGATTTAATAGAGGACGCACAAAAATACTGAATAAAATCATTTATATTTAGGTTAAACGTAGGATATTGCTTGTACTGCATGTTAGCTTGCACATTATACCCAAGAACATAATTTATTAAGCCATATGTCTTACTAACACGAAACAATGCCACAGGTCACGTACGAAAAATAATGCCCCGTTTAGGCCATTCCACTCCACTGAAGGGGTGGAGCGGAAAAATGAAAATAAATACGGCCTTTTAAAATTTAAATGTTCCAGCGATTTCATTCCGACAACCCCTTTTAGAACACACCAAGAGCTAAAATCAGGTGTTTGCGAGTAGTTTTATTTAAAACGGAGAGAGCTGCCTTCAGCCAGTGTTTTCTGTTGTACTGACATGAGAGTCAAGGCTCCGAGCTCTCGGTCTGCGAACTACATCACTAAGCCTCTTTTAAAAGCATTTAAATAAAAACAGTCCAGCGACTGTACACAATGTAAACAGATTATCATTTTAAAGAGCTAAGCGCATATGAGCTGTTTTATGTGGTTTACGGATGAGCTTCGGGGCTGGCGTTTCTTCGTCCGTGTTCACAAAACTACATATTTTAAAGGCATTAAAAAAAAAAAAACACTTCAGCGATTGAACAATAATAGTAGATTAGTGTATTTAAAACGTTAAAATGCTTGCTTATTTGTGCTGCATTTTTGTGGAAACGAATAAGCTAGTAAAGACTGTTTCATATGGTCTCATCGTTTGAACCACGTTAGTTCAACAAAGTACGGCTGTTGTTAAAGACCTCACCAACTAATAACTTATATGCTATTTAACTGATTAGAGTTCTCAAAAAAAAATGCAACTGTATTGAACATATAATCACTCATTTAATATTTTTTGTTCCCTGTCATTTCGCTGTATTTTCTGTTTGATTTAGCACAGGTTCCCTCTTACGTCATACTCCGAAAGTTCCCTTAGGCATTTGTGCGCATGCGCACTACTCATAAAGGGTGATTTAATAGAGGACGCACAAAAATACAGATTAAAATCATTTATATTTAGGTTAAATATAAGATATGACTTGTAGTGCATGTTAGCTTGCAAATTATGCCCAAGAACATAATTTATTATGCCATATGTCTTACTAACAAGCAACAATGCCTCTAACCACAGGTCACGTACGAAAAATAATGCCCCGTTTAAGGCATATCCACTGAAGGTGTGGAGCGGAAAATGAAAATAAATACGGCCTTTTAAAATTTAAATGTTCCAGCGATTTCATTCCGTCAACCCCTTAGAACACAGCAAGAGCTAAACTCAGGTGTTTGCAAGTAGTTTTATTTAAAACGGAGAGAGCTGCCTTCAGCCAGTGTTTTCTGTTGTACTGACATGAGAGTCAAGGCTCCGAGCTCTCGGTCTGCGAACTACATCACTAAGCCTCTTTTAAAAGCATTTAAATAAAAACAGTCCAGCGACTGTACACAATGTAAACAGATTATCATTTTAAAGAGCTAAGCGCATATGAGCTGTTTTATGTGGTTTACGGATGAGCTTCGGGGCTGGCGTTTCTTCGTCCGTGTTCACAAAACTACATATTTTAAAGGCATTAAAAAAAATAAATGAAAAAAAAAAACACTTCAGCGATTGAACAATAATAGTAGATTAGTGTATTTAAAACGTTAAAATGCTTGCTTATTTGTGCTGCATTTTTGTGGAAACGAATAAGCTAGTAAAGACTGTTTCATATGGTCTCATCGTTTGAACCACGTTAGTTCAACAAAGTACGGCTGTTGTTAAAGACCTCACCAACTAATAACTTATATGCTATTTAACTGATTAGAGTTCTCAAAAAAAATGCAACTGTATTGAACATATAATCACTCATTTAATATTTTTTGTTCCCTGTCATTTCGCTGTATTTTCTGTTTGATTTAGCACAGGTTCCCTCTTACGTCATACTCCGAAAGTTCCCTTAGGCATTTGTGCGCATGCGCACTACTCATAAAGGGTGATTTAATAGAGGACGCACAAAAATACAGATTAAAATCATTTATATTTAGGTTAAATATAAGATATGACTTGTAGTGCATGTTAGCTTGCAAATTATGCCCAAGAACATAATTTATTATGCCATATGTCTTACTAACAAGCAACAATGCCTCTAACCACAGGTCACGTACGAAAAATAATGCCCCGTTTAAGGCATATCCACTGAAGGTGTGGAGCTGAAAATGAAAATAAATACGGCCTTTTAAAATTTAAATGTTCCAGCGATTTCATTCCGTCAACCCCTTAGAACACAGCAAGAGCTAAACTCAGGTGTTTGCAAGTAGTTTTATTTAAAACGGAGAGAGCTGCCTTCAGCCAGTGTTTTCTGTTGTACTGACATGAGAGTCAAGGCTCCGAGCTCTCGGTCTGCGAACTACATCACTAAGCCTTTTTTTAAAAGCATTTAAATAAAAACAGTCCAGCGACTGTACACAATGTAAACAGTTTATCATTTTAAAGAGCTAAGCGCATATGAGCTGTTTTATGTGGTTTACGGATGAGCTTCGGGGCTGGCGTTTCTTCGTCCGTGTTCACAAAACTACATATTTTAAAGGCATTAAAATAAATAAATAAAAAAAAAAAAACACTTCAGCGATTGAACAATAATAGTAGATTAGTGTATTTAAAACGTTAAAATGCTTGCTTATTTGTGCTGCATTTTTGTGGAAACGAATAAGCTAGTAAAGACTGTTTCATATGGTCTCATCGTTTGAACCACGTTAGTTCAACAAAGTACGGCTGTTGTTAAAGACCTCACCAACTAATAACTTATGCTATTTAACTGATTAGAGTTTTCAAAAAAAATGCAACTGTATTGAACATATAATCACTCATTTAATATTTTTTGTTCCCTGTCATTTCGCTGTATTTTCTGTTTGATTTAGCGCAGGTTCCCTCTTACGTCATACTCCGAAAGTTCCCTTAGGCATTTGTGCGCATGCGCACTACTCATAAAGGGTGATTTAATAGAGGACGCACAAAAATACAGATTAAAATCATTTATATTTAGGTTAAATATAAGATATGACTTGTAGTGCATGTTAGCTTGCAAATTATGCCCAAGAACATAATTTATTATGCCATATGTCTTACTAACAAGCAACAATGCCTCTAACCATAGGTCACGTACGAAAAATAATGCCCCGTTTAAGGCATATCCACTGAAGGTGTGGAGCTGAAAATGAAAATAAATACGGCCTTTTAAAATTTAAATGTTCCAGCGATTTCATTCCGTCAACCCCTTAGAACACAGCAAGAGCTAAACTCAGGTGTTTGCAAGTAGTTTTATTTAAAACGGAGAGAGCTGCCTTCAGCCAGTGTTTTCTGTTGTACTGACATGAGAGTCAAGGCTCCGAGCTCTCGGTCTGCGAACTACATCACTAAGCCTCTTTTAAAAGCATTTAAATAAAAACAGTCCAGCGACTGTACACAATGTAAACAGATTATCATTTTAAAGAGCTAAGCGCATATGAGCTGTTTTATGTGGTTTACGGATGAGCTTCGGGGCTGGCGTTTCTTCGTCCGTGTTCACAAAACTACATATTTTAAAGGCATTAAAAAAAATAAAAAAAATAAAAAAAAACACTTCAGCGATTGAACAATAATAGTAGATTACTGTATTTAAAACGTTAAAATGCTTGCTTATTTGTGCTGCATTTTTGTGGAAACGAATAAGCTAGTAAAGACTGTTTCATATGGTCTCATCGTTTGAACCACGTTAGTTCAACAAAGTACGGCTGTTGTTAAAGACCTCACCAACTAATAACTTATGCTATTTAACTGATTAGAGTTCTCAAAAAAAATGCAACTGTATTGAACATATAATCACTCATTTAATATTTTTTGTTCCCTGTCATTTCGCTGTATTTTCTGTTTGATTTAGCACAGGTTCCCTCTTACGTCATACTCCGAAAGTTCCCTTAGGCATTTGTGCGCATGCGCACTACTCATAAAGGGTGATTTAATAGAGGACGCACAAAAATACAGATTAAAATCATTTATATTTAGGTTAAATATAAGATATGACTTGTAGTGCATGTTAGCTTGCAAATTATGCCCAAGAACATAATTTATTATGCCATATGTCTTACTAACAAGCAACAATGCCTCTAACCACAGGTCACGTACGAAAAATAATGCCCCGTTTAAGGCATATCCACTGAAGGTGTGGAGCTGAAAATGAAAATAAATACGGCCTTTTAAAATTTAAATGTTCCAGCGATTTCATTCCGTCAACCCCTTAGAACACAGCAAGAGCTAAACTCAGGTGTTTGCAAGTAGTTTTATTCAAAACGGAGAGAGCTGCCTTCAGCCAGTGTTTTCTGTTGTACTGACATGAGAGTCAAGGATCCGAGCTCTCGGTCTGCGAGCTACATCACTAAGCCTCTTTTAAAAGCATTTAAATAAAAACAGTCCAGCGACTGTACACAATGTAAACAGTTTATCATTTTAAAGAGCTAAGCGCATATGAGCTGTTTTATGTGGTTTACGGATGAGCTTCGGGGCTGGCGTTTCTTCGTCCGTGTTCACAAAACTACATATTTTAAAGGCATTAAAAAAAAAAAAAAAAAAAAAAAAAACACTCCAGCGATTGAACAATAATAGTAGATTAGTGTATTTAAAACGTTAAAATGCTTGCTTATTTGTGCTGCATTTTTGTGGAAACGAATAAGCTAGTAAAGACTGTTTCATATGGTCTCATCGTTTGAACCACGTTAGTTCAACAAAGTACGGCTGTTGTTAAAGACCTCACCAACTAATAACTTATATGCTATTTAACTGATTAGAGTTCTCAAAAAAAATGCAACTGTATTGAACATATAATCACTCATTTAATATTTTTTGTTCCCTGTCATTTCGCTGTATTTTCTGTTTGATTTAGCACAGGTTCCCTCTTACGTCATACTCCGAAAGTTCCCTTAGGCATTTGTGCGCATGCGCACTACTCATAAAGGGTGATTTAATAGAGGACGCACAAAAATACAGATTAAAATCATTTATATTTAGGTTAAATATAAGATATGACTTGTAGTGCATGTTAGCTTGCAAATTATGCCCAAGAACATAATTTATTATGCCATATGTCTTACTAACAAGCAACAATGCCTCTAACCACAGGTCACGTACGAAAAATAATGCCCCGTTTAAGGCATATCCACTGAAGGTGTGGAGCGGAAAATGAAAATAAATACGGCCTTTTAAAATTTAAATGTTCCAGCGATTTCATTCCGTCAACCCCTTAGAACACAGCAAGAGCTAAACTCAGGTGTTTGCAAGTAGTTTTATTTAAAACGGAGAGAGCTGCCTTCAGCCAGTGTTTTCTGTTGTACTGACATGAGAGTCAAGGCTCCGAGCTCTCGGTCTGCGAACTACATCACTAAGCCTCTTTTAAAAGCATTTAAATAAAAACAGTCCAGCGACTGTACACAATGTAAACAGATTATCATTTTAAAGAGCTAAGCGCATATGAGCTGTTTTATGTGGTTTACGGATGAGCTTCGGGGCTGGCGTTTCTTCGTCCGTGTTCACAAAACTACATATTTTAAAGGCATTAAAAAAAATAAATGAAAAAAAAAAACACTTCAGCGATTGAACAATAATAGTAGATTAGTGTATTTAAAACGTTAAAATGCTTGCTTATTTGTGCTGCATTTTTGTGGAAACGAATAAGCTAGTAAAGACTGTTTCATATGGTCTCATCGTTTGAACCACGTTAGTTCAACAAAGTACGGCTGTTGTTAAAGACCTCACCAACTAATAACTTATATGCTATTTAACTGATTAGAGTTCTCAAAAAAAATGCAACTGTATTGAACATATAATCACTCATTTAATATTTTTTGTTCCCTGTCATTTCGCTGTATTTTCTGTTTGATTTAGCACAGGTTCCCTCTTACGTCATACTCCGAAAGTTCCCTTAGGCATTTGTGCGCATGCGCACTACTCATAAAGGGTGATTTAATAGAGGACGCACAAAAATACAGATTAAAATCATTTATATTTAGGTTAAATATAAGATATGACTTGTAGTGCATGTTAGCTTGCAAATTATGCCCAAGAACATAATTTATTATGCCATATGTCTTACTAACAAGCAACAATGCCTCTAACCACAGGTCACGTACGAAAAATAATGCCCCGTTTAAGGCATATCCACTGAAGGTGTGGAGCTGAAAATGAAAATAAATACGGCCTTTTAAAATTTAAATGTTCCAGCGATTTCATTCCGTCAACCCCTTAGAACACAGCAAGAGCTAAACTCAGGTGTTTGCAAGTAGTTTTATTCAAAACGGAGAGAGCTGCCTTCAGCCAGTGTTTTCTGTTGTACTGACATGAGAGTCAAGGATTCGAGCTCTCGGTCTGCGAGCTACATCACTAAGCCTCTTTTAAAAGCATTTAAATAAAAACAGTCCAGCGACTGTACACAATGTAAACAGTTTATCATTTTAAAGAGCTAAGCGCATATGAGCTGTTTTATGTGGTTTACGGATGAGCTTCGGGGCTGGCGTTTCTTCGTCCGTGTTCACAAAACTACATATTTTAAAGGCATTAAAAAAAAAAAAAAAAAAAAAAAAAAAAAAAAAAAACACTCCAGCGATTGAACAATAATAGTAGATTAGTGTATTTAAAACGTTAAAATGCTTGCTTATTTGTGCTGCATTTTTGTGGAAACGAATAAGCTAGTAAAGACTGTTTCATATGGTCTCATCGTTTGAACCACGTTAGTTCAACAAAGTACGGCTGTTGTTAAAGACCTCACCAACTAATAACTTATATGCTATTTAACTGATTAGAGTTCTCAAAAAAAATGCAACTGTATTGAACATATAATCACTCATTTAATATTTTTTGTTCCCTGTCATTTCGCTGTATTTTCTGTTTGATTTAGCACAGGTTCCCTCTTACGTCATACTCCGAAAGTTCCCTTAGGCATTTGTGCGCATGCGCACTACTCATAAAGGGTGATTTAATAGAGGACGCACAAAAATACAGATTAAAATCATTTATATTTAGGTTAAATATAAGATATGACTTGTAGTGCATGTTAGCTTGCAAATTATGCCCAAGAACATAATTTATTATGCCATATGTCTTACTAACAAGCAACAATGCCTCTAACCACAGGTCACGTACGAAAAATAATGCCCCGTTTAAGGCATTCCACTCCACTGAAGGTGTGGAGCTGAAAATGAAAATAAATACGGCCTTTTAAAATTTAAATGTTCCAGCGATTTCATTCCGTCAACCCCTTAGAACACAGCAAGAGCTAAACTCAGGTGTTTGCAAGTAGTTTTATTCAAAACGGAGAGAGCTGCCTTCAGCCAGTGTTTTCTGTTGTACTGACATGAGAGTCAAGGATCCGAGCTCTCGGTCTGCGAGCTACATCACTAAGCCTCTTTTAAAAGCATTTAAATAAAAACAGTCCAGCGACTGTACACAATGTAAACAGTTTATCATTTTAAAGAGCTAAGCGCATATGAGCTGTTTTATGTGGTTTACGGATGAGCTTCGGGGCTGGCGTTTCTTCGTCCGTGTTCACAAAACTACATATTTTAAAGGCATTAAAAAAAAAAAAAAAAAAAAAAACACTCCAGCGATTGAACAATAATAGTAGATTAGTGTATTTAAAACGTTAAAATGCTTGCTTATTTGTGCTGCATTTTTGTGGAAACGAATAAGCTAGTAAAGACTGTTTCATATGGTCTCATCGTTTGAACCACGTTAGTTCAACAAAGTACGGCTGTTGTTAAAGACCTCACCAACTAATAACTTATATGCTATTTAACTGATTAGAGTTCTCAAAAAAAATGCAACTGTATTGAACATATAATCACTCATTTAATATTTTTTGTTCCCTGTCATTTCGCTGTATTTTCTGTTTGATTTAGCACAGGTTCCCTCTTACGTCATACTCCGAAAGTTCCCTTAGGCATTTGTGCGCATGCGCACTACTCATAAAGGGTGATTTAATAGAGGACGCACAAAAATACAGATTAAAATCATTTATATTTAGGTTAAATATAAGATATGACTTGTAGTGCATGTTAGCTTGCAAATTATGCCCAAGAACATAATTTATTATGCCATATGTCTTACTAACAAGCAACAATGCCTCTAACCACAGGTCACGTACGAAAAATAATGCCCCGTTTAAGGCATATCCACTGAAGGTGTGGAGCTGAAAATGAAAATAAATACGGCCTTTTAAAATTTAAATGTTCCAGCGATTTCATTCCGTCAACCCCTTAGAACACAGCAAGAGCTAAACTCAGGTGTTTGCAAGTAGTTTTATTCAAAACGGAGAGAGCTGCCTTCAGCCAGTGTTTTCTGTTGTACTGACATGAGAGTCAAGGATCCGAGCTCTCGGTCTGCGAGCTACATCACTAAGCCTCTTTTAAAAGCATTTAAATAAAAACAGTCCAGCGACTGTACACAATGTAAACAGTTTATCATTTTAAAGAGCTAAGCGCATATGAGCTGTTTTATGTGGTTTACGGATGAGCTTCGGGGCTGGCGTTTCTTCGTCCGTGTTCACAAAACTACATATTTTAAAGGCATTAAAAAAAAAAAAAAAAAAAAAAAACACTCCAGCGATTGAACAATAATAGTAGATTAGTGTATTTAAAACGTTAAAATGCTTGCTTATTTGTGCTGCATTTTTGTGGAAACGAATAAGCTAGTAAAGACTGTTTCATATGGTCTCATCGTTTGAACCACGTTAGTTCAACAAAGTACGGCTGTTGTTAAAGACCTCACCAACTAATAACTTATATGCTATTTAACTGATTAGAGTTCTCAAAAAAAATGCAACTGTATTGAACATATAATCACTCATTTAATATTTTTTGTTCCCTGTCATTTCGCTGTATTTTCTGTTTGATTTAGCACAGGTTCCCTCTTACGTCATACTCCGAAAGTTCCCTTAGGCATTTGTGCGCATGCGCACTACTCATAAAGGGTGATTTAATAGAGGACGCACAAAAATACAGATTAAAATCATTTATATTTAGGTTAAATATAAGATATGACTTGTAGTGCATGTTAGCTTGCAAATTATGCCCAAGAACATAATTTATTATGCCATATGTCTTACTAACAAGCAACAATGCCTCTAACCACAGGTCACGTACGAAAAATAATGCCCCGTTTAAGGCATATCCACTGAAGGTGTGGAGCTGAAAATGAAAATAAATACGGCCTTTTAAAATTTAAATGTTCCAGCGATTTCATTCCGTCAACCCCTTAGAACACAGCAAGAGCTAAACTCAGGTGTTTGCAAGTAGTTTTATTCAAAACGGAGAGAGCTGCCTTCAGCCAGTGTTTTCTGTTGTACTGACATGAGAGTCAAGGATTCGAGCTCTCGGTCTGCGAGCTACATCACTAAGCCTCTTTTAAAAGCATTTAAATAAAAACAGTCCAGCGACTGTACACAATGTAAACAGTTTATCATTTTAAAGAGCTAAGCGCATATGAGCTGTTTTATGTGGTTTACGGATGAGCTTCGGGGCTGGCGTTTCTTCGTCCGTGTTCACAAAACTACATATTTTAAAGGCATTAAAAAAAAAAAAAAAAAAAAAAAAAAAAAAACACTCCAGCGATTGAACAATAATAGTAGATTAGTGTATTTAAAACGTTAAAATGCTTGCTTATTTGTGCTGCATTTTTGTGGAAACGAATAAGCTAGTAAAGACTGTTTCATATGGTCTCATCGTTTGAACCACGTTAGTTCAACAAAGTACGGCTGTTGTTAAAGACCTCACCAACTAATAACTTATATGCTATTTAACTGATTAGAGTTCTCAAAAAAAATGCAACTGTATTGAACATATAATCACTCATTTAATATTTTTTGTTCCCTGTCATTTCGCTGTATTTTCTGTTTGATTTAGCACAGGTTCCCTCTTACGTCATACTCCGAAAGTTCCCTTAGGCATTTGTGCGCATGCGCACTACTCATAAAGGGTGATTTAATAGAGGACGCACAAAAATACAGATTAAAATCATTTATATTTAGGTTAAATATAAGATATGACTTGTAGTGCATGTTAGCTTGCAAATTATGCCCAAGAACATAATTTATTATGCCATATGTCTTACTAACAAGCAACAATGCCTCTAACCACAGGTCACGTACGAAAAATAATGCCCCGTTTAAGGCATATCCACTGAAGGTGTGGAGCGGAAAATGAAAATAAATACGGCCTTTTAAAATTTAAATGTTCCAGCGATTTCATTCCGTCAACCCCTTAGAACACAGCAAGAGCTAAACTCAGGTGTTTGCAAGTAGTTTTATTTAAAACGGAGAGAGCTGCCTTCAGCCAGTGTTTTCTGTTGTACTGACATGAGAGTCAAGGCTCCGAGCTCTCGGTCTGCGAACTACATCACTAAGCCTCTTTTAAAAGCATTTAAATAAAAACAGTCCAGCGACTGTACACAATGTAAACAGATTATCATTTAAAGAGCTAAGCGCATATGAGCTGTTTTATGTGGTTTACGGATGAGCTTCGGGGCTGGCGTTTCTTCGTCCGTGTTCACAAAACTACATATTTTAAAGGCATTAAAAAAAAAAAAAAAAAAAAAAAACACTCCAGCGATTGAACAATAATAGTAGATTAGTGTATTTAAAACGTTAAAATGCTTGCTTATTTGTGCTGCATTTTTGTGGAAACGAATAAGCTAGTAAAGACTGTTTCATATGGTCTCATCGTTTGAACCACGTTAGTTCAACAAAGTACGGCTGTTGTTAAAGACCTCACCAACTAATAACTTATATGCTATTTAACTGATTAGAGTTCTCAAAAAAAATGCAACTGTATTGAACATATAATCACTCATTTAATATTTTTTGTTCCCTGTCATTTCGCTGTATTTTCTGTTTGATTTAGCACAGGTTCCCTCTTACGTCATACTCCGAAAGTTCCCTTAGGCATTTGTGCGCATGCGCACTACTCATAAAGGGTGATTTAATAGAGGACGCACAAAAATACAGATTAAAATCATTTATATTTAGGTTAAATATAAGATATGACTTGTAGTGCATGTTAGCTTGCAAATTATGCCCAAGAACATAATTTATTATGCCATATGTCTTACTAACAAGCAACAATGCCTCTAACCACAGGTCACGTACGAAAAATAATGCCCCGTTTAAGGCATATCCACTGAAGGTGTGGAGCTGAAAATGAAAATAAATACGGCCTTTTAAAATTTAAATGTTCCAGCGATTTCATTCCGTCAACCCCTTAGAACACAGCAAGAGCTAAACTCAGGTGTTTGCAAGTAGTTTTATTCAAAACGGAGAGAGCTGCCTTCAGCCAGTGTTTTCTGTTGTACTGACATGAGAGTCAAGGATTCGAGCTCTCGGTCTGCGAGCTACATCACTAAGCCTCTTTTAAAAGCATTTAAATAAAAACAGTCCAGCGACTGTACACAATGTAAACAGTTTATCATTTTAAAGAGCTAAGCGCATATGAGCTGTTTTATGTGGTTTACGGATGAGCTTCGGGGCTGGCGTTTCTTCGTCCGTGTTCACAAAACTACATATTTTAAAGGCATTAAAAAAAAAAAAAAAAAAAAAAAAAAAAAAAACACTCCAGCGATTGAACAATAATAGTAGATTAGTGTATTTAAAACGTTAAAATGCTTGCTTATTTGTGCTGCATTTTTGTGGAAACGAATAAGCTAGTAAAGACTGTTTCATATGGTCTCATCGTTTGAACCACGTTAGTTCAACAAAGTACGGCTGTTGTTAAAGACCTCACCAACTAATAACTTATATGCTATTTAACTGATTAGAGTTCTCAAAAAAAATGCAACTGTATTGAACATATAATCACTCATTTAATATTTTTTGTTCCCTGTCATTTCGCTGTATTTTCTGTTTGATTTAGCACAGGTTCCCTCTTACGTCATACTCCGAAAGTTCCCTTAGGCATTTGTGCGCATGCGCACTACTCATAAAGGGTGATTTAATAGAGGACGCACAAAAATACAGATTAAAATCATTTATATTTAGGTTAAATATAAGATATGACTTGTAGTGCATGTTAGCTTGCAAATTATGCCCAAGAACATAATTTATTATGCCATATGTCTTACTAACAAGCAACAATGCCTCTAACCACAGGTCACGTACGAAAAATAATGCCCCGTTTAAGGCATTCCACTCCACTGAAGGTGTGGAGCTGAAAATGAAAATAAATACGGCCTTTTAAAATTTAAATGTTCCAGCGATTTCATTCCGTCAACCCCTTAGAACACAGCAAGAGCTAAACTCAGGTGTTTGCAAGTAGTTTTATTCAAAACGGAGAGAGCTGCCTTCAGCCAGTGTTTTCTGTTGTACTGACATGAGAGTCAAGGCTCCGAGCTCTCGGTCTGCGAGCTACATCACTAAGCCTCTTTTAAAAGCATTTAAATAAAAACAGTCCAGCGACTGTACACAATGTAAACAGTTTATCATTTTAAAGAGCTAAGCGCATATGAGCTGTTTTATGTGGTTTACGGATGAGCTTCGGGGCTGGCGTTTCTTCGTCCGTGTTCACAAAACTACATATTTTAAAGGCATTAAAAAAAAAAAAAAAAAAAAAAAAAAAAAACACTCCAGCGATTGAACAATAATAGTAGATTAGTGTATTTAAAACGTTAAAATGCTTGCTTATTTGTGCTGCATTTTTGTGGAAACGAATAAGCTAGTAAAGACTGTTTCATATGGTCTCATCGTTTGAACCACGTTAGTTCAACAAAGTACGGCTGTTGTTAAAGACCTCACCAACTAATAACTTATATGCTATTTAACTGATTAGAGTTCTCAAAAAAAATGCAACTGTATTGAACATATAATCACTCATTTAATATTTTTTGTTCCCTGTCATTTCGCTGTATTTTCTGTTTGATTTAGCACAGGTTCCCTCTTACGTCATACTCCGAAAGTTCCCTTAGGCATTTGTGCGCATGCGCACTACTCATAAAGGGTGATTTAATAGAGGACGCACAAAAATACAGATTAAAATCATTTATATTTAGGTTAAATATAAGATATGACTTGTAGTGCATGTTAGCTTGCAAATTATGCCCAAGAACATAATTTATTATGCCATATGTCTTACTAACAAGCAACAATGCCTCTAACCACAGGTCACGTACGAAAAATAATGCCCCGTTTAAGGCATATCCACTGAAGGTGTGGAGCTGAAAATGAAAATAAATACGGCCTTTTAAAATTTAAATGTTCCAGCGATTTCATTCCGTCAACCCCTTAGAACACAGCAAGAGCTAAACTCAGGTGTTTGCAAGTAGTTTTATTCAAAACGGAGAGAGCTGCCTTCAGCCAGTGTTTTCTGTTGTACTGACATGAGAGTCAAGGATCCGAGCTCTCGGTCTGCGAGCTACATCACTAAGCCTCTTTTAAAAGCATTTAAATAAAAACAGTCCAGCGACTGTACACAATGTAAACAGTTTATCATTTTAAAGAGCTAAGCGCATATGAGCTGTTTTATGTGGTTTACGGATGAGCTTCGGGGCTGGCGTTTCTTCGTCCGTGTTCACAAAACTACATATTTTAAAGGCATTAAAAAAAAAAAAAAAAAAAAAAAAAACACTCCAGCGATTGAACAATAATAGTAGATTAGTGTATTTAAAACGTTAAAATGCTTGCTTATTTGTGCTGCATTTTTGTGGAAACGAATAAGCTAGTAAAGACTGTTTCATATGGTCTCATCGTTTGAACCACGTTAGTTCAACAAAGTACGGCTGTTGTTAAAGACCTCACCAACTAATAACTTATATGCTATTTAACTGATTAGAGTTCTCAAAAAAAATGCAACTGTATTGAACATATAATCACTCATTTAATATTTTTTGTTCCCTGTCATTTCGCTGTATTTTCTGTTTGATTTAGCACAGGTTCCCTCTTACGTCATACTCCGAAAGTTCCCTTAGGCATTTGTGCGCATGCGCACTACTCATAAAGGGTGATTTAATAGAGGACGCACAAAAATACAGATTAAAATCATTTATATTTAGGTTAAATATAAGATATGACTTGTAGTGCATGTTAGCTTGCAAATTATGCCCAAGAACATAATTTATTATGCCATATGTCTTACTAACAAGCAACAATGCCTCTAACCACAGGTCACGTACGAAAAATAATGCCCCGTTTAAGGCATATCCACTGAAGGTGTGGAGCGGAAAATGAAAATAAATACGGCCTTTTAAAATTTAAATGTTCCAGCGATTTCATTCCGTCAACCCCTTAGAACACAGCAAGAGCTAAACTCAGGTGTTTGCAAGTAGTTTTATTTAAAACGGAGAGAGCTGCCTTCAGCCAGTGTTTTCTGTTGTACTGACATGAGAGTCAAGGCTCCGAGCTCTCGGTCTGCGAACTACATCACTAAGCCTCTTTTAAAAGCATTTAAATAAAAACAGTCCAGCGACTGTACACAATGTAAACAGATTATCATTTAAAGAGCTAAGCGCATATGAGCTGTTTTATGTGGTTTACGGATGAGCTTCGGGGCTGGCGTTTCTTCGTCCGTGTTCACAAAACTACATATTTTAAAGGCATTAAAAAAAAAAAAAAAAAAAAAAAACACTCCAGCGATTGAACAATAATAGTAGATTAGTGTATTTAAAACGTTAAAATGCTTGCTTATTTGTGCTGCATTTTTGTGGAAACGAATAAGCTAGTAAAGACTGTTTCATATGGTCTCATCGTTTGAACCACGTTAGTTCAACAAAGTACGGCTGTTGTTAAAGACCTCACCAACTAATAACTTATGCTATTTAACTGATTAGAGTTCTCAAAAAAAATGCAACTGTATTGAACATATAATCACTCATTTAATATTTTTTGTTCCCTGTCATTTCGCTGTATTTTCTGTTTGATTTAGCGCAGGTTCCCTCTTACGTCATACTCCGAAAGTTCCCTTAGGCATTTGTGCGCATGCGCACTACTCATAAAGGGTGATTTAATAGATGACGCACAAAAATACAGATTAAAATCATTTATATTTAGGTTAAATATAAGATATGACTTGTAGAGCATGTTAGCTTGCAAATTATGCCAAAGAACATAATTTATTATGCCATATGTCTTACTAACAAGCAACAATGCCTCTAACCACAGGTCACGTACGAAAAATAATGCCCCGTTTAAGGCATATCCACTGAAGGTGTGGAGCGGAAAATGAAAATAAATACGGCCTTTTAAAATTTAAATGTTCCAGCGATTTCATTCCGTCAACCCCTTAGAACACAGCAAGAGCTAAACTCAGGTGTTTGCAAGTAGTTTTATTTAAAACGGAGAGAGCTGCCTTCAGCCAGTGTTTTCTGTTGTACTGACATGAGAGTCAAGGCTCCGAGCTCTCGGTCTGCGAACTACATCACTAAGCCTCTTTTAAAAGCATTTAAATAAAAACAGTCCAGCGACTGTACACAATGTAAACAGATTATCATTTTAAAGAGCTAAGCGCATATGAGCTGTTTTATGTGGTTTACGGATGAGCTTCGGGGCTGGCGTTTCTTCGTCCGTGTTCACAAAACTACATATTTTAAAGGCATTAAAAAAAATAAATGAAAAAAAAAAACACTTCAGCGATTGAACAATAATAGTAGATTAGTGTATTTAAAACGTTAAAATGCTTGCTTATTTGTGCTGCATTTTTGTGGAAACGAATAAGCTAGTAAAGACTGTTTCATATGGTCTCATCGTTTGAACCACGTTAGTTCAACAAAGTACGGCTGTTGTTAAAGACCTCACCAACTAATAACTTATGCTATTTAACTGATTAGAGTTCTCAAAAAAAAATGCAACTGTATTGAACATATAATCACTCATTTAATATTTTTTGTTCCCTGTCATTTCGCTGTATTTTCTGTTTGATTTAGCACAGGTTCCCTCTTACGTCATACTCCGAAAGTTCCCTTAGGCATTTGTGCGCATGCGCACTACTCATAAAGGGTGATTTAATAGAGGACGCACAAAAATACAGATTAAAATCATTTATATTTAGGTTAAATATAAGATATGACTTGTAGTGCATGTTAGCTTGCAAATTATGCCCAAGAACATAATTTATTATGCCATATGTCTTACTAACAAGCAACAATGCCTCTAACCACAGGTCACGTACGAAAAATAATGCTCCGTTTAAGGCATTCCACTCCACTGAAGGTGTGGAGCTGAAAATGAAAATAAATACGGCCTTTTAAAATTTAAATGTTCCAGCGATTTCATTCCGTCAACCCCTTAGAACACAGCAAGAACTAAACTCAGGTGTTTGCAAGTAGTTTTATTTAAAACGGAGAGAGCTGCCTTCAGCCAGTGTTTTCTGTTGTACTGACATGAGAGTCAAGGCTCCGAGCTCTCGGTCTGCGAACTACATCACTAAGCCTTTTTTTAAAAGCATTTAAATAAAAACAGTCCAGCGACTGTACACAATGTAAACAGATTATCATTTTAAAGAGCTAAGCGCATATGAGCTGTTTTATGTGGTTTACGGATGAGCTTCGGGGCTGGCGTTTCTTCGTCCGTGTTCACAAAACTACATATTTTAAAGGCATTAAAAAAAAAAAAAACACGCCAGCGATTGAACAATAATAGTAGATTAGTGTATTTAAAACGTTAAAATGCTTGCTTATTTGTGCTGCATTTTTGTGGAAACGAATAAGCTAGTAAAGACTGTTTCATATGGTCTCATCGTTTGAACCACGTTAGTTCAACAAAGTACGGCTGTTGTTAAAGACCTCACCAACTAATAACTTATGCTATTTAACTGATTAGAGTTCTCAAAAAAATGCAACTGTATTGAACATATAATCACTCATTTAATATTTTTTGTTCCCTGTCATTTCGCTGTATTTTCTGTTTGATTTAGCACAGGTTCCCTCTTACGTCATACTCCGAAAGTTCCCTTAGGCATTTGTGCGCATGCGCACTACTCATAAAGGGTGATTTAATAGAGGACGCACAAAAATACAGATTAACCCTTTAGGCGCCAGGGTTTTTTTTGAAAAATGCTGGATTTTGACATCAAGATTTCAAAAGCTTGTGGCTTGAAAGGGCTTAAAGATAGAGATCTACTGTAAAATAGAAAAATGTTGGGCATCACCAAAAGTTGATGTGGGGTGTAAATATTCTCATCTAATTTGCATATTATGACGTCATCATGGGGGCGGCATTATTGAAATTCATAATATTCAGGAAATAGTAGATATTGAATTGATGTTTTTTTTAGTTTTTTGTCTTTTTATCCACATTACAAATGATCAGAAAAGAGAAAACCAACAATAAAACAGGAAAAATTACTCAATTATTACTATATTACTATACTATATAGTAAAATGCACGTGAACAGTAGCCTAATGTTTGATTAGTTCATCAGTAATACTCAGGAAATAATAGATATTGAATGGATGTTTGAACTTATTTGCACATTTTTTGTCTTTTATCCTCATTCCAAATTATCAGAAAAGAGGATACCAACAATATAACAGGAAAAAGTACTAAATTATTACTAATCTATACAGTAAAATGCATGTGAACAGTAGCCAACTGTTTGATCAGTTCATAATAATATTCAGGAAATAATAAATATTGAATGGATGTTTGAAGTTATTTGCTCATTTTTTTGTCTTTTATCCTTATTTCAAATAATCAGAAAGAGGAAACCAACAATAAAACAGGAAAAAGTACTAAATTATTACTATATTACTATTCGATGTAGTAATAAAATGCATGTGAACAGTAGCCTGTTTGATCATTTCACAAGTAATATTCAGGAAATAAAAGATAATAAATGGATGTTTGAACTTATTTGCATGTTTTTATTTTTTTTATCCTCATTCCAAATGATCAAAAAAGAGAACACTAACTATAAAACAAAAATATTACATATTACACTACTATATAGTAGTAAAATGATCAAATGGATGAGAATAGAGGAAACCAACAATAAAACAGAAGAAATTACTAAATTATTAGAATATTACTATACCCCTGTGTACACTATGACCACATTCACCCCTGCCACCCCCATTCCTTTTGGGCAAAGGGACGAAATGATCGCTGGTTATGCTTTGTAAACACTTTCTCGTGGTGCGCGGCGGCACCACTGCGAGGCAAAGATGTACCGGGAGACGCGCGTCTATTAGACGGCCGATCGTCACTTCCAAAAGGCAAACATTCCCCTTCAGAGTGAGAATCGGCAAATAACATTTGCAACATTTGTTTGTGCTTTATTTGTTTGTGCTTCATGAACAATCTCGTCTTACACAGCAGCACAACTGCTCCGCAAAGATGTACCGTGAGATGCGCGTCCATTAGACGGCCGATCGTCATTTCCAAAAGACAAATATTCCCCTTTAGAGTCACAATCAGCAAATAACATTTGCAACCCATCTTCACGGTACAACTTTTTATCAGCCGTTTGGTGCTTTTCTCCTCACAAATCTGACAATTTACTCTATTTACGCTATGAACTGTACTGCTTCCGCATCAATGAAGATCGCTCACTTTCTCTATGATTTCTTCCAATACTTTGAACAGGAACAAGACGTAATTTTGGTCTAGAATCGAAGTACTACATGTCTGCCATCTAGTGGTTAGGAATACAAATGAGAAATTACACCGTATTAGGAACTACAGTCTATTTCAATGGGTATGACGTCTTGTCGCAATTCTGCGACTTTGGCGCTTAGAGGGTTAAAAGCATTTAAATAAAAACAGTCCAGCGACTGTACACAATGTAAACAGATTATCATTTTAAAGAGCTAAGCGCATATGAGCTGTTTTATGTGGTTTACGGATGAGCTTCGGAGCTGGCGTTTCTTCGTCCGTGTTCACAAAACTACATATTTTAAAGGCATTAAAAAAAAAAAAAAAAAAACACTCCAGCGATTGAACAATAATAGTAGATTAGTGTATTTAAAACGTTAAAATGCTTGCTTATTTGTGCTGCATTTTTGTGGAAACGAATAAGCTAGTAAAGACTGTTTCATAATGGTCTCATCGTTTGAACCACGTTAGTTCAACAAAGTACGGCTGTTGTTAAAGACCTCACCAACTAATAACTTATGCTATTTAACTGATTAGAGTTCTCAAAAAAATGCAACTGTATTGAACATATAATCACTCATTTAATATTTTTTGTTCCCTGTCATTTCGCTGTATTTTCTGTTTGATTTAGCACAGGTTTCCTCTTACGTCATACTCCGAAAGTTCCCTTAGGCATTTGTGCGCATGCGCACTACTCATAAAGGGTGATTTAATAGAGGACGCACAAAAATACAGATTAAAATCATTTATATTTAGGTTAAATATAAGATATGACTTGTAGTGCATGTTAGCTTGCAAATTATGCCCAAGAACATAATTTATTATGCCATATGTCTTACTAACAAGCAATAATGCCTCTAACCACAGGTCACGTACGAAAAATAATGCCCCGTTTAAGGCATTCCACTCCACTGAAGGTGTGGAGCGGAAAATGAAAATAAATACGGCCCTTTAAAATTTAAATGTTCCAGCGATTTCATTCCGTCAACCCCTTAGATCACACCAAGAGCTAAACTCAGGTGTTTGCAAGTAGTTTTATTTAAAACGGAGAGAGCTGCCTTCAGCCAGTGTTTTCTGTTGTACTGACATGAGAGTCAAGGCTCCGAGCTCTCGGTCTGCGAACTACATCACTAAGCCTCTTTTAAAAGCATTTAAATAAAAACAGTCCAGCGACTGTACACAATGTAAACAGATTATCATTTTAAAGAGCTAAGCGCATATGAGCTGTTTTATGTGGTTTACGGATGAGCTTCGGAGCTGGCGTTTCTTCGTCCGTGTTCACAAAACTACATATTTTAAAGGCATTAAAAAAAAAAAAAAAAAAACACTCCAGCGATTGAACAATAATAGTAGATTAGTGTATTTAAAACGTTAAAATGCTTGCTTATTTGTGCTGCATTTTTGTGGAAACGAATAAGCTAGTAAAGACTGTTTCATAATGGTCTCATCGTTTGAACCACGTTAGTTCAACAAAGTACGGCTTTTGTTAAAGACCTCACCAACTAATAACTTATGCTATTTAACTGATTAGAGTTCTCAAAAAAATGCAACTGTATTGAACATATAATCACTCATTTAATATTTTTTGTTCCCTGTCATTTCGCTGTATTTTCTGTTTGATTTAGCACAGGTTCCCTCTTACGTCATACTCCGAAAGTTCCCTTAGGCATTTGTGCGCATGCGCACTACTCATAAAGGGTGATTTAATAGAGGACGCACAAAAATACAGATTAAAATCATTTATATTTAGGTTAAATATAAGATATGATTTGTAGTGCATGTTAGCTTGCAAATTATGCCCAAGAACATAATTTATTATGCCATATGTCTTACTAACAAGCAACAATGCCTCTAAACACAGGTCACGTACGAAAAATAATGCCCCGTTTAAGGCATTCCACTCCACTGAAGGTGTGGAGCGGAAAATGAAAATAAATACGGCCTTTTAAAATTTAAATGTTCCAGCGATTTCATTCCGTCAACCCCTTAGAACACACCAAGAGCTAAACTCAGGTGTTTGCAAGTAGTTTTATTTAAAACGGAGAGAGCTGCCTTCAGCCAGTGTTTTCTGTTGTACTGACATGAGAGTCAAGGCTCCGAGCTCTCGGTCTGCGAACTACATCACTAAGCCTCTTTTAAAAGCATTTAAATAAAAACAGTCCAGCGACTACACAATGTAAACAGATTATCATTTTAAAGAGCTAAGCGCATATGAGCTGTTTTATGTGGTTTACGGATGAGCTTCGGGGCTGGCGTTTCTTCGTCCGTGTTCACAAAACTACATATTTTAAAGGCATTAAAAAAAAAAAAAAAAAAACACTCCAGCGATTGAACAATAATAGTAGATTAGTGTATTTAAAACGTTAAAATGCTTGCTTATTTGTGCTGCATTTTTGTGGAAACGAATAAGCTAGTAAAGACTGTTTCATATGGTCTCATCGTTTGAACCACGTTAGTTCAACAAAGTACGGCTGTTGTTAAAGACCTCACCAACTAATAACTTATGCTATTTAACTGATTAGAGTTCTCAAAAAAATGCAACTGTATTGAACATATAATCACTCATTTAATATTTTTTGTTCCCTGTCATTTCGCTGTATTTTCTGTTTGATTTAGCACAGGTTTCCTCTTACGTCATACTCCGAAAGTTCCCTTAGGCATTTGTGCGCATGCGCACTACTCATAAAGGGTGATTTAATAGAGGACGCACAAAAATACAGATTAAAATCATTTATATTTAGGTTAAATATAAGATATGACTTGTAGTGCATGTTAGCTTGCAAATTATGCCCAAGAACATAATTTATTATGCCATATGTCTTACTAACAAGCAATAATGCCTCTAACCACAGGTCACGTACGAAAAATAATGCCCCGTTTAAGGCATTCCACTCCACTGAAGGTGTGGAGCGGAAAATGAAAATAAATACGGCCCTTTAAAATTTAAATGTTCCAGCGATTTCATTCCGTCAACCCCTTAGATCACACCAAGAGCTAAACTCAGGTGTTTGCAAGTAGTTTTATTTAAAACGGAGAGAGCTGCCTTCAGCCAGTGTTTTCTGTTGTACTGACATGAGAGTCAAGGCTCCGAGCTCTCGGTCTGCGAACTACATCACTAAGCCTCTTTTAAAAGCATTTAAATAAAAACAGTCCAGCGACTGTACACAATGTAAACAGATTATCATTTTAAAGAGCTAAGCGCATATGAGCTGTTTTATGTGGTTTACGGATGAGCTTCGGAGCTGGCGTTTCTTCGTCCGTGTTCACAAAACTACATATTTTAAAGGCATTAAAAAAAAAAAAAAAAAAAACACTCCAGCGATTGAACAATAATAGTAGATTAGTGTATTTAAAACGTTAAAATGCTTGCTTATTTGTGCTGCATTTTTGTGGAAACGAATAAGCTAGTAAAGACTGTTTCATAATGGTCTCATCGTTTGAACCACGTTAGTTCAACAAAGTACGGCTGTTGTTAAAGACCTCACCAACTAATAACTTATGCTATTTAACTGATTAGAGTTCTCAAAAAATGCAACTGTATTGAACATATAATCACTCATTTAATATTTTTTGTTCCCTGTCATTTCGCTGTATTTTCTGTTTGATTTAGCACAGGTTCCCTCTTACGTCATACTCCGAAAGTTCCCTTAGGCATTTGTGCGCATGCGCACTACTCATAAAGGGTGATTTAATAGAGGACGCACAAAAATACAGATTAAAATCATTTATATTTAGGTTAAATATAAGATATGACTTGTAGTGCATGTTAGCTTGCAAATTATGCCCAAGAACATAATTTATTATGCCATATGTCTTACTAACAAGCAACAATGCCTCTAACCACAGGTCACGTACGAAAAATAATGCCCCGTTCAAGGCATTCCACTCCACTGAAGGTGTGGAGCGGAAAATGAAAATAAATACGGCCTTTTAAAATTTAAATGTTCCAGCGATTTCATTCCGTCAACCCCTTAGATCACACCAAGAGCTAAACTCAGGTGTTTGCAAGTAGTTTTATTTAAAACGGAGAGAGCTGCCTTCAGCCAGTGTTTTCTGTTGTACTGACATGAGAGTCAAGGCTCCGAGCTCTCGGTCTGCGAACTACATCACTAAGCCTCTTTTAAAAGCATTTAAATAAAAACAGTCCAGCGACTGTACACAATGTAAACAGATTATCATTTTAAAGAGCTAAGCGCATATGAGCTGTTTTATGTGGTTTACGGATGAGCTTCGGAGCTGGCGTTTCTTCGTCCGTGTTCACAAAACTACATATTTTAAAGGCATTAAAAAAAAAAAAAAAAAAAACACTCCAGCGATTGAACAATAATAGTAGATTAGTGTATTTAAAACGTTAAAATGCTTGCTTATTTGTGCTGCATTTTTGTGGAAACGAATAAGCTAGTAAAGACTGTTTCATAATGGTCTCATCGTTTGAACCACGTTAGTTCAACAAAGTACGGCTGTTGTTAAAGACCTCACCAACTAATAACTTATGCTATTTAACTGATTAGAGTTCTCAAAAAAATGCAACTGTATTGAACATATAATCACTCATTTAATATTTTTTGTTCCCTGTCATTTCGCTGTATTTCCTGTTTGATTTAGCACAGGTTCCCTCTTACGTCATACTCCGAAAGTTCCCTTAGGCATTTGTGCGCATGCGCACTACTCATAAAGGGTGATTTAATAGAGGACGCACAAAAATACAGATTAAAATCATTTATATTTAGGTTAAATATAAGATATGACTTGTAGTGCATGTTAGCTTGCAAATTATGCCCAAGAACATAATTTATTATGCCATATGTCTTACTAACAAGCAACAATGCCTCTAACCACAGGTCACGTACGAAAAATAATGCCCCGTTTAAGGCATTCCACTCCACTGAAGGTGTGGAGCGGAAAATGAAAATAAATACGGCCTTTTAAAATTTAAATGTTCCAGCGATTTCATTCCGTCAACCCCTTAGAACACACCAAGAGCTAAACTCAGGTGTTTGCAAGTAGTTTTATTTAAAACGGAGAGAGCTGCCTTCAGCCAGTGTTTTCTGTTGTACTGACATGAGAGTCAAGGCTCCGAGCTCTCGGTCTGCGAACTACATCACTAAGCCTCTTTTAAAAGCATTTAAATAAAAACAGTCCAGCGACTGTACACAATGTAAACAGATTATCATTTTAAAGAGCTAAGCGCATATGAGCTGTTTTATGTGGTTTACGGATGAGCTTCGGGGCTGGCGTTTCTTCGTCCGTGTTCACAAAACTACATATTTTAAAGGCATTAAAAAAAAAAAAAAACACGTCAGCGATTGAACAATAATAGTAGATTAGTGTATTTAAAACGTTAAAATGCTTGCTTATTTGTGCTGCATTTTTGTGGAAACGAATAAGCTAGTAAAGACTGTTTCATATGGTCTCATCGTTTGAACCACGTTAGTTCAACAAAGTACGGCTGTTGTTAAAGACCTCACCAACTAATAACTTATGCTATTTAACTGATTAGAGTTCTCAAAAAAATGCAACTGTATTGAACATATAATCACTCATTTAATATTTTTTGTTCCCTGTCATTTCGCTGTATTTTCTGTTTGATTTAGCACAGGTTCCCTCTTACGTCATACTCCGAAAGTTCCCTTAGGCATTTGTGCGCATGCGCACTACTCATAAAGGGTGATTTAATAGAGGACGCACAAAAATACAGATTAAAATCATTTATATTTAGGTTAAATATAAGATATGACTTGTAGTGCATGTTAGCTTGCAAATTATGCCCAAGAACATAATTTATTATGCCATATGTCTTACTAACAAGCAACAATGCCTCTAACCACAGGTCACGTACGAAAAATAATGCCCCGTTTAAGGCATTCCACTCCACTGAAGGTGTGGAGCGGAAAATGAAAATAAATACGGCCTTTTAAAATTTAAATGTTCCAGCGATTTCATTCCGTCAACCCCTTAGAACACACCAAGAGCTAAACTCAGGTGTTTGCAAGTAGTTTTATTTAAAACGGAGAGAGCTGCCTTCAGCCAGTGTTTTCTGCTGTACTGACATGAGAGTCAAGCCTCCGAGCTCTCGGTCTGCGAACTACATCACTAAGCCTCTTTTAAAAGCATTTAAATAAAAACAGTCCAGCGACTGTACACAATGTAAACAGATTATCATTTTAAAGAGCTAAGCGCATATGAGCTGTTTTATGTGGTTTACGGATGAGCTTCGGGGCTGGCGTTTCTTCGTCCGTGTTCACAAAACTACATATTTTAAAGGCATTAAAAAAAAAATAAAAAAATAAAAAAAAAACACTCCAGCGATTGAACAATAATAGTAGATTAGTGTATTTAAAACGTTAAAATGCTTGCTTATTTGTGCTGCATTTTTGTGGAAACGAATAAGCTAGTAAAGACTGTTTCATATGGTCTCATCGTTTGAACCACGTTAGTTCAACAAAGTACGGCTGTTGTTAAAGACCTCACCAACTAATAACTTATGCTATTTAACTGATTAGAGTTCTCAAAAAAATGCAACTGTATTGAACATATAATCACTCATGTAATATTTTTTGTTCCCTGTCATTTCGCTGTATTTTCTGTTTGATTTAGCACAGGTTCCCTCTTACGTCATACTCCGAAAGTTCCCTTAGGCATTTGTGCGCATGCGCACTACTCATAAAGGGTGATTTAATAGAGGACGCACAAAAATACAGATTAAAATCATTTATATTTAGGTTAAATATAAGATATGACTTGTAGTGCATGTTAGCTTGCAAATTATGCCCAAGAACATAATTTATTATGCCATATGTCTTACTAACAAGCAACAATGCCTCTAACCACAGGTCACGTACGAAAAATAATGCCCCGTTTAAGGCATTCCACTCCACTGAAGGTGTGGAGCGGAAAATGAAAATAAATACGGCCTTTTAAAATTTAAATGTTCCAGCGATTTCATTCCGTCAACCCCTTAGAACACACCAAGAGCTAAACTCAGGTGTTTGCAAGTAGTTTTATTTAAAACGGAGAGAGCTGCCTTCAGCCAGTGTTTTCTGCTGTACTGACATGAGAGTCAAGGCTCCGAGCTCTCGGTCTGCGAACTACATCACTAAGCCTCTTTTAAAAGCATTTAAATAAAAACAGTCCAGCGACTGTACACAATGTAAACAGATTGTCATTTTAAAGAGCTAAGCGCATATGAGCTGTTTTATGTGGTTTACGGATGAGCTTCGGGGCTGGCGTTTCTTCGTCCGTGTTCACAAAACTACATATTTTAAAGGCATTAAAAAAAAAAAAAAAAACACGCCAGCGATTGAACAATAATAGTAGATTAGTGTATTTAAAACGTTAAAATGCTTGCTTATTTGTGCTGCATTTTTGTGGAAACGAATAAGCTAGTAAAGACTGTTTCATATGGTCTCATCGTTTGAACCACGTTAGTTCAACAAAGTACGGCTGTTGTTAAAGACCTCACCAACTAATAACTTATGCTATTTAACTGATTAGAGTTCTCAAAAAAATGCAACTGTATTGAACATATAATCACTCATTTAATATTTTTTGTTCCCTGTCATTTCGCTGTATTTTCTGTTTGATTTAGCACAGGTTCCCTCTTACGTCATACTCCGAAAGTTCCCTTAGGCATTTGTGCGCATGCGCACTACTCATAAAGGGTGATTTAATAGAGGACGCACAAAAATACAGATTAAAATCATTTATATTTAGGTTAAATATAAGATATGACTTGTAGTGCATGTTAGCTTGCAAATTATGCCCAAGAACATAATTTATTATGCCATATGTCTTACTAACAAGCAACAATGCCTCTAACCACAGGTCACGTACGAAAAATAATGCCCCGTTTAAGGCATTCCACTCCACTGAAGGTGTGGAGCGGAAAATGAAAATAAATACGGCCTTTTAAAATTTAAATGTTCCAGCGATTTCATTCCGTCAACCCCTTAGAACACACCAAGAGCTAAACTCAGGTGTTTGCAAGTAGTTTTATTTAAAACGGAGAGAGCTGCCTTCAGCCAGTGTTTTCTGTTGTACTGACATGAGAGTCAAGGCTCCGAGCTCTCGGTCTGCGAACTACATCACTAAGCCTCTTTTAAAAGCATTTAAATAAAAACAGTCCAGCGACTGTACACAATGTAAACAGATTATCATTTTAAAGAGCTAAGCGCATATGAGCTGTTTTATGTGGTTTACGGATGAGCTTCGGGGCTGGCGTTTCTTCGTCCGTGTTCACAAAACTACATATTTTAAAGGCATTAAAAAAAAAAAAAAAAAAAAAAAAAAAACACTCCAGCGATTGAACAATAATAGTAGATTAGTGTATTTAAAACGTTAAAATGCTTGCTTATTTGTGCTGCATTTTTGTGGAAACGAATAAGCTAGTAAAGACTGTTTCATAATGGTCTCATCGTTTGAACCACGTTAGTTCAACAAAGTACGGCTGTTGTTAAAGACCTCACCAACTAATAACTTATGCTATTTAACTGATTAGAGTTCTCAAAAAAATGCAACTGTATTGAACATATAATCACTCATTTAATATTTTTTGTTCCCTGTCATTTCGCTGTATTTTCTGTTTGATTTAGCACAGGTTCCCTCTTACGTCATACTCCGAAAGTTCCCTTAGGCATTTGTGCGCATGCGCACTACTCATAAAGGGTGATTTAATAGAGGACGCACAAAAATACAGATTAAAATCATTTATATTTAGGTTAAATATAAGATATGATTTGTAGTGCATGTTAGCTTGCAAATTATGCCCAAGAACATAATTTATTATGCCATATGTCTTACTAACAAGCAACAATGCCTCTAAACACAGGTCACGTACGAAAAATAATGCCCCGTTTAAGGCATTCCACTCCACTGAAGGTGTGGAGCGGAAAATGAAAATAAATACGGCCTTTTAAAATTTAAATGTTCCAGCGATTTCATTCCGTCAACCCCTTAGAACACACCAAGAGCTAAACTCAGGTGTTTGCAAGTAGTTTTATTTAAAACGGAGAGAGCTGCCTTCAGCCAGTGTTTTCTGTTGTACTGACATGAGAGTCAAGGCTCCGAGCTCTCGGTCTGCGAACTACATCACTAAGCCTCTTTTAAAAGCATTTAAATAAAAACAGTCCAGCGACTGTACACAATGTAAACAGATTATCATTTTAAAGAGCTAAGCGCATATGAGCTGTTTTATGTGGTTTACGGATGAGCTTCGGGGCTGGCGTTTCTTCGTCCGTGTTCACAAAACTACATATTTTAAAGGCATTAAAAAAAAAAAAAAAACACGCCAGCGATTGAACAATAATAGTAGATTAGTGTATTTAAAACGTTAAAATGCTTGCTTATTTGTGCTGCATTTTTGTGGAAACGAATAAGCTAGTAAAGACTGTTTCATATGGTCTCATCGTTTGAACCACGTTAGTTCAACAAAGTACGGCTGTTGTTAAAGACCTCACCAACTAATAACTTATGCTATTTAACTGATTAGAGTTCTCAAAAAAATGCAACTGTATTGAACATATAATCACTCATTTAATATTTTTTGTTCCCTGTCATTTCGCTGTATTTTCTGTTTGATTTAGCACAGGTTCCCTCTTACGTCATACTCCGAAAGTTCCCTTAGGCATTTGTGCGCATGCGCACTACTCATAAAGGGTGATTTAATAGAGGACGCACAAAAATACAGATTAAAATCATTTATATTTAGGTTAAATATAAGATATGACTTGTAGTGCATGTTAGCTTGCAAATTATGCCCAAGAACATAATTTATTATGCCATATGTCTTACTAACAAGCAACAATGCCTCTAACCACAGGTCACGTACGAAAAATAATGCCCCGTTTAAGGCATTCCACTCCACTGAAGGGGTGGAGTGAAAAATGAAAATAAATACGGCCTTTTAAAATTTAAATGTTCCAGCGATTTCATTCCGTCAACCCCTTAGAACACACCAAGAGCTAAACTCAGGTGTTTGCAAGTAGTTTTATTTAAAACGGAGAGAGCTGCCTTCAGCCAGTGTTTTCTGTTGTACTGACATGAGAGTCAAGGCTCCGAGCTCTCGGTCTGCGAACTACATCACTAAGCCTCTTTTAAAAGCATTTAAATAAAAACAGTCCAGCGACTGTACACAATGTAAACAGATTATCATTTTAAAGAGCTAAGCGCATATGAGCTGTTTTATGTGGTTTACGGATGAGCTTCGGGGCTGGCGTTTCTTCGTCCGTGTTCACAAAACTACATATTTTAAAGGCATTAAAAAAAAAAAAAAAAAACACGCCAGCGATTGAACAATAATAGTAGATTAGTGTATTTAAAACGTTAAAATGCTTGCTTATTTGTGCTGCATTTTTGTGGAAACGAATAAGCTAGTAAAGACTGTTTCATATGGTCTCATGTTTGAACCACGTTAGTTCAACAAAGTACGGCTGTTGTTAAAGACCTCACCAACTAATAACTTATGCTATTTAACTGATTAGAGTTCTCAAAAAAATGCAACTGTATTGAACATATAATCACTCATTTAATATTTTTTGTTCCCTGTCATTTCGCTGTATTTTCTGTTTGATTTAGCACAGGTTCCCTCTTACGTCATACTCCGAAAGTTCCCTTAGGCATTTGTGCGCATGCGCACTACTCATAAAGGGTGATTTAATAGAGGACGCACAAAAATACAGATTAAAATCATTTATATTTAGGTTAAATATAAGATATGATTTGTAGTGCATGTTAGCTTGCAAATTATGCCCAAGAACATAATTTATTATGCCATATGTCTTACTAACAAGCAACAATGCCTCTAAACACAGGTCACGTACGAAAAATAATGCCCCGTTTAAGGCATTCCACTCCACTGAAGGTGTGGAGCGGAAAATGAAAATAAATACGGCCTTTTAAAATTTAAATGTTCCAGCGATTTCATTCCGTCAACCCCTTAGATCACACCAAGAGCTAAACTCAGGTGTTTGCAAGTAGTTTTATTTAAAACGGAGAGAGCTGCCTTCAGCCAGTGTTTTCTGTTGTACTGACATGAGAGTCAAGGCTCCGAGCTCTCGGTCTGCGAACTACATCACTAAGCCTCTTTTAAAAGCATTTAAATAAAAACAGTCCAGCGACTGTACACAATGTAAACAGATTATCATTTTAAAGAGCTAAGCGCATATGAGCTGTTTTATGTGGTTTACGGATGAGCTTCGGAGCTGGCGTTTCTTCGTCCGTGTTCACAAAACTACATATTTTAAAGGCATTAAAAAAAAAAAAAAAACACTCCAGCGATTGAACAATAATAGTAGATTAGTGTATTTAAAACGTTAAAATGCTTGCTTATTTGTGCTGCATTTTTGTGGAAACGAATAAGCTAGTAAAGACTGTTTCATAATGGTCTCATCGTTTGAACCACGTTAGTTCAACAAAGTACGGCTGTTGTTAAAGACCTCACCAACTAATAACTTATGCTAGAGTTCTCAAAAAAATGCAACTGTATTGAACATATAATCACTCATTTAATATTTTTTGTTCCCTGTCATTTCGCTGTATTTTCTGTTTGATTTAGCACAGGTTCCCTCTTACGTCATACTCCGAAAGTTCCCTTAGGCATTTGTGCGCATGCGCACTACTCATAAAGGGTGATTTAATAGAGGACGCACAAAAATACAGATTAAAATCATTTATATTTAGGTTAAATATAAGATATGATTTGTAGTGCATGTTAGCTTGCAAATTATGCCCAAGAACATAATTTATTATGCCATATGTCTTACTAACAAGCAACAATGCCTCTAAACACAGGTCACGTACGAAAAATAATGCCCCGTTTAAGGCATTCCACTCCACTGAAGGTGTGGAGCGGAAAATGAAAATAAATACGGCCTTTTAAAATTTAAATGTTCCAGCGATTTCATTCCGTCAACCCCTTAGATCACACCAAGAGCTAAACTCAGGTGTTTGCAAGTAGTTTTATTTAAAACGGAGAGAGCTGCCTTCAGCCAGTGTTTTCTGTTGTACTGACATGAGAGTCAAGGCTCCGAGCTCTCGGTCTGCGAACTACATCACTAAGCCTCTTTTAAAAGCATTTAAATAAAAACAGTCCAGCGACTGTACACAATGTAAACAGATTATCATTTTAAAGAGCTAAGCGCATATGAGCTGTTTTATGTGGTTTACGGATGAGCTTCGGAGCTGGCGTTTCTTCGTCCGTGTTCACAAAACTACATATTTTAAAGGCATTAAAAAAAAAAAAAAAACACTCCAGCGATTGAACAATAATAGTAGATTAGTGTATTTAAAACGTTAAAATGCTTGCTTATTTGTGCTGCATTTTTGTGGAAACGAATAAGCTAGTAAAGACTGTTTCATAATGGTCTCATCGTTTGAACCACGTTAGTTCAACAAAGTACGGCTGTTGTTAAAGACCTCACCAACTAATAACTTATGCTAGAGTTCTCAAAAAAATGCAACTGTATTGAACATATAATCACTCATTTAATATTTTTTGTTCCCTGTCATTTCGCTGTATTTTCTGTTTGATTTAGCACAGGTTCCCTCTTACGTCATACTCCGAAAGTTCCCTTAGGCATTTGTGCGCATGCGCACTACTCATAAAGGGTGATTTAATAGAGGACGCACAAAAATACAGATTAAAATCATTTATATTTAGGTTAAATATAAGATATGACTTGTAGTGCATGTTAGCTTGCAAATTATGCCCAAGAACATAATTTATTATGCCATATGTCTTACTAACAAGCAACAATGCCTCTAAACACAGGTCACGTACGAAAAATAATGCCCCGTTCAAGGCATTCCACTCCACTGAAGGTGTGGAGCGGAAAATGAAAATAAATACGGCCTTTTAAAATTTAAATGTTCCAGCGATTTCATTCCGTCAACCCCTTAGAACACACCAAGAGCTAAACTCAGGTGTTTGCAAGTAGTTTTATTTAAAACGGAGAGAGCTGCCTTCAGCCAGTGTTTTCTGTTGTACTGACATGAGAGTCAAGGCTCCGAGCTCTCGGTCTGCGAACTACATCACTAAGCCTCTTTTAAAAGCATTTAAATAAAAACAGTCCAGCGACTGTACACAATGTAAACAGATTATCATTTTAAAGAGCTAAGCGCATATGAGCTGTTTTATGTGGTTTACGGATGAGCTTCGGGGCTGGCGTTTCTTCGTCTGTGTTCACAAAACTACATATTTTAAAGGCATTAAAAAAAAAAAAAACACTCCAGCGATTGAACAATAATAGTAGATTAGTGTATTTAAAACGTTAAAATGCTTGCTTATTTGTGCTGCATTTTTGTGGAAACGAATAAGCTAGTAAAGACTGTTTCATATGGTCTCATCGTTTGAACCACGTTAGTTCAACAAAGTACGGCTGTTGTTAAAGACCTCACCAACTAATAACTTATGCTATTTAACTGATTAGAGTTCTCAAAAAAATGCAACTGTATTGAACATATAATCACTCATTTAATATTTTTTGTTCCCTGTCATTTCGCTGTATTTTCTGTTTGATTTAGCACAGGTTCCCTCTTACGTCATACTCCGAAAGTTCCCTTAGGCATTTGTGCGCATGCGCACTACTCATAAAGGGTGATTTAATAGAGGACGCACAAAAATACAGATTAAAATCATTTATATTTAGGTTAAATATAAGATATGACTTGTAGTGCATGTTAGCTTGCAAATTATGCCCAAGAACATAATTTATTATGCCATATGTCTTACTAACAAGCAACAATGCCTCTAAACACAGGTCACGTACGAAAAATAATGCCCCGTTTAAGGCATTCCACTCCACTGAAGGTGTGGAGCGGAAAATGACAATAAATACGGCCTTTTAAAATTTAAATGTTCCAGCGATTTCATTCCGTCAACCCCTTAGAACACAGCAAGAGCTAAACTCAGGTGTTTGCAAGTAGTTTTATTTAAAACGGAGAGAGCTGCCTTCAGCCAGTGTTTTCTGTTGTACTGACATGAGAGTCAAGGCTCCGACCTCTCGGTCTGCGAACTACATCACTAAGCCTCTTTTAAAAGCATTTAAATAAAAACAGTCCAGCGACTGTACACAATGTAAACAGATTATCATTTTAAAGAGCTAAGCGCATATGAGCTGTTTTATGTGGTTTACGGATGAGCTTCGGGGCTGGCGTTTCTTCGTCCGTGTTCACAAAACTACATATTTTAAAGGCATTAAAAAAAAAAAAAAAAAACACTCCAGCGATTGAACAATAATAGTAGATTAGTGTATTTAAAACGTTAAAATGCTTGCTTATTTGTGCTGCATTTTTGTGGAAACGAATAAGCTAGTAAAGACTGTTTCATATGGTCTCATCGTTTGAACCACGTTAGTTCAACAAAGTACGGCTGTTGTTAAAGACCTCACCAACTAATAACTTATGCTATTTAACTGATTAGAGTTCTCAAAAAAATGCAACTGTATTGAACATATAATCACTCATTTAATATTTTTTGTTCCCTGTCATTTCGCTGTATTTTCTGTTTGATTTAGCACAGGTTCCCTCTTACGTCATACTCCGAAAGTTCCCTTAGGCATTTGTGCGCATGCGCACTACTCATAAAGAGTGATTTAATAGAGGACGCACAAAAATACAGATTAAAATCATTTATATTTAGGTTAAATATAAGATATGACTTGTAGTGCATGTTAGCTTGCAAATTATGCCCAAGAACATAATTTATTATGCCATATGTCTTACTAACAAGCAACAATGCCTCTAACCACAGGTCACGTACGAAAAATAATGCCCCGTTTAAGGCATTCCACTCCACTGAAGGTGTGGAGCGGAAAATGAAAATAAATACGGCCTTTTAAAATTTAAATGTTCCAGCGATTTCATTCCGTCAACCCCTTAGAACACAGCAAGAGCTAAACTCAGGTGTTTGCAAGTAGTTTTATTTAAAACGGAGAGAGCTGCCTTCAGCCAGTGTTTTCTGTTGTACTGACATGAGAGTCAAGGCTCCGAGCTCTCGGTCTGCGAACTACATCACTAAGCCTCTTTTAAAAGCATTTAAATAAAAACAGTCCAGCGACTGTACACAATGTAAACAGATTATCATTTTAAAGAGCTAAGCGCATATGAGCTGTTTTATGTGGTTTACGGATGAGCTTCGGAGCTGGCGTTTCTTCGTCCGTGTTCACAAAACTACATATTTTAAAGGCATTAAAAAAAAATAAATAAAAAAAATAAAATAAAATAAAAACACTCCAGTGATTGAACAATAATAGTAGATTAGTGTATTTAAAACGTTAAAATGCTTGCTTATTTGTGCTGCATTTTTGTGGAAACGAATAAGCTAGTAAAGACTGTTTCATATGGTCTCATCGTTTGAACCACGTTAGTTCAACAAAGTACGGCTGTTGTTAAAGACCTCACCAACTAATAACTTATGCTATTTAACTGATTAGAGTTCTCAAAAAAATGCAACTGTATTGAACATATAATCACTCATTTAATATTTTTTGTTCCCTGTCATTTCGCTGTATTTTCTGTTTGATTTAGCACAGGTTCCCTCTTACGTCATACTCCGAAAGTTCCCTTAGGCATTTGTGCGCATGCGCACTACTCATAAAGGGTGATTTAATAGAGGACGCACAAAAATACAGATTAAAATCATTTATATTTAGGTTAAATATAAGATATGACTTGTAGTGCATGTTAGCTTGCAAATTATGCCCAAGAACATAATTTATTATGCCATATGTCTTACTAACAAGCAACAATGCCTCTAAACACAGGTCACGTACGAAAAATAATGCCCCGTTTAAGGCATTCCACTCCACTGAAGGTGTGGAGCGGAAAATGAAAATAAATACGGCCTTTTAAAATTTAAATGTTCCAGCGATTTCATTCCGTCAACCCCTTAGAACACAGCAAGAGCTAAACTCAGGTGTTTGCAAGTAGTTTTATTTAAAACGGAGAGAGCTGCCTTCAGCCAGTGTTTTCTGTTGTACTGACATGAGAGTCAAGGCTCCGACCTCTCGGTCTGCGAACTACATCACTAAGCCTCTTTTAAAAGCATTTAAATAAAAACAGTCCAGCGACTGTACACAATGTAAACAGATTATCATTTTAAAGAGCTAAGCGCATATGAGCTGTTTTATGTGGTTTACGGATGAGCTTCGGGGCTGGCGTTTCTTCGTCCGTGTTCACAAAACTACATATTTTAAAGGCATTAAAAAAAAAAAAAAAAAAAAAAAAACACTCCAGCGATTGAACAATAATAGTAGATTAGTGTATTTAAAACGTTAAAATGCTTGCTTATTTGTGCTGCATTTTTGTGGAAACGAATAAGCTAGTAAAGACTGTTTCATATGGTCTCATCGTTTGAACCACGTTAGTTCAACAAAGTACGGCTGTTGTTAAAGACCTCACCAACTAATAACTTATGCTATTTAACTGATTAGAGTTCTCAAAAAAATGCAACTGTATTGAACATATAATCACTCATTTAATATTTTTTGTTCCCTGTCATTTCGCTGTATTTTCTGTTTGATTTAGCACAGGTTCCCTCTTACGTCATACTCCGAAAGTTCCCTTAGGCATTTGTGCGCATGCGCACTACTCATAAAGAGTGATTTAATAGAGGACGCACAAAAATACAGATTAAAATCATTTATATTTAGGTTAAATATAAGATATGACTTGTAGTGCATGTTAGCTTGCAAATTATGCCCAAGAACATAATTTATTATGCCATATGTCTTACTAACAAGCAATAATGCCTCTAACCACAGGTCACGTACGAAAAATAATGCCCCGTTTAAGGCATTCCACTCCACTGAAGGTGTGGAGCGGAAAATGAAAATAAATACGGCCCTTTAAAATTTAAATGTTCCAGCGATTTCATTCCGTCAACCCCTTAGATCACACCAAGAGCTAAACTCAGGTGTTTGCAAGTAGTTTTATTTAAAACGGAGAGAGCTGCCTTCAGCCAGTGTTTTCTGTTGTACTGACATGAGAGTCAAGGCTCCGAGCTCTCGGTCTGCGAACTACATCACTAAGCCTCTTTTAAAAGCATTTAAATAAAAACAGTCCAGCGACTGTACACAATGTAAACAGATTATCATTTTAAAGAGCTAAGCGCATATGAGCTGTTTTATGTGGTTTACGGATGAGCTTCGGAGCTGGCGTTTCTTCGTCCGTGTTCACAAAACTACATATTTTAAAGGCATTAAAAAAAAATAAATAAAAAAAATAAAATAAAATAAAAACACTCCAGCGATTGAACAATAATAGTAGATTAGTGTATTTAAAACGTTAAAATGCTTGCTTATTTGTGCTGCATTTTTGTGGAAACGAATAAGCTAGTAAAGACTGTTTCATATGGTCTCATCGTTTGAACCACGTTAGTTCAACAAAGTACGGCTGTTGTTAAAGACCTCACCAACTAATAACTTATGCTATTTAACTGATTAGAGTTCTCAAAAAAATGCAACTGTATTGAACATATAATCACTCATTTAATATTTTTTGTTCCCTGTCATTTCGCTGTATTTTCTGTTTGATTTAGCACAGGTTCCCTCTTACGTCATACTCCGAAAGTTCCCTTAGGCATTTGTGCGCATGCGCACTACTCATAAAGGGTGATTTAATAGAGGACGCACAAAAATACAGATTAAAATCATTTATATTTAGGTTAAATATAAGATATGACTTGTAGTGCATGTTAGCTTGCAAATTATGCCCAAGAACATAATTTATTATGCCATATGTCTTACTAACAAGCAACAATGCCTCTAACCACAGGTCACGTACGAAAAATAATGCCCCGTTTAAGGCATTCCACTCCACTGAAGGTGTGGAGCGGAAAATGAAAATAAATACGGCCTTTTAAAATTTAAATGTTCCAGCGATTTCATTCCGTCAACCCCTTAGAACACACCAAGAGCTAAACTCAGGTGTTTGCAAGTAGTTTTATTTAAAACGGAGAGAGCTGCCTTCAGCCAGTGTTTTCTGCTGTACTGACATGAGAGTCAAGCCTCCGAGCTCTCGGTCTGCGAACTACATCACTAAGCCTCTTTTAAAAGCATTTAAATAAAAACAGTCCAGCGACTGTACACAATGTAAACAGATTATCATTTTAAAGAGCTAAGCGCATATGAGCTGTTTTATGTGGTTTACGGATGAGCTTCGGGGCTGGCGTTTCTTCGTCCGTGTTCACAAAACTACATATTTTAAAGGCATTAAAAAAAAAATAAAAAAATAAAAAAAAAACACTCCAGCGATTGAACAATAATAGTAGATTAGTGTATTTAAAACGTTAAAATGCTTGCTTATTTGTGCTGCATTTTTGTGGAAACGAATAAGCTAGTAAAGACTGTTTCATATGGTCTCATCGTTTGAACCACGTTAGTTCAACAAAGTACGGCTGTTGTTAAAGACCTCACCAACTAATAACTTATGCTATTTAACTGATTAGAGTTCTCAAAAAAATGCAACTGTATTGAACATATAATCACTCATGTAATATTTTTTGTTCCCTGTCATTTCGCTGTATTTTCTGTTTGATTTAGCACAGGTTCCCTCTTACGTCATACTCCGAAAGTTCCCTTAGGCATTTGTGCGCATGCGCACTACTCATAAAGGGTGATTTAATAGAGGACGCACAAAAATACAGATTAAAATCATTTATATTTAGGTTAAATATAAGATATGACTTGTAGTGCATGTTAGCTTGCAAATTATGCCCAAGAACATAATTTATTATGCCATATGTCTTACTAACAAGCAACAATGCCTCTAACCACAGGTCACGTACGAAAAATAATGCCCCGTTTAAGGCATTCCACTCCACTGAAGGTGTGGAGCGGAAAATGAAAATAAATACGGCCTTTTAAAATTTAAATGTTCCAGCGATTTCATTCCGTCAACCCCTTAGAACACACCAAGAGCTAAACTCAGGTGTTTGCAAGTAGTTTTATTTAAAACGGAGAGAGCTGCCTTCAGCCAGTGTTTTCTGCTGTACTGACATGAGAGTCAAGGCTCCGAGCTCTCGGTCTGCGAACTACATCACTAAGCCTCTTTTAAAAGCATTTAAATAAAAACAGTCCAGCGACTGTACACAATGTAAACAGATTGTCATTTTAAAGAGCTAAGCGCATATGAGCTGTTTTATGTGGTTTACGGATGAGCTTCGGGGCTGGCGTTTCTTCGTCCGTGTTCACAAAACTACATATTTTAAAGGCATTAAAAAAAAAAAAAAAAACACGCCAGCGATTGAACAATAATAGTAGATTAGTGTATTTAAAACGTTAAAATGCTTGCTTATTTGTGCTGCATTTTTGTGGAAACGAATAAGCTAGTAAAGACTGTTTCATATGGTCTCATCGTTTGAACCACGTTAGTTCAACAAAGTACGGCTGTTGTTAAAGACCTCACCAACTAATAACTTATGCTATTTAACTGATTAGAGTTCTCAAAAAAATGCAACTGTATTGAACATATAATCACTCATTTAATATTTTTTGTTCCCTGTCATTTCGCTGTATTTTCTGTTTGATTTAGCACAGGTTCCCTCTTACGTCATACTCCGAAAGTTCCCTTAGGCATTTGTGCGCATGCGCACTACTCATAAAGGGTGATTTAATAGAGGACGCACAAAAATACAGATTAAAATCATTTATATTTAGGTTAAATATAAGATATGACTTGTAGTGCATGTTAGCTTGCAAATTATGCCCAAGAACATAATTTATTATGCCATATGTCTTACTAACAAGCAACAATGCCTCTAACCACAGGTCACGTACGAAAAATAATGCCCCGTTTAAGGCATTCCACTCCACTGAAGGTGTGGAGCGGAAAATGAAAATAAATACGGCCTTTTAAAATTTAAATGTTCCAGCGATTTCATTCCGTCAACCCCTTAGAACACACCAAGAGCTAAACTCAGGTGTTTGCAAGTAGTTTTATTTAAAACGGAGAGAGCTGCCTTCAGCCAGTGTTTTCTGTTGTACTGACATGAGAGTCAAGGCTCCGAGCTCTCGGTCTGCGAACTACATCACTAAGCCTCTTTTAAAAGCATTTAAATAAAAACAGTCCAGCGACTGTACACAATGTAAACAGATTATCATTTTAAAGAGCTAAGCGCATATGAGCTGTTTTATGTGGTTTACGGATGAGCTTCGGGGCTGGCGTTTCTTCGTCCGTGTTCACAAAACTACATATTTTAAAGGCATTAAAAAAAAAAAAAAAAAAAAAAAAAAAACACTCCAGCGATTGAACAATAATAGTAGATTAGTGTATTTAAAACGTTAAAATGCTTGCTTATTTGTGCTGCATTTTTGTGGAAACGAATAAGCTAGTAAAGACTGTTTCATAATGGTCTCATCGTTTGAACCACGTTAGTTCAACAAAGTACGGCTGTTGTTAAAGACCTCACCAACTAATAACTTATGCTATTTAACTGATTAGAGTTCTCAAAAAAATGCAACTGTATTGAACATATAATCACTCATTTAATATTTTTTGTTCCCTGTCATTTCGCTGTATTTTCTGTTTGATTTAGCACAGGTTCCCTCTTACGTCATACTCCGAAAGTTCCCTTAGGCATTTGTGCGCATGCGCACTACTCATAAAGGGTGATTTAATAGAGGACGCACAAAAATACAGATTAAAATCATTTATATTTAGGTTAAATATAAGATATGATTTGTAGTGCATGTTAGCTTGCAAATTATGCCCAAGAACATAATTTATTATGCCATATGTCTTACTAACAAGCAACAATGCCTCTAAACACAGGTCACGTACGAAAAATAATGCCCCGTTTAAGGCATTCCACTCCACTGAAGGTGTGGAGCGGAAAATGAAAATAAATACGGCCTTTTAAAATTTAAATGTTCCAGCGATTTCATTCCGTCAACCCCTTAGAACACACCAAGAGCTAAACTCAGGTGTTTGCAAGTAGTTTTATTTAAAACGGAGAGAGCTGCCTTCAGCCAGTGTTTTCTGTTGTACTGACATGAGAGTCAAGGCTCCGAGCTCTCGGTCTGCGAACTACATCACTAAGCCTCTTTTAAAAGCATTTAAATAAAAACAGTCCAGCGACTGTACACAATGTAAACAGATTATCATTTTAAAGAGCTAAGCGCATATGAGCTGTTTTATGTGGTTTACGGATGAGCTTCGGGGCTGGCGTTTCTTCGTCCGTGTTCACAAAACTACATATTTTAAAGGCATTAAAAAAAAAAAAAAAACACGCCAGCGATTGAACAATAATAGTAGATTAGTGTATTTAAAACGTTAAAATGCTTGCTTATTTGTGCTGCATTTTTGTGGAAACGAATAAGCTAGTAAAGACTGTTTCATATGGTCTCATCGTTTGAACCACGTTAGTTCAACAAAGTACGGCTGTTGTTAAAGACCTCACCAACTAATAACTTATGCTATTTAACTGATTAGAGTTCTCAAAAAAATGCAACTGTATTGAACATATAATCACTCATTTAATATTTTTTGTTCCCTGTCATTTCGCTGTATTTTCTGTTTGATTTAGCACAGGTTCCCTCTTACGTCATACTCCGAAAGTTCCCTTAGGCATTTGTGCGCATGCGCACTACTCATAAAGGGTGATTTAATAGAGGACGCACAAAAATACAGATTAAAATCATTTATATTTAGGTTAAATATAAGATATGACTTGTAGTGCATGTTAGCTTGCAAATTATGCCCAAGAACATAATTTATTATGCCATATGTCTTACTAACAAGCAACAATGCCTCTAACCACAGGTCACGTACGAAAAATAATGCCCCGTTTAAGGCATTCCACTCCACTGAAGGGGTGGAGTGAAAAATGAAAATAAATACGGCCTTTTAAAATTTAAATGTTCCAGCGATTTCATTCCGTCAACCCCTTAGAACACACCAAGAGCTAAACTCAGGTGTTTGCAAGTAGTTTTATTTAAAACGGAGAGAGCTGCCTTCAGCCAGTGTTTTCTGTTGTACTGACATGAGAGTCAAGGCTCCGAGCTCTCGGTCTGCGAACTACATCACTAAGCCTCTTTTAAAAGCATTTAAATAAAAACAGTCCAGCGACTGTACACAATGTAAACAGATTATCATTTTAAAGAGCTAAGCGCATATGAGCTGTTTTATGTGGTTTACGGATGAGCTTCGGGGCTGGCGTTTCTTCGTCCGTGTTCACAAAACTACATATTTTAAAGGCATTAAAAAAAAAAAAAAAAAACACGCCAGCGATTGAACAATAATAGTAGATTAGTGTATTTAAAACGTTAAAATGCTTGCTTATTTGTGCTGCATTTTTGTGGAAACGAATAAGCTAGTAAAGACTGTTTCATATGGTCTCATGTTTGAACCACGTTAGTTCAACAAAGTACGGCTGTTGTTAAAGACCTCACCAACTAATAACTTATGCTATTTAACTGATTAGAGTTCTCAAAAAAATGCAACTGTATTGAACATATAATCACTCATTTAATATTTTTTGTTCCCTGTCATTTCGCTGTATTTTCTGTTTGATTTAGCACAGGTTCCCTCTTACGTCATACTCCGAAAGTTCCCTTAGGCATTTGTGCGCATGCGCACTACTCATAAAGGGTGATTTAATAGAGGACGCACAAAAATACAGATTAAAATCATTTATATTTAGGTTAAATATAAGATATGATTTGTAGTGCATGTTAGCTTGCAAATTATGCCCAAGAACATAATTTATTATGCCATATGTCTTACTAACAAGCAACAATGCCTCTAAACACAGGTCACGTACGAAAAATAATGCCCCGTTTAAGGCATTCCACTCCACTGAAGGTGTGGAGCGGAAAATGAAAATAAATACGGCCTTTTAAAATTTAAATGTTCCAGCGATTTCATTCCGTCAACCCCTTAGATCACACCAAGAGCTAAACTCAGGTGTTTGCAAGTAGTTTTATTTAAAACGGAGAGAGCTGCCTTCAGCCAGTGTTTTCTGTTGTACTGACATGAGAGTCAAGGCTCCGAGCTCTCGGTCTGCGAACTACATCACTAAGCCTCTTTTAAAAGCATTTAAATAAAAACAGTCCAGCGACTGTACACAATGTAAACAGATTATCATTTTAAAGAGCTAAGCGCATATGAGCTGTTTTATGTGGTTTACGGATGAGCTTCGGAGCTGGCGTTTCTTCGTCCGTGTTCACAAAACTACATATTTTAAAGGCATTAAAAAAAAAAAAAAAACACTCCAGCGATTGAACAATAATAGTAGATTAGTGTATTTAAAACGTTAAAATGCTTGCTTATTTGTGCTGCATTTTTGTGGAAACGAATAAGCTAGTAAAGACTGTTTCATAATGGTCTCATCGTTTGAACCACGTTAGTTCAACAAAGTACGGCTGTTGTTAAAGACCTCACCAACTAATAACTTATGCTAGAGTTCTCAAAAAAATGCAACTGTATTGAACATATAATCACTCATTTAATATTTTTTGTTCCCTGTCATTTCGCTGTATTTTCTGTTTGATTTAGCACAGGTTCCCTCTTACGTCATACTCCGAAAGTTCCCTTAGGCATTTGTGCGCATGCGCACTACTCATAAAGGGTGATTTAATAGAGGACGCACAAAAATACAGATTAAAATCATTTATATTTAGGTTAAATATAAGATATGATTTGTAGTGCATGTTAGCTTGCAAATTATGCCCAAGAACATAATTTATTATGCCATATGTCTTACTAACAAGCAACAATGCCTCTAAACACAGGTCACGTACGAAAAATAATGCCCCGTTTAAGGCATTCCACTCCACTGAAGGTGTGGAGCGGAAAATGAAAATAAATACGGCCTTTTAAAATTTAAATGTTCCAGCGATTTCATTCCGTCAACCCCTTAGATCACACCAAGAGCTAAACTCAGGTGTTTGCAAGTAGTTTTATTTAAAACGGAGAGAGCTGCCTTCAGCCAGTGTTTTCTGTTGTACTGACATGAGAGTCAAGGCTCCGAGCTCTCGGTCTGCGAACTACATCACTAAGCCTCTTTTAAAAGCATTTAAATAAAAACAGTCCAGCGACTGTACACAATGTAAACAGATTATCATTTTAAAGAGCTAAGCGCATATGAGCTGTTTTATGTGGTTTACGGATGAGCTTCGGAGCTGGCGTTTCTTCGTCCGTGTTCACAAAACTACATATTTTAAAGGCATTAAAAAAAAAAAAAAAACACTCCAGCGATTGAACAATAATAGTAGATTAGTGTATTTAAAACGTTAAAATGCTTGCTTATTTGTGCTGCATTTTTGTGGAAACGAATAAGCTAGTAAAGACTGTTTCATAATGGTCTCATCGTTTGAACCACGTTAGTTCAACAAAGTACGGCTGTTGTTAAAGACCTCACCAACTAATAACTTATGCTAGAGTTCTCAAAAAAATGCAACTGTATTGAACATATAATCACTCATTTAATATTTTTTGTTCCCTGTCATTTCGCTGTATTTTCTGTTTGATTTAGCACAGGTTCCCTCTTACGTCATACTCCGAAAGTTCCCTTAGGCATTTGTGCGCATGCGCACTACTCATAAAGGGTGATTTAATAGAGGACGCACAAAAATACAGATTAAAATCATTTATATTTAGGTTAAATATAAGATATGACTTGTAGTGCATGTTAGCTTGCAAATTATGCCCAAGAACATAATTTATTATGCCATATGTCTTACTAACAAGCAACAATGCCTCTAAACACAGGTCACGTACGAAAAATAATGCCCCGTTCAAGGCATTCCACTCCACTGAAGGTGTGGAGCGGAAAATGAAAATAAATACGGCCTTTTAAAATTTAAATGTTCCAGCGATTTCATTCCGTCAACCCCTTAGAACACACCAAGAGCTAAACTCAGGTGTTTGCAAGTAGTTTTATTTAAAACGGAGAGAGCTGCCTTCAGCCAGTGTTTTCTGTTGTACTGACATGAGAGTCAAGGCTCCGAGCTCTCGGTCTGCGAACTACATCACTAAGCCTCTTTTAAAAGCATTTAAATAAAAACAGTCCAGCGACTGTACACAATGTAAACAGATTATCATTTTAAAGAGCTAAGCGCATATGAGCTGTTTTATGTGGTTTACGGATGAGCTTCGGGGCTGGCGTTTCTTCGTCTGTGTTCACAAAACTACATATTTTAAAGGCATTAAAAAAAAAAAAAACACTCCAGCGATTGAACAATAATAGTAGATTAGTGTATTTAAAACGTTAAAATGCTTGCTTATTTGTGCTGCATTTTTGTGGAAACGAATAAGCTAGTAAAGACTGTTTCATATGGTCTCATCGTTTGAACCACGTTAGTTCAACAAAGTACGGCTGTTGTTAAAGACCTCACCAACTAATAACTTATGCTATTTAACTGATTAGAGTTCTCAAAAAAATGCAACTGTATTGAACATATAATCACTCATTTAATATTTTTTGTTCCCTGTCATTTCGCTGTATTTTCTGTTTGATTTAGCACAGGTTCCCTCTTACGTCATACTCCGAAAGTTCCCTTAGGCATTTGTGCGCATGCGCACTACTCATAAAGGGTGATTTAATAGAGGACGCACAAAAATACAGATTAAAATCATTTATATTTAGGTTAAATATAAGATATGACTTGTAGTGCATGTTAGCTTGCAAATTATGCCCAAGAACATAATTTATTATGCCATATGTCTTACTAACAAGCAACAATGCCTCTAAACACAGGTCACGTACGAAAAATAATGCCCCGTTTAAGGCATTCCACTCCACTGAAGGTGTGGAGCGGAAAATGACAATAAATACGGCCTTTTAAAATTTAAATGTTCCAGCGATTTCATTCCGTCAACCCCTTAGAACACAGCAAGAGCTAAACTCAGGTGTTTGCAAGTAGTTTTATTTAAAACGGAGAGAGCTGCCTTCAGCCAGTGTTTTCTGTTGTACTGACATGAGAGTCAAGGCTCCGACCTCTCGGTCTGCGAACTACATCACTAAGCCTCTTTTAAAAGCATTTAAATAAAAACAGTCCAGCGACTGTACACAATGTAAACAGATTATCATTTTAAAGAGCTAAGCGCATATGAGCTGTTTTATGTGGTTTACGGATGAGCTTCGGGGCTGGCGTTTCTTCGTCCGTGTTCACAAAACTACATATTTTAAAGGCATTAAAAAAAAAAAAAAAAAACACTCCAGCGATTGAACAATAATAGTAGATTAGTGTATTTAAAACGTTAAAATGCTTGCTTATTTGTGCTGCATTTTTGTGGAAACGAATAAGCTAGTAAAGACTGTTTCATATGGTCTCATCGTTTGAACCACGTTAGTTCAACAAAGTACGGCTGTTGTTAAAGACCTCACCAACTAATAACTTATGCTATTTAACTGATTAGAGTTCTCAAAAAAATGCAACTGTATTGAACATATAATCACTCATTTAATATTTTTTGTTCCCTGTCATTTCGCTGTATTTTCTGTTTGATTTAGCACAGGTTCCCTCTTACGTCATACTCCGAAAGTTCCCTTAGGCATTTGTGCGCATGCGCACTACTCATAAAGAGTGATTTAATAGAGGACGCACAAAAATACAGATTAAAATCATTTATATTTAGGTTAAATATAAGATATGACTTGTAGTGCATGTTAGCTTGCAAATTATGCCCAAGAACATAATTTATTATGCCATATGTCTTACTAACAAGCAACAATGCCTCTAACCACAGGTCACGTACGAAAAATAATGCCCCGTTTAAGGCATTCCACTCCACTGAAGGTGTGGAGCGGAAAATGAAAATAAATACGGCCTTTTAAAATTTAAATGTTCCAGCGATTTCATTCCGTCAACCCCTTAGAACACAGCAAGAGCTAAACTCAGGTGTTTGCAAGTAGTTTTATTTAAAACGGAGAGAGCTGCCTTCAGCCAGTGTTTTCTGTTGTACTGACATGAGAGTCAAGGCTCCGAGCTCTCGGTCTGCGAACTACATCACTAAGCCTCTTTTAAAAGCATTTAAATAAAAACAGTCCAGCGACTGTACACAATGTAAACAGATTATCATTTTAAAGAGCTAAGCGCATATGAGCTGTTTTATGTGGTTTACGGATGAGCTTCGGAGCTGGCGTTTCTTCGTCCGTGTTCACAAAACTACATATTTTAAAGGCATTAAAAAAAAATAAATAAAAAAAATAAAATAAAATAAAAACACTCCAGTGATTGAACAATAATAGTAGATTAGTGTATTTAAAACGTTAAAATGCTTGCTTATTTGTGCTGCATTTTTGTGGAAACGAATAAGCTAGTAAAGACTGTTTCATATGGTCTCATCGTTTGAACCACGTTAGTTCAACAAAGTACGGCTGTTGTTAAAGACCTCACCAACTAATAACTTATGCTATTTAACTGATTAGAGTTCTCAAAAAAATGCAACTGTATTGAACATATAATCACTCATTTAATATTTTTTGTTCCCTGTCATTTCGCTGTATTTTCTGTTTGATTTAGCACAGGTTCCCTCTTACGTCATACTCCGAAAGTTCCCTTAGGCATTTGTGCGCATGCGCACTACTCATAAAGGGTGATTTAATAGAGGACGCACAAAAATACAGATTAAAATCATTTATATTTAGGTTAAATATAAGATATGACTTGTAGTGCATGTTAGCTTGCAAATTATGCCCAAGAACATAATTTATTATGCCATATGTCTTACTAACAAGCAACAATGCCTCTAAACACAGGTCACGTACGAAAAATAATGCCCCGTTTAAGGCATTCCACTCCACTGAAGGTGTGGAGCGGAAAATGAAAATAAATACGGCCTTTTAAAATTTAAATGTTCCAGCGATTTCATTCCGTCAACCCCTTAGAACACAGCAAGAGCTAAACTCAGGTGTTTGCAAGTAGTTTTATTTAAAACGGAGAGAGCTGCCTTCAGCCAGTGTTTTCTGTTGTACTGACATGAGAGTCAAGGCTCCGACCTCTCGGTCTGCGAACTACATCACTAAGCCTCTTTTAAAAGCATTTAAATAAAAACAGTCCAGCGACTGTACACAATGTAAACAGATTATCATTTTAAAGAGCTAAGCGCATATGAGCTGTTTTATGTGGTTTACGGATGAGCTTCGGGGCTGGCGTTTCTTCGTCCGTGTTCACAAAACTACATATTTTAAAGGCATTAAAAAAAAAAAAAAAAAAAAAAAACACTCCAGCGATTGAACAATAATAGTAGATTAGTGTATTTAAAACGTTAAAATGCTTGCTTATTTGTGCTGCATTTTTGTGGAAACGAATAAGCTAGTAAAGACTGTTTCATATGGTCTCATCGTTTGAACCACGTTAGTTCAACAAAGTACGGCTGTTGTTAAAGACCTCACCAACTAATAACTTATGCTATTTAACTGATTAGAGTTCTCAAAAAAATGCAACTGTATTGAACATATAATCACTCATTTAATATTTTTTGTTCCCTGTCATTTCGCTGTATTTTCTGTTTGATTTAGCACAGGTTCCCTCTTACGTCATACTCCGAAAGTTCCCTTAGGCATTTGTGCGCATGCGCACTACTCATAAAGAGTGATTTAATAGAGGACGCACAAAAATACAGATTAAAATCATTTATATTTAGGTTAAATATAAGATATGACTTGTAGTGCATGTTAGCTTGCAAATTATGCCCAAGAACATAATTTATTATGCCATATGTCTTACTAACAAGCAATAATGCCTCTAACCACAGGTCACGTACGAAAAATAATGCCCCGTTTAAGGCATTCCACTCCACTGAAGGTGTGGAGCGGAAAATGAAAATAAATACGGCCCTTTAAAATTTAAATGTTCCAGCGATTTCATTCCGTCAACCCCTTAGATCACACCAAGAGCTAAACTCAGGTGTTTGCAAGTAGTTTTATTTAAAACGGAGAGAGCTGCCTTCAGCCAGTGTTTTCTGTTGTACTGACATGAGAGTCAAGGCTCCGAGCTCTCGGTCTGCGAACTACATCACTAAGCCTCTTTTAAAAGCATTTAAATAAAAACAGTCCAGCGACTGTACACAATGTAAACAGATTATCATTTTAAAGAGCTAAGCGCATATGAGCTGTTTTATGTGGTTTACGGATGAGCTTCGGAGCTGGCGTTTCTTCGTCCGTGTTCACAAAACTACATATTTTAAAGGCATTAAAAAAAAATAAATAAAAAAAATAAAATAAAATAAAAACACTCCAGCGATTGAACAATAATAGTAGATTAGTGTATTTAAAACGTTAAAATGCTTGCTTATTTGTGCTGCATTTTTGTGGAAACGAATAAGCTAGTAAAGACTGTTTCATATGGTCTCATCGTTTGAACCACGTTAGTTCAACAAAGTACGGCTGTTGTTAAAGACCTCACCAACTAATAACTTATGCTATTTAACTGATTAGAGTTCTCAAAAAAATGCAACTGTATTGAACATATAATCACTCATTTAATATTTTTTGTTCCCTGTCATTTCGCTGTATTTTCTGTTTGATTTAGCACAGGTTCCCTCTTACGTCATACTCCGAAAGTTCCCTTAGGCATTTGTGCGCATGCGCACTACTCATAAAGGGTGATTTAATAGAGGACGCACAAAAATACAGATTAAAATCATTTATATTTAGGTTAAATATAAGATATGACTTGTAGTGCATGTTAGCTTGCAAATTATGCCCAATAACATAATTTATTATGCCATATGTCTTACTAACAAGCAACAATGCCTCTAACCACAGGTCACGTACGAAAAATAATGCCCCGTTTAAGGCATTCCACTCCACTGAAGGTGTGGAGCGGAAAATGAAAATAAATACGGCCTTTTAAAATTTAAATGTTCCAGCGATTTCATTCCGTCAACCCCTTAGAACACAGCAAGAGCTAAACTCAGGTGTTTGCAAGTAGTTTTATTTAAAACGGAGAGAGCTGCCTTCAGCCAGTGTTTTCTGTTGTACTGACATGAGAGTCAAGGCTCCGACCTCTCGGTCTGCGAACTACATCACTAAGCCTCTTTTAAAAGCATTTAAATAAAAACAGTCCAGCGACTGTACACAATGTAAACAGATTATCATTTTAAAGAGCTAAGCGCATATGAGCTGTTTTATGTGGTTTACGGATGAGCTTCGGGGCTGGCGTTTCTTCGTCCGTGTTCACAAAACTACATATTTTAAAGGCATTAAAAAAAAAAAAAAAAAAAAAAAAACACTCCAGCGATTGAACAATAATAGTAGATTAGTGTATTTAAAACGTTAAAATGCTTGCTTATTTGTGCTGCATTTTTGTGGAAACGAATAAGCTAGTAAAGACTGTTTCATATGGTCTCATCGTTTGAACCACGTTAGTTCAACAAAGTACGGCTGTTGTTAAAGACCTCACCAACTAATAACTTATGCTATTTAACTGATTAGAGTTCTCAAAAAAATGCAACTGTATTGAACATATAATCACTCATTTAATATTTTTTGTTCCCTGTCATTTCGCTGTATTTTCTGTTTGATTTAGCACAGGTTCCCTCTTACGTCATACTCCGAAAGTTCCCTTAGGCATTTGTGCGCATGCGCACTACTCATAAAGAGTGATTTAATAGAGGACGCACAAAAATACAGATTAAAATCATTTATATTTAGGTTAAATATAAGATATGACTTGTAGTGCATGTTAGCTTGCAAATTATGCCCAAGAACATAATTTATTATGCCATATGTCTTACTAACAAGCAATAATGCCTCTAACCACAGGTCACGTACGAAAAATAATGCCCCGTTTAAGGCATTCCACTCCACTGAAGGTGTGGAGCGGAAAATGAAAATAAATACGGCCCTTTAAAATTTAAATGTTCCAGCGATTTCATTCCGTCAACCCCTTAGATCACACCAAGAGCTAAACTCAGGTGTTTGCAAGTAGTTTTATTTAAAACGGAGAGAGCTGCCTTCAGCCAGTGTTTTCTGTTGTACTGACATGAGAGTCAAGGCTCCGAGCTCTCGGTCTGCGAACTACATCACTAAGCCTCTTTTAAAAGCATTTAAATAAAAACAGTCCAGCGACTGTACACAATGTAAACAGATTATCATTTTAAAGAGCTAAGCGCATATGAGCTGTTTTATGTGGTTTACGGATGAGCTTCGGAGCTGGCGTTTCTTCGTCCGTGTTCACAAAACTACATATTTTAAAGGCATTAAAAAAAAAAAAAAAAAAACACTCCAGCGATTGAACAATAATAGTAGATTAGTGTATTTAAAACGTTAAAATGCTTGCTTATTTGTGCTGCATTTTTGTGGAAACGAATAAGCTAGTAAAGACTGTTTCATAATGGTCTCATCGTTTGAACCACGTTAGTTCAACAAAGTACGGCTGTTGTTAAAGACCTCACCAACTAATAACTTATGCTATTTAACTGATTAGAGTTCTCAAAAAAATGCAACTGTATTGAACATATAATCACTCATTTAATATTTTTTGTTCCCTGTCATTTCGCTGTATTTTCTGTTTGATTTAGCACAGGTTCCCTCTTACGTCATACTCCGAAAGTTCCCTTAGGCATTTGTGCGCATGCGCACTACTCATAAAGGGTGATTTAATAGAGGACGCACAAAAATACAGATTAAAATCATTTATATTTAGGTTAAATATAAGATATGATTTGTAGTGCATGTTAGCTTGCAAATTATGCCCAAGAACATAATTTATTATGCCATATGTCTTACTAACAAGCAACAATGCCTCTAAACACAGGTCACGTACGAAAAATAATGCCCCGTTTAAGGCATTCCTGCACTCCACTGAAGGTGTGGAGCGGAAAATGAAAATAAATACGGCCTTTTAAAAGTTAAATGTTCCAGCGATTTCATTCCGTCAACCCCTTAGATCACACCAAGAGCTAAACTCAGGTGTTTGCAAGTAGTTTTATTTAAAACGGAGAGAGCTGCCTTCAGCCAGTGTTTTCTGTTGTACTGACATGAGAGTCAAGGCTCCGAGCTCTCGGTCTGCGAACTACATCACTAAGCCTCTTTTAAAAGCATTTAAATAAAAACAGTCCAGCGACTGTACACAATGTAAACAGATTATCATTTTAAAGAGCTAAGCGCATATGAGCTGTTTTATGTGGTTTACGGATGAGCTTCGGAGCTGGCGTTTCTTCGTCCGTGTTCACAAAACTACATATTTTAAAGGCATTAAAAAAAAAAAAAAAACACTCCAGCGATTGAACAATAATAGTAGATTAGTGTATTTAAAACGTTAAAATGCTTGCTTATTTGTGCTGCATTTTTGTGGAAACGAATAAGCTAGTAAAGACTGTTTCATAATGGTCTCATCGTTTGAACCACGTTAGTTCAACAAAGTACGGCTGTTGTTAAAGACCTCACCAACTAATAACTTATGCTAGAGTTCTCAAAAAAATGCAACTGTATTGAACATATAATCACTCATTTAATATTTTTTGTTCCCTGTCATTTCGCTGTATTTTCTGTTTGATTTAGCACAGGTTCCCTCTTACGTCATACTCCGAAAGTTCCCTTAGGCATTTGTGCGCATGCGCACTACTCATAAAGGGTGATTTAATAGAGGACGCACAAAAATACAGATTAAAATCATTTATATTTAGGTTAAATATAAGATATGACTTGTAGTGCATGTTAGCTTGCAAATTATGCCCAAGAACATAATTTATTATGCCATATGTCTTACTAACAAGCAACAATGCCTCTAAACACAGGTCACGTACGAAAAATAATGCCCCGTTCAAGGCATTCCACTCCACTGAAGGTGTGGAGCGGAAAATGAAAATAAATACGGCCTTTTAAAATTTAAATGTTCCAGCGATTTCATTCCGTCAACCCCTTAGAACACACCAAGAGCTAAACTCAGGTGTTTGCAAGTAGTTTTATTTAAAACGGAGAGAGCTGCCTTCAGCCAGTGTTTTCTGTTGTACTGACATGAGAGTCAAGGCTCCGAGCTCTCGGTCTGCGAACTACATCACTAAGCCTCTTTTAAAAGCATTTAAATAAAAACAGTCCAGCGACTGTACACAATGTAAACAGATTATCATTTTAAAGAGCTAAGCGCATATGAGCTGTTTTATGTGGTTTACGGATGAGCTTCGGGGCTGGCGTTTCTTCGTCCGTGTTCACAAAACTACATATTTTAAAGGCATTAAAAAAAAAAAAAAAAAAAAAAAAAAACACTCCAGCGATTGAACAATAATAGTAGATTAGTGTATTTAAAACGTTAAAATGCTTGCTTATTTGTGCTGCATTTTTGTGGAAACGAATAAGCTAGTAAAGACTGTTTCATATGGTCTCATCGTTTGAACCACGTTAGTTCAACAAAGTACGGCTGTTGTTAAAGACCTCACCAACTAATAACTTATGCTATTTAACTGATTAGAGTTCTCAAAAAAATGCAACTGTATTGAACATATAATCACTCATTTAATATTTTTTGTTCCCTGTCATTTCGCTGTATTTCCTGTTTGATTTAGCACAGGTTCCCTCTTACGTCATACTCCGAAAGTTCCCTTAGGCATTTGTGCGCATGCGCACTACTCATAAAAAGGGTGATTTAATAGAGGACGCACAAAAATACAGATTAAAATCATTTATATTTAGGTTAAATATAAGATATGACTTGTAGTGCATGTTAGCTTGCAAATTATGCCCAAGAACATAATTTATTATGCCATATGTCTTACTAACAAGCAATAATGCCTCTAACCACAGGTCACGTACGAAAAATAATGCCCCGTTTAAGGCATTCCACTCCACTGAAGGTGTGGAGCGGAAAATGAAAATAAATACGGCCCTTTAAAATTTAAATGTTCCAGCGATTTCATTCCGTCAACCCCTTAGATCACACCAAGAGCTAAACTCAGGTGTTTGCAAGTAGTTTTATTTAAAACGGAGAGAGCTGCCTTCAGCCAGTGTTTTCTGTTGTACTGACATGAGAGTCAAGGCTCCGAGCTCTCGGTCTGCGAACTACATCACTAAGCCTCTTTTAAAAGCATTTAAATAAAAACAGTCCAGCGACTGTACACAATGTAAACAGATTATCATTTTAAAGAGCTAAGCGCATATGAGCTGTTTTATGTGGTTTACGGATGAGCTTCGGAGCTGGCGTTTCTTCGTCCGTGTTCACAAAACTACATATTTTAAAGGCATTAAAAAAAAAAAAAAAAAAAAAAAAAAAAAAAAAAAAAAAACACTCCAGCGATTGAACAATAATAGTAGATTAGTGTATTTAAAACGTTAAAATGCTTGCTTATTTGTGCTGCATTTTTGTGGAAACGAATAAGCTAGCAAAGACTGTTTCATAATGGTCTCATCGTTTGAACCACGTTAGTTCAACAAAGTACGGCTGTTGTTAAAGACCTCACCAACTAATAACTTATGCTATTTAACTGATTAGAGTTCTCAAAAAAATGCAACTGTATTGAACATATAATCACTCATTTAATATTTTTTGTTCCCTGTCATTTCGCTGTATTTTCTGTTTGATTTAGCACAGGTTCCCTCTTACGTCATACTCCGAAAGTTCCCTTAGGCATTTGTGCGCATGCGCACTACTCATAAAGGGTGATTTAATAGAGGACGCACAAAAATACAGATTAAAATCATTTATATTTAGGTTAAATATAAGATATGATTTGTAGTGCATGTTAGCTTGCAAATTATGCCCAAGAACATAATTTATTATGCCATATGTCTTACTAACAAGCAACAATGCCTCTAAACACAGGTCACGTACGAAAAATAATGCCCCGTTTAAGGCATTCCACTCCACTGAAGGTGTGGAGCGGAAAATGAAAATAAATACGGCCTTTTAAAATTTAAATGTTCCAGCGATTTCATTCCGTCAACCCCTTAGAACACACCAAGAGCTAAACTCAGGTGTTTGCAAGTAGTTTTATTTAAAACGGAGAGAGCTGCCTTCAGCCAGTGTTTTCTGTTGTACTGACATGAGAGTCAAGGCTCCGAGCTCTCGGTCTGCGAACTACATCACTAAGCCTCTTTTAAAAGCATTTAAATAAAAACAGTCCAGCGACTGTACACAATGTAAACAGATTATCATTTTAAAGAGCTAAGCGCATATGAGCTGTTTTATGTGGTTTACGGATGAGCTTCGGGGCTGGCGTTTCTTCGTCCGTGTTCACAAAACTACATATTTTAAAGGCATTAAAAAAAAAAAAAACACTCCAGCGATTGAACAATAATAGTAGATTAGTGTATTTAAAACGTTAAAATGCTTGCTTATTTGTGCTGCATTTTTGTGGAAACGAATAAGCTAGTAAAGACTGTTTCATATGGTCTCATCGTTTGAACCACGTTAGTTCAACAAAGTACGGCTGTTGTTAAAGACCTCACCAACTAATAACTTATGCTATTTAACTGATTAGAGTTCTCAAAAAAATGCAACTGTATTGAACATATAATCACTCATTTAATATTTTTTGTTCCCTGTCATTTCGCTGTATTTTCTGTTTGATTTAGCACAGGTTCCCTCTTACGTCATACTCCGAAAGTTCCCTTAGGCATTTGTGCGCATGCGCACTACTCATAAAGGGTGATTTAATAGAGGACGCACAAAAATACAGATTAAAATCATTTATATTTAGGTTAAATATAAGATATGACTTGTAGTGCATGTTAGCTTGCAAATTATGCCCAAGAACATAATTTATTATGCCATATGTCTTACTAACAAGCAACAATGCCTCTAAACACAGGTCACGTACGAAAAATAATGCCCCGTTTAAGGCATTCCACTCCACTGAAGGTGTGGAGCGGAAAATGACAATAAATACGGCCTTTTAAAATTTAAATGTTCCAGCGATTTCATTCCGTCAACCCCTTAGAACACAGCAAGAGCTAAACTCAGGTGTTTGCAAGTAGTTTTATTTAAAACGGAGAGAGCTGCCTTCAGCCAGTGTTTTCTGTTGTACTGACATGAGAGTCAAGGCTCCGACCTCTCGGTCTGCGAACTACATCACTAAGCCTCTTTTAAAAGCATTTAAATAAAAACAGTCCAGCGACTGTACACAATGTAAACAGATTATCATTTTAAAGAGCTAAGCGCATATGAGCTGTTTTATGTGGTTTACGGATGAGCTTCGGGGCTGGCGTTTCTTCGTCCGTGTTCACAAAACTACATATTTTAAAGGCATTAAAAAAAAAAAAAAAAAACACTCCAGCGATTGAACAATAATAGTAGATTAGTGTATTTAAAACGTTAAAATGCTTGCTTATTTGTGCTGCATTTTTGTGGAAACGAATAAGCTAGTAAAGACTGTTTCATATGGTCTCATCGTTTGAACCACGTTAGTTCAACAAAGTACGGCTGTTGTTAAAGACCTCACCAACTAATAACTTATGCTATTTAACTGATTAGAGTTCTCAAAAAAATGCAACTGTATTGAACATATAATCACTCATTTAATATTTTTTGTTCCCTGTCATTTCGCTGTATTTTCTGTTTGATTTAGCACAGGTTCCCTCTTACGTCATACTCCGAAAGTTCCCTTAGGCATTTGTGCGCATGCGCACTACTCATAAAGAGTGATTTAATAGAGGACGCACAAAAATACAGATTAAAATCATTTATATTTAGGTTAAATATAAGATATGACTTGTAGTGCATGTTAGCTTGCAAATTATGCCCAAGAACATAATTTATTATGCCATATGTCTTACTAACAAGCAACAATGCCTCTAACCACAGGTCACGTACGAAAAATAATGCCCCGTTTAAGGCATTCCACTCCACTGAAGGTGTGGAGCGGAAAATGAAAATAAATACGGCCTTTTAAAATTTAAATGTTCCAGCGATTTCATTCCGTCAACCCCTTAGAACACAGCAAGAGCTAAACTCAGGTGTTTGCAAGTAGTTTTATTTAAAACGGAGAGAGCTGCCTTCAGCCAGTGTTTTCTGTTGTACTGACATGAGAGTCAAGGCTCCGAGCTCTCGGTCTGCGAACTACATCACTAAGCCTCTTTTAAAAGCATTTAAATAAAAACAGTCCAGCGACTGTACACAATGTAAACAGATTATCATTTTAAAGAGCTAAGCGCATATGAGCTGTTTTATGTGGTTTACGGATGAGCTTCGGAGCTGGCGTTTCTTCGTCCGTGTTCACAAAACTACATATTTTAAAGGCATTAAAAAAAAATAAATAAAAAAAATAAAATAAAATAAAAACACTCCAGTGATTGAACAATAATAGTAGATTAGTGTATTTAAAACGTTAAAATGCTTGCTTATTTGTGCTGCATTTTTGTGGAAACGAATAAGCTAGTAAAGACTGTTTCATATGGTCTCATCGTTTGAACCACGTTAGTTCAACAAAGTACGGCTGTTGTTAAAGACCTCACCAACTAATAACTTATGCTATTTAACTGATTAGAGTTCTCAAAAAAATGCAACTGTATTGAACATATAATCACTCATTTAATATTTTTTGTTCCCTGTCATTTCGCTGTATTTTCTGTTTGATTTAGCACAGGTTCCCTCTTACGTCATACTCCGAAAGTTCCCTTAGGCATTTGTGCGCATGCGCACTACTCATAAAGGGTGATTTAATAGAGGACGCACAAAAATACAGATTAAAATCATTTATATTTAGGTTAAATATAAGATATGACTTGTAGTGCATGTTAGCTTGCAAATTATGCCCAAGAACATAATTTATTATGCCATATGTCTTACTAACAAGCAACAATGCCTCTAAACACAGGTCACGTACGAAAAATAATGCCCCGTTTAAGGCATTCCACTCCACTGAAGGTGTGGAGCGGAAAATGAAAATAAATACGGCCTTTTAAAATTTAAATGTTCCAGCGATTTCATTCCGTCAACCCCTTAGAACACAGCAAGAGCTAAACTCAGGTGTTTGCAAGTAGTTTTATTTAAAACGGAGAGAGCTGCCTTCAGCCAGTGTTTTCTGTTGTACTGACATGAGAGTCAAGGCTCCGACCTCTCGGTCTGCGAACTACATCACTAAGCCTCTTTTAAAAGCATTTAAATAAAAACAGTCCAGCGACTGTACACAATGTAAACAGATTATCATTTTAAAGAGCTAAGCGCATATGAGCTGTTTTATGTGGTTTACGGATGAGCTTCGGGGCTGGCGTTTCTTCGTCCGTGTTCACAAAACTACATATTTTAAAGGCATTAAAAAAAAAAAAAAAAAAAAAAAACACTCCAGCGATTGAACAATAATAGTAGATTAGTGTATTTAAAACGTTAAAATGCTTGCTTATTTGTGCTGCATTTTTGTGGAAACGAATAAGCTAGTAAAGACTGTTTCATATGGTCTCATCGTTTGAACCACGTTAGTTCAACAAAGTACGGCTGTTGTTAAAGACCTCACCAACTAATAACTTATGCTATTTAACTGATTAGAGTTCTCAAAAAAATGCAACTGTATTGAACATATAATCACTCATTTAATATTTTTTGTTCCCTGTCATTTCGCTGTATTTTCTGTTTGATTTAGCACAGGTTCCCTCTTACGTCATACTCCGAAAGTTCCCTTAGGCATTTGTGCGCATGCGCACTACTCATAAAGAGTGATTTAATAGAGGACGCACAAAAATACAGATTAAAATCATTTATATTTAGGTTAAATATAAGATATGACTTGTAGTGCATGTTAGCTTGCAAATTATGCCCAAGAACATAATTTATTATGCCATATGTCTTACTAACAAGCAATAATGCCTCTAACCACAGGTCACGTACGAAAAATAATGCCCCGTTTAAGGCATTCCACTCCACTGAAGGTGTGGAGCGGAAAATGAAAATAAATACGGCCCTTTAAAATTTAAATGTTCCAGCGATTTCATTCCGTCAACCCCTTAGATCACACCAAGAGCTAAACTCAGGTGTTTGCAAGTAGTTTTATTTAAAACGGAGAGAGCTGCCTTCAGCCAGTGTTTTCTGTTGTACTGACATGAGAGTCAAGGCTCCGAGCTCTCGGTCTGCGAACTACATCACTAAGCCTCTTTTAAAAGCATTTAAATAAAAACAGTCCAGCGACTGTACACAATGTAAACAGATTATCATTTTAAAGAGCTAAGCGCATATGAGCTGTTTTATGTGGTTTACGGATGAGCTTCGGAGCTGGCGTTTCTTCGTCCGTGTTCACAAAACTACATATTTTAAAGGCATTAAAAAAAAAAAAAACACTCCAGCGATTGAACAATAATAGTAGATTAGTGTATTTAAAACGTTAAAATGCTTGCTTATTTGTGCTGCATTTTTGTGGAAACGAATAAGCTAGTAAAGACTGTTTCATATGGTCTCATCGTTTGAACCACGTTAGTTCAACAAAGTACGGCTGTTGTTAAAGACCTCACCAACTAATAACTTATGCTATTTAACTGATTAGAGTTCTCAAAAAAATGCAACTGTATTGAACATATAATCACTCATTTAATATTTTTTGTTCCCTGTCATTTCGCTGTATTTTCTGTTTGATTTAGCACAGGTTCCCTCTTACGTCATACTCCGAAAGTTCCCTTAGGCATTTGTGCGCATGCGCACTACTCATAAAGGGTGATTTAATAGAGGACGCACAAAAATACAGATTAAAATCATTTATATTTAGGTTAAATATAAGATATGACTTGTAGTGCATGTTAGCTTGCAAATTATGCCCAATAACATAATTTATTATGCCATATGTCTTACTAACAAGCAACAATGCCTCTAACCACAGGTCACGTACGAAAAATAATGCCCCGTTTAAGGCATTCCACTCCACTGAAGGTGTGGAGCGGAAAATGAAAATAAATACGGCCTTTTAAAATTTAAATGTTCCAGCGATTTCATTCCGTCAACCCCTTAGAACACACCAAGAGCTAAACTCAGGTGTTTGCAATTATTTAAAACGGAGAGAGCTGCCTTCAGCCAGTGTTTTCTGTTGTACTGACATGAGAGTCAAGGCTCCGAGCTCTCGGTCTGCGAACTACATCACTAAGCCTCTTTTAAAAGCATTTAAATAAAAACAGTCCAGCGACTGTACACAATGTAAACAGATTATCATTTTAAAGAGCTAAGCGCATATGAGCTGTTTTATGTGGTTTACGGATGAGCTTCGGGGCTGGCGTTTCTTCGTCCGTGTTCACAAAACTACATATTTTAAAGGCATTAAAAAAAAAAAAAAAAACACTCCAGCGATTGAACAATAATAGTAGATTAGTGTATTTAAAACGTTAAAATGCTTGCTTATTTGTGCTGCATTTTTGTGGAAACGAATAAGCTAGTAAAGACTGTTTCATATGGTCTCATCGTTTGAACCACGTTAGTTCAACAAAGTACGGCTGTTGTTAAAGACCTCACCAACTAATAACTTATGCTATTTAACTGATTAGAGTTCTCAAAAAAATGCAACTGTATTGAACATATAATCACTCATTTAATATTTTTTGTTCCCTGTCATTTCGCTGTATTTTCTGTTTGATTTAGCACAGGTTCCCTCTTACGTCATACTCCGAAAGTTCCCTTAGGCATTTGTGCGCATGCGCACTACTCATAAAGAGTGATTTAATAGAGGACGCACAAAAATACAGATTAAAATCATTTATATTTAGGTTAAATATAAGATATGACTTGTAGTGCATGTTAGCTTGCAAATTATGCCCAAGAACATAATTTATTATGCCATATGTCTTACTAACAAGCAATAATGCCTCTAACCACAGGTCACGTACGAAAAATAATGCCCCGTTTAAGGCATTCCACTCCACTGAAGGTGTGGAGCGGAAAATGAAAATAAATACGGCCCTTTAAAATTTAAATGTTCCAGCGATTTCATTCCGTCAACCCCTTAGATCACACCAAGAGCTAAACTCAGGTGTTTGCAAGTAGTTTTATTTAAAACGGAGAGAGCTGCCTTCAGCCAGTGTTTTCTGTTGTACTGACATGAGAGTCAAGGCTCCGAGCTCTCGGTCTGCGAACTACATCACTAAGCCTCTTTTAAAAGCATTTAAATAAAAACAGTCCAGCGACTGTACACAATGTAAACAGATTATCATTTTAAAGAGCTAAGCGCATATGAGCTGTTTTATGTGGTTTACGGATGAGCTTCGGAGCTGGCGTTTCTTCGTCCGTGTTCACAAAACTACATATTTTAAAGGCATTAAAAAAAAAAAAAAAAAAAAAAAAAAAAAAAAAAAAAAAACACTCCAGCGATTGAACAATAATAGTAGATTAGTGTATTTAAAACGTTAAAATGCTTGCTTATTTGTGCTGCATTTTTGTGGAAACGAATAAGCTAGCAAAGACTGTTTCATAATGGTCTCATCGTTTGAACCACGTTAGTTCAACAAAGTACGGCTGTTGTTAAAGACCTCACCAACTAATAACTTATGCTATTTAACTGATTAGAGTTCTCAAAAAAATGCAACTGTATTGAACATATAATCACTCATTTAATATTTTTTGTTCCCTGTCATTTCGCTGTATTTTCTGTTTGATTTAGCACAGGTTCCCTCTTACGTCATACTCCGAAAGTTCCCTTAGGCATTTGTGCGCATGCGCACTACTCATAAAGGGTGATTTAATAGAGGACGCACAAAAATACAGATTAAAATCATTTATATTTAGGTTAAATATAAGATATGATTTGTAGTGCATGTTAGCTTGCAAATTATGCCCAAGAACATAATTTATTATGCCATATGTCTTACTAACAAGCAACAATGCCTCTAAACACAGGTCACGTACGAAAAATAATGCCCCGTTTAAGGCATTCCACTCCACTGAAGGTGTGGAGCGGAAAATGAAAATAAATACGGCCTTTTAAAATTTAAATGTTCCAGCGATTTCATTCCGTCAACCCCTTAGAACACACCAAGAGCTAAACTCAGGTGTTTGCAAGTAGTTTTATTTAAAACGGAGAGAGCTGCCTTCAGCCAGTGTTTTCTGTTGTACTGACATGAGAGTCAAGGCTCCGAGCTCTCGGTCTGCGAACTACATCACTAAGCCTCTTTTAAAAGCATTTAAATAAAAACAGTCCAGCGACTGTACACAATGTAAACAGATTATCATTTTAAAGAGCTAAGCGCATATGAGCTGTTTTATGTGGTTTACGGATGAGCTTCGGGGCTGGCGTTTCTTCGTCTGTGTTCACAAAACTACATATTTTAAAGGCATTAAAAAAAAAAAAAACACTCCAGCGATTGAACAATAATAGTAGATTAGTGTATTTAAAACGTTAAAATGCTTGCTTATTTGTGCTGCATTTTTGTGGAAACGAATAAGCTAGTAAAGACTGTTTCATATGGTCTCATCGTTTGAACCACGTTAGTTCAACAAAGTACGGCTGTTGTTAAAGACCTCACCAACTAATAACTTATGCTATTTAACTGATTAGAGTTCTCAAAAAAATGCAACTGTATTGAACATATAATCACTCATTTAATATTTTTTGTTCCCTGTCATTTCGCTGTATTTTCTGTTTGATTTAGCACAGGTTCCCTCTTACGTCATACTCCGAAAGTTCCCTTAGGCATTTGTGCGCATGCGCACTACTCATAAAGGGTGATTTAATAGAGGACGCACAAAAATACAGATTAAAATCATTTATATTTAGGTTAAATATAAGATATGACTTGTAGTGCATGTTAGCTTGCAAATTATGCCCAAGAACATAATTTATTATGCCATATGTCTTACTAACAAGCAACAATGCCTCTAAACACAGGTCACGTACGAAAAATAATGCCCCGTTTAAGGCATTCCACTCCACTGAAGGTGTGGAGCGGAAAATGACAATAAATACGGCCTTTTAAAATTTAAATGTTCCAGCGATTTCATTCCGTCAACCCCTTAGAACACAGCAAGAGCTAAACTCAGGTGTTTGCAAGTAGTTTTATTTAAAACGGAGAGAGCTGCCTTCAGCCAGTGTTTTCTGTTGTACTGACATGAGAGTCAAGGCTCCGACCTCTCGGTCTGCGAACTACATCACTAAGCCTCTTTTAAAAGCATTTAAATAAAAACAGTCCAGCGACTGTACACAATGTAAACAGATTATCATTTTAAAGAGCTAAGCGCATATGAGCTGTTTTATGTGGTTTACGGATGAGCTTCGGGGCTGGCGTTTCTTCGTCCGTGTTCACAAAACTACATATTTTAAAGGCATTAAAAAAAAAAAAAAAAAACACTCCAGCGATTGAACAATAATAGTAGATTAGTGTATTTAAAACGTTAAAATGCTTGCTTATTTGTGCTGCATTTTTGTGGAAACGAATAAGCTAGTAAAGACTGTTTCATATGGTCTCATCGTTTGAACCACGTTAGTTCAACAAAGTACGGCTGTTGTTAAAGACCTCACCAACTAATAACTTATGCTATTTAACTGATTAGAGTTCTCAAAAAAATGCAACTGTATTGAACATATAATCACTCATTTAATATTTTTTGTTCCCTGTCATTTCGCTGTATTTTCTGTTTGATTTAGCACAGGTTCCCTCTTACGTCATACTCCGAAAGTTCCCTTAGGCATTTGTGCGCATGCGCACTACTCATAAAGAGTGATTTAATAGAGGACGCACAAAAATACAGATTAAAATCATTTATATTTAGGTTAAATATAAGATATGACTTGTAGTGCATGTTAGCTTGCAAATTATGCCCAAGAACATAATTTATTATGCCATATGTCTTACTAACAAGCAACAATGCCTCTAACCACAGGTCACGTACGAAAAATAATGCCCCGTTTAAGGCATTCCACTCCACTGAAGGTGTGGAGCGGAAAATGAAAATAAATACGGCCTTTTAAAATTTAAATGTTCCAGCGATTTCATTCCGTCAACCCCTTAGAACACAGCAAGAGCTAAACTCAGGTGTTTGCAAGTAGTTTTATTTAAAACGGAGAGAGCTGCCTTCAGCCAGTGTTTTCTGTTGTACTGACATGAGAGTCAAGGCTCCGAGCTCTCGGTCTGCGAACTACATCACTAAGCCTCTTTTAAAAGCATTTAAATAAAAACAGTCCAGCGACTGTACACAATGTAAACAGATTATCATTTTAAAGAGCTAAGCGCATATGAGCTGTTTTATGTGGTTTACGGATGAGCTTCGGAGCTGGCGTTTCTTCGTCCGTGTTCACAAAACTACATATTTTAAAGGCATTAAAAAAAAATAAATAAAAAAAATAAAATAAAATAAAAACACTCCAGTGATTGAACAATAATAGTAGATTAGTGTATTTAAAACGTTAAAATGCTTGCTTATTTGTGCTGCATTTTTGTGGAAACGAATAAGCTAGTAAAGACTGTTTCATATGGTCTCATCGTTTGAACCACGTTAGTTCAACAAAGTACGGCTGTTGTTAAAGACCTCACCAACTAATAACTTATGCTATTTAACTGATTAGAGTTCTCAAAAAAATGCAACTGTATTGAACATATAATCACTCATTTAATATTTTTTGTTCCCTGTCATTTCGCTGTATTTTCTGTTTGATTTAGCACAGGTTCCCTCTTACGTCATACTCCGAAAGTTCCCTTAGGCATTTGTGCGCATGCGCACTACTCATAAAGGGTGATTTAATAGAGGACGCACAAAAATACAGATTAAAATCATTTATATTTAGGTTAAATATAAGATATGACTTGTAGTGCATGTTAGCTTGCAAATTATGCCCAAGAACATAATTTATTATGCCATATGTCTTACTAACAAGCAACAATGCCTCTAAACACAGGTCACGTACGAAAAATAATGCCCCGTTTAAGGCATTCCACTCCACTGAAGGTGTGGAGCGGAAAATGAAAATAAATACGGCCTTTTAAAATTTAAATGTTCCAGCGATTTCATTCCGTCAACCCCTTAGAACACAGCAAGAGCTAAACTCAGGTGTTTGCAAGTAGTTTTATTTAAAACGGAGAGAGCTGCCTTCAGCCAGTGTTTTCTGTTGTACTGACATGAGAGTCAAGGCTCCGACCTCTCGGTCTGCGAACTACATCACTAAGCCTCTTTTAAAAGCATTTAAATAAAAACAGTCCAGCGACTGTACACAATGTAAACAGATTATCATTTTAAAGAGCTAAGCGCATATGAGCTGTTTTATGTGGTTTACGGATGAGCTTCGGGGCTGGCGTTTCTTCGTCCGTGTTCACAAAACTACATATTTTAAAGGCATTAAAAAAAAAAAAAAAAAAAAAAAACACTCCAGCGATTGAACAATAATAGTAGATTAGTGTATTTAAAACGTTAAAATGCTTGCTTATTTGTGCTGCATTTTTGTGGAAACGAATAAGCTAGTAAAGACTGTTTCATATGGTCTCATCGTTTGAACCACGTTAGTTCAACAAAGTACGGCTGTTGTTAAAGACCTCACCAACTAATAACTTATGCTATTTAACTGATTAGAGTTCTCAAAAAAATGCAACTGTATTGAACATATAATCACTCATTTAATATTTTTTGTTCCCTGTCATTTCGCTGTATTTTCTGTTTGATTTAGCACAGGTTCCCTCTTACGTCATACTCCGAAAGTTCCCTTAGGCATTTGTGCGCATGCGCACTACTCATAAAGAGTGATTTAATAGAGGACGCACAAAAATACAGATTAAAATCATTTATATTTAGGTTAAATATAAGATATGACTTGTAGTGCATGTTAGCTTGCAAATTATGCCCAAGAACATAATTTATTATGCCATATGTCTTACTAACAAGCAATAATGCCTCTAACCACAGGTCACGTACGAAAAATAATGCCCCGTTTAAGGCATTCCACTCCACTGAAGGTGTGGAGCGGAAAATGAAAATAAATACGGCCCTTTAAAATTTAAATGTTCCAGCGATTTCATTCCGTCAACCCCTTAGATCACACCAAGAGCTAAACTCAGGTGTTTGCAAGTAGTTTTATTTAAAACGGAGAGAGCTGCCTTCAGCCAGTGTTTTCTGTTGTACTGACATGAGAGTCAAGGCTCCGAGCTCTCGGTCTGCGAACTACATCACTAAGCCTCTTTTAAAAGCATTTAAATAAAAACAGTCCAGCGACTGTACACAATGTAAACAGATTATCATTTTAAAGAGCTAAGCGCATATGAGCTGTTTTATGTGGTTTACGGATGAGCTTCGGAGCTGGCGTTTCTTCGTCCGTGTTCACAAAACTACATATTTTAAAGGCATTAAAAAAAAATAAATAAAAAAAATAAAATAAAATAAAAACACTCCAGCGATTGAACAATAATAGTAGATTAGTGTATTTAAAACGTTAAAATGCTTGCTTATTTGTGCTGCATTTTTGTGGAAACGAATAAGCTAGTAAAGACTGTTTCATATGGTCTCATCGTTTGAACCACGTTAGTTCAACAAAGTACGGCTGTTGTTAAAGACCTCACCAACTAATAACTTATGCTATTTAACTGATTAGAGTTCTCAAAAAAATGCAACTGTATTGAACATATAATCACTCATTTAATATTTTTTGTTCCCTGTCATTTCGCTGTATTTTCTGTTTGATTTAGCACAGGTTCCCTCTTACGTCATACTCCGAAAGTTCCCTTAGGCATTTGTGCGCATGCGCACTACTCATAAAGGGTGATTTAATAGAGGACGCACAAAAATACAGATTAAAATCATTTATATTTAGGTTAAATATAAGATATGACTTGTAGTGCATGTTAGCTTGCAAATTATGCCCAATAACATAATTTATTATGCCATATGTCTTACTAACAAGCAACAATGCCTCTAACCACAGGTCACGTACGAAAAATAATGCCCCGTTTAAGGCATTCCACTCCACTGAAGGTGTGGAGCGGAAAATGAAAATAAATACGGCCTTTTAAAATTTAAATGTTCCAGCGATTTCATTCCGTCAACCCCTTAGAACACAGCAAGAGCTAAACTCAGGTGTTTGCAAGTAGTTTTATTTAAAACGGAGAGAGCTGCCTTCAGCCAGTGTTTTCTGTTGTACTGACATGAGAGTCAAGGCTCCGACCTCTCGGTCTGCGAACTACATCACTAAGCCTCTTTTAAAAGCATTTAAATAAAAACAGTCCAGCGACTGTACACAATGTAAACAGATTATCATTTTAAAGAGCTAAGCGCATATGAGCTGTTTTATGTGGTTTACGGATGAGCTTCGGGGCTGGCGTTTCTTCGTCCGTGTTCACAAAACTACATATTTTAAAGGCATTAAAAAAAAAAAAAAAAAAAAAAAAACACTCCAGCGATTGAACAATAATAGTAGATTAGTGTATTTAAAACGTTAAAATGCTTGCTTATTTGTGCTGCATTTTTGTGGAAACGAATAAGCTAGTAAAGACTGTTTCATATGGTCTCATCGTTTGAACCACGTTAGTTCAACAAAGTACGGCTGTTGTTAAAGACCTCACCAACTAATAACTTATGCTATTTAACTGATTAGAGTTCTCAAAAAAATGCAACTGTATTGAACATATAATCACTCATTTAATATTTTTTGTTCCCTGTCATTTCGCTGTATTTTCTGTTTGATTTAGCACAGGTTCCCTCTTACGTCATACTCCGAAAGTTCCCTTAGGCATTTGTGCGCATGCGCACTACTCATAAAGAGTGATTTAATAGAGGACGCACAAAAATACAGATTAAAATCATTTATATTTAGGTTAAATATAAGATATGACTTGTAGTGCATGTTAGCTTGCAAATTATGCCCAAGAACATAATTTATTATGCCATATGTCTTACTAACAAGCAATAATGCCTCTAACCACAGGTCACGTACGAAAAATAATGCCCCGTTTAAGGCATTCCACTCCACTGAAGGTGTGGAGCGGAAAATGAAAATAAATACGGCCCTTTAAAATTTAAATGTTCCAGCGATTTCATTCCGTCAACCCCTTAGATCACACCAAGAGCTAAACTCAGGTGTTTGCAAGTAGTTTTATTTAAAACGGAGAGAGCTGCCTTCAGCCAGTGTTTTCTGTTGTACTGACATGAGAGTCAAGGCTCCGAGCTCTCGGTCTGCGAACTACATCACTAAGCCTCTTTTAAAAGCATTTAAATAAAAACAGTCCAGCGACTGTACACAATGTAAACAGATTATCATTTTAAAGAGCTAAGCGCATATGAGCTGTTTTATGTGGTTTACGGATGAGCTTCGGAGCTGGCGTTTCTTCGTCCGTGTTCACAAAACTACATATTTTAAAGGCATTAAAAAAAAAAAAAAAAAAACACTCCAGCGATTGAACAATAATAGTAGATTAGTGTATTTAAAACGTTAAAATGCTTGCTTATTTGTGCTGCATTTTTGTGGAAACGAATAAGCTAGTAAAGACTGTTTCATAATGGTCTCATCGTTTGAACCACGTTAGTTCAACAAAGTACGGCTGTTGTTAAAGACCTCACCAACTAATAACTTATGCTATTTAACTGATTAGAGTTCTCAAAAAAATGCAACTGTATTGAACATATAATCACTCATTTAATATTTTTTGTTCCCTGTCATTTCGCTGTATTTTCTGTTTGATTTAGCACAGGTTCCCTCTTACGTCATACTCCGAAAGTTCCCTTAGGCATTTGTGCGCATGCGCACTACTCATAAAGGGTGATTTAATAGAGGACGCACAAAAATACAGATTAAAATCATTTATATTTAGGTTAAATATAAGATATGATTTGTAGTGCATGTTAGCTTGCAAATTATGCCCAAGAACATAATTTATTATGCCATATGTCTTACTAACAAGCAACAATGCCTCTAAACACAGGTCACGTACGAAAAATAATGCCCCGTTTAAGGCATTCCTGCACTCCACTGAAGGTGTGGAGCGGAAAATGAAAATAAATACGGCCTTTTAAAAGTTAAATGTTCCAGCGATTTCATTCCGTCAACCCCTTAGATCACACCAAGAGCTAAACTCAGGTGTTTGCAAGTAGTTTTATTTAAAACGGAGAGAGCTGCCTTCAGCCAGTGTTTTCTGTTGTACTGACATGAGAGTCAAGGCTCCGAGCTCTCGGTCTGCGAACTACATCACTAAGCCTCTTTTAAAAGCATTTAAATAAAAACAGTCCAGCGACTGTACACAATGTAAACAGATTATCATTTTAAAGAGCTAAGCGCATATGAGCTGTTTTATGTGGTTTACGGATGAGCTTCGGAGCTGGCGTTTCTTCGTCCGTGTTCACAAAACTACATATTTTAAAGGCATTAAAAAAAAAAAAAAAACACTCCAGCGATTGAACAATAATAGTAGATTAGTGTATTTAAAACGTTAAAATGCTTGCTTATTTGTGCTGCATTTTTGTGGAAACGAATAAGCTAGTAAAGACTGTTTCATAATGGTCTCATCGTTTGAACCACGTTAGTTCAACAAAGTACGGCTGTTGTTAAAGACCTCACCAACTAATAACTTATGCTAGAGTTCTCAAAAAAATGCAACTGTATTGAACATATAATCACTCATTTAATATTTTTTGTTCCCTGTCATTTCGCTGTATTTTCTGTTTGATTTAGCACAGGTTCCCTCTTACGTCATACTCCGAAAGTTCCCTTAGGCATTTGTGCGCATGCGCACTACTCATAAAGGGTGATTTAATAGAGGACGCACAAAAATACAGATTAAAATCATTTATATTTAGGTTAAATATAAGATATGACTTGTAGTGCATGTTAGCTTGCAAATTATGCCCAAGAACATAATTTATTATGCCATATGTCTTACTAACAAGCAACAATGCCTCTAAACACAGGTCACGTACGAAAAATAATGCCCCGTTCAAGGCATTCCACTCCACTGAAGGTGTGGAGCGGAAAATGAAAATAAATACGGCCTTTTAAAATTTAAATGTTCCAGCGATTTCATTCCGTCAACCCCTTAGAACACACCAAGAGCTAAACTCAGGTGTTTGCAAGTAGTTTTATTTAAAACGGAGAGAGCTGCCTTCAGCCAGTGTTTTCTGTTGTACTGACATGAGAGTCAAGGCTCCGAGCTCTCGGTCTGCGAACTACATCACTAAGCCTCTTTTAAAAGCATTTAAATAAAAACAGTCCAGCGACTGTACACAATGTAAACAGATTATCATTTTAAAGAGCTAAGCGCATATGAGCTGTTTTATGTGGTTTACGGATGAGCTTCGGGGCTGGCGTTTCTTCGTCCGTGTTCACAAAACTACATATTTTAAAGGCATTAAAAAAAAAAAAAAAAAAAAAAAAAAACACTCCAGCGATTGAACAATAATAGTAGATTAGTGTATTTAAAACGTTAAAATGCTTGCTTATTTGTGCTGCATTTTTGTGGAAACGAATAAGCTAGTAAAGACTGTTTCATATGGTCTCATCGTTTGAACCACGTTAGTTCAACAAAGTACGGCTGTTGTTAAAGACCTCACCAACTAATAACTTATGCTATTTAACTGATTAGAGTTCTCAAAAAAATGCAACTGTATTGAACATATAATCACTCATTTAATATTTTTTGTTCCCTGTCATTTCGCTGTATTTCCTGTTTGATTTAGCACAGGTTCCCTCTTACGTCATACTCCGAAAGTTCCCTTAGGCATTTGTGCGCATGCGCACTACTCATAAAGGGTGATTTAATAGAGGACGCACAAAAATACAGATTAAAATCATTTATATTTAGGTTAAATATAAGATATGACTTGTAGTGCATGTTAGCTTGCAAATTATGCCCAAGAACATAATTTATTATGCCATATGTCTTACTAACAAGCAATAATGCCTCTAACCACAGGTCACGTACGAAAAATAATGCCCCGTTTAAGGCATTCCACTCCACTGAAGGTGTGGAGCGGAAAATGAAAATAAATACGGCCCTTTAAAATTTAAATGTTCCAGCGATTTCATTCCGTCAACCCCTTAGATCACACCAAGAGCTAAACTCAGGTGTTTGCAAGTAGTTTTATTTAAAACGGAGAGAGCTGCCTTCAGCCAGTGTTTTCTGTTGTACTGACATGAGAGTCAAGGCTCCGAGCTCTCGGTCTGCGAACTACATCACTAAGCCTCTTTTAAAAGCATTTAAATAAAAACAGTCCAGCGACTGTACACAATGTAAACAGATTATCATTTTAAAGAGCTAAGCGCATATGAGCTGTTTTATGTGGTTTACGGATGAGCTTCGGAGCTGGCGTTTCTTCGTCCGTGTTCACAAAACTACATATTTTAAAGGCATTAAAAAAAAAAAAAAAAAAAAAAAAAAAAAAAAAAAAAAAAACACTCCAGCGATTGAACAATAATAGTAGATTAGTGTATTTAAAACGTTAAAATGCTTGCTTATTTGTGCTGCATTTTTGTGGAAACGAATAAGCTAGCAAAGACTGTTTCATAATGGTCTCATCGTTTGAACCACGTTAGTTCAACAAAGTACGGCTGTTGTTAAAGACCTCACCAACTAATAACTTATGCTATTTAACTGATTAGAGTTCTCAAAAAAATGCAACTGTATTGAACATATAATCACTCATTTAATATTTTTTGTTCCCTGTCATTTCGCTGTATTTTCTGTTTGATTTAGCACAGGTTCCCTCTTACGTCATACTCCGAAAGTTCCCTTAGGCATTTGTGCGCATGCGCACTACTCATAAAGGGTGATTTAATAGAGGACGCACAAAAATACAGATTAAAATCATTTATATTTAGGTTAAATATAAGATATGATTTGTAGTGCATGTTAGCTTGCAAATTATGCCCAAGAACATAATTTATTATGCCATATGTCTTACTAACAAGCAACAATGCCTCTAAACACAGGTCACGTACGAAAAATAATGCCCCGTTTAAGGCATTCCACTCCACTGAAGGTGTGGAGCGGAAAATGAAAATAAATACGGCCTTTTAAAATTTAAATGTTCCAGCGATTTCATTCCGTCAACCCCTTAGAACACACCAAGAGCTAAACTCAGGTGTTTGCAAGTAGTTTTATTTAAAACGGAGAGAGCTGCCTTCAGCCAGTGTTTTCTGTTGTACTGACATGAGAGTCAAGGCTCCGAGCTCTCGGTCTGCGAACTACATCACTAAGCCTCTTTTAAAAGCATTTAAATAAAAACAGTCCAGCGACTGTACACAATGTAAACAGATTATCATTTTAAAGAGCTAAGCGCATATGAGCTGTTTTATGTGGTTTACGGATGAGCTTCGGGGCTGGCGTTTCTTCGTCCGTGTTCACAAAACTACATATTTTAAAGGCATTAAAAAAAAAAAAAACACTCCAGCGATTGAACAATAATAGTAGATTAGTGTATTTAAAACGTTAAAATGCTTGCTTATTTGTGCTGCATTTTTGTGGAAACGAATAAGCTAGTAAAGACTGTTTCATATGGTCTCATCGTTTGAACCACGTTAGTTCAACAAAGTACGGCTGTTGTTAAAGACCTCACCAACTAATAACTTATGCTATTTAACTGATTAGAGTTCTCAAAAAAATGCAACTGTATTGAACATATAATCACTCATTTAATATTTTTTGTTCCCTGTCATTTCGCTGTATTTTCTGTTTGATTTAGCACAGGTTCCCTCTTACGTCATACTCCGAAAGTTCCCTTAGGCATTTGTGCGCATGCGCACTACTCATAAAGGGTGATTTAATAGAGGACGCACAAAAATACAGATTAAAATCATTTATATTTAGGTTAAATATAAGATATGACTTGTAGTGCATGTTAGCTTGCAAATTATGCCCAAGAACATAATTTATTATGCCATATGTCTTACTAACAAGCAACAATGCCTCTAAACACAGGTCACGTACGAAAAATAATGCCCCGTTTAAGGCATTCCACTCCACTGAAGGTGTGGAGCGGAAAATGACAATAAATACGGCCTTTTAAAATTTAAATGTTCCAGCGATTTCATTCCGTCAACCCCTTAGAACACAGCAAGAGCTAAACTCAGGTGTTTGCAAGTAGTTTTATTTAAAACGGAGAGAGCTGCCTTCAGCCAGTGTTTTCTGTTGTACTGACATGAGAGTCAAGGCTCCGACCTCTCGGTCTGCGAACTACATCACTAAGCCTCTTTTAAAAGCATTTAAATAAAAACAGTCCAGCGACTGTACACAATGTAAACAGATTATCATTTTAAAGAGCTAAGCGCATATGAGCTGTTTTATGTGGTTTACGGATGAGCTTCGGGGCTGGCGTTTCTTCGTCCGTGTTCACAAAACTACATATTTTAAAGGCATTAAAAAAAAAAAAAAAAAACACTCCAGCGATTGAACAATAATAGTAGATTAGTGTATTTAAAACGTTAAAATGCTTGCTTATTTGTGCTGCATTTTTGTGGAAACGAATAAGCTAGTAAAGACTGTTTCATATGGTCTCATCGTTTGAACCACGTTAGTTCAACAAAGTACGGCTGTTGTTAAAGACCTCACCAACTAATAACTTATGCTATTTAACTGATTAGAGTTCTCAAAAAAATGCAACTGTATTGAACATATAATCACTCATTTAATATTTTTTGTTCCCTGTCATTTCGCTGTATTTTCTGTTTGATTTAGCACAGGTTCCCTCTTACGTCATACTCCGAAAGTTCCCTTAGGCATTTGTGCGCATGCGCACTACTCATAAAGAGTGATTTAATAGAGGACGCACAAAAATACAGATTAAAATCATTTATATTTAGGTTAAATATAAGATATGACTTGTAGTGCATGTTAGCTTGCAAATTATGCCCAAGAACATAATTTATTATGCCATATGTCTTACTAACAAGCAACAATGCCTCTAACCACAGGTCACGTACGAAAAATAATGCCCCGTTTAAGGCATTCCACTCCACTGAAGGTGTGGAGCGGAAAATGAAAATAAATACGGCCTTTTAAAATTTAAATGTTCCAGCGATTTCATTCCGTCAACCCCTTAGAACACAGCAAGAGCTAAACTCAGGTGTTTGCAAGTAGTTTTATTTAAAACGGAGAGAGCTGCCTTCAGCCAGTGTTTTCTGTTGTACTGACATGAGAGTCAAGGCTCCGAGCTCTCGGTCTGCGAACTACATCACTAAGCCTCTTTTAAAAGCATTTAAATAAAAACAGTCCAGCGACTGTACACAATGTAAACAGATTATCATTTTAAAGAGCTAAGCGCATATGAGCTGTTTTATGTGGTTTACGGATGAGCTTCGGAGCTGGCGTTTCTTCGTCCGTGTTCACAAAACTACATATTTTAAAGGCATTAAAAAAAAATAAATAAAAAAAATAAAATAAAATAAAAACACTCCAGTGATTGAACAATAATAGTAGATTAGTGTATTTAAAACGTTAAAATGCTTGCTTATTTGTGCTGCATTTTTGTGGAAACGAATAAGCTAGTAAAGACTGTTTCATATGGTCTCATCGTTTGAACCACGTTAGTTCAACAAAGTACGGCTGTTGTTAAAGACCTCACCAACTAATAACTTATGCTATTTAACTGATTAGAGTTCTCAAAAAAATGCAACTGTATTGAACATATAATCACTCATTTAATATTTTTTGTTCCCTGTCATTTCGCTGTATTTTCTGTTTGATTTAGCACAGGTTCCCTCTTACGTCATACTCCGAAAGTTCCCTTAGGCATTTGTGCGCATGCGCACTACTCATAAAGGGTGATTTAATAGAGGACGCACAAAAATACAGATTAAAATCATTTATATTTAGGTTAAATATAAGATATGACTTGTAGTGCATGTTAGCTTGCAAATTATGCCCAAGAACATAATTTATTATGCCATATGTCTTACTAACAAGCAACAATGCCTCTAAACACAGGTCACGTACGAAAAATAATGCCCCGTTTAAGGCATTCCACTCCACTGAAGGTGTGGAGCGGAAAATGAAAATAAATACGGCCTTTTAAAATTTAAATGTTCCAGCGATTTCATTCCGTCAACCCCTTAGAACACAGCAAGAGCTAAACTCAGGTGTTTGCAAGTAGTTTTATTTAAAACGGAGAGAGCTGCCTTCAGCCAGTGTTTTCTGTTGTACTGACATGAGAGTCAAGGCTCCGACCTCTCGGTCTGCGAACTACATCACTAAGCCTCTTTTAAAAGCATTTAAATAAAAACAGTCCAGCGACTGTACACAATGTAAACAGATTATCATTTTAAAGAGCTAAGCGCATATGAGCTGTTTTATGTGGTTTACGGATGAGCTTCGGGGCTGGCGTTTCTTCGTCCGTGTTCACAAAACTACATATTTTAAAGGCATTAAAAAAAAAAAAAAAAAAAAAAAAACACTCCAGCGATTGAACAATAATAGTAGATTAGTGTATTTAAAACGTTAAAATGCTTGCTTATTTGTGCTGCATTTTTGTGGAAACGAATAAGCTAGTAAAGACTGTTTCATATGGTCTCATCGTTTGAACCACGTTAGTTCAACAAAGTACGGCTGTTGTTAAAGACCTCACCAACTAATAACTTATGCTATTTAACTGATTAGAGTTCTCAAAAAAATGCAACTGTATTGAACATATAATCACTCATTTAATATTTTTTGTTCCCTGTCATTTCGCTGTATTTTCTGTTTGATTTAGCACAGGTTCCCTCTTACGTCATACTCCGAAAGTTCCCTTAGGCATTTGTGCGCATGCGCACTACTCATAAAGAGTGATTTAATAGAGGACGCACAAAAATACAGATTAAAATCATTTATATTTAGGTTAAATATAAGATATGACTTGTAGTGCATGTTAGCTTGCAAATTATGCCCAAGAACATAATTTATTATGCCATATGTCTTACTAACAAGCAATAATGCCTCTAACCACAGGTCACGTACGAAAAATAATGCCCCGTTTAAGGCATTCCACTCCACTGAAGGTGTGGAGCGGAAAATGAAAATAAATACGGCCCTTTAAAATTTAAATGTTCCAGCGATTTCATTCCGTCAACCCCTTAGATCACACCAAGAGCTAAACTCAGGTGTTTGCAAGTAGTTTTATTTAAAACGGAGAGAGCTGCCTTCAGCCAGTGTTTTCTGTTGTACTGACATGAGAGTCAAGGCTCCGAGCTCTCGGTCTGCGAACTACATCACTAAGCCTCTTTTAAAAGCATTTAAATAAAAACAGTCCAGCGACTGTACACAATGTAAACAGATTATCATTTTAAAGAGCTAAGCGCATATGAGCTGTTTTATGTGGTTTACGGATGAGCTTCGGAGCTGGCGTTTCTTCGTCCGTGTTCACAAAACTACATATTTTAAAGGCATTAAAAAAAAAAAAAACACTCCAGCGATTGAACAATAATAGTAGATTAGTGTATTTAAAACGTTAAAATGCTTGCTTATTTGTGCTGCATTTTTGTGGAAACGAATAAGCTAGTAAAGACTGTTTCATATGGTCTCATCGTTTGAACCACGTTAGTTCAACAAAGTACGGCTGTTGTTAAAGACCTCACCAACTAATAACTTATGCTATTTAACTGATTAGAGTTCTCAAAAAAATGCAACTGTATTGAACATATAATCACTCATTTAATATTTTTTGTTCCCTGTCATTTCGCTGTATTTTCTGTTTGATTTAGCACAGGTTCCCTCTTACGTCATACTCCGAAAGTTCCCTTAGGCATTTGTGCGCATGCGCACTACTCATAAAGGGTGATTTAATAGAGGACGCACAAAAATACAGATTAAAATCATTTATATTTAGGTTAAATATAAGATATGACTTGTAGTGCATGTTAGCTTGCAAATTATGCCCAATAACATAATTTATTATGCCATATGTCTTACTAACAAGCAACAATGCCTCTAACCACAGGTCACGTACGAAAAATAATGCCCCGTTTAAGGCATTCCACTCCACTGAAGGTGTGGAGCGGAAAATGAAAATAAATACGGCCTTTTAAAATTTAAATGTTCCAGCGATTTCATTCCGTCAACCCCTTAGAACACACCAAGAGCTAAACTCAGGTGTTTGCAATTATTTAAAACGGAGAGAGCTGCCTTCAGCCAGTGTTTTCTGTTGTACTGACATGAGAGTCAAGGCTCCGAGCTCTCGGTCTGCGAACTACATCACTAAGCCTCTTTTAAAAGCATTTAAATAAAAACAGTCCAGCGACTGTACACAATGTAAACAGATTATCATTTTAAAGAGCTAAGCGCATATGAGCTGTTTTATGTGGTTTACGGATGAGCTTCGGGGCTGGCGTTTCTTCGTCCGTGTTCACAAAACTACATATTTTAAAGGCATTAAAAAAAAAAAAAAAACACTCCAGCGATTGAACAATAATAGTAGATTAGTGTATTTAAAACGTTAAAATGCTTGCTTATTTGTGCTGCATTTTTGTGGAAACGAATAAGCTAGTAAAGACTGTTTCATATGGTCTCATCGTTTGAACCACGTTAGTTCAACAAAGTACGGCTGTTGTTAAAGACCTCACCAACTAATAACTTATGCTATTTAACTGATTAGAGTTCTCAAAAAAATGCAACTGTATTGAACATATAATCACTCATTTAATATTTTTTGTTCCCTGTCATTTCGCTGTATTTTCTGTTTGATTTAGCACAGGTTCCCTCTTACGTCATACTCCGAAAGTTCCCTTAGGCATTTGTGCGCATGCGCACTACTCATAAAGAGTGATTTAATAGAGGACGCACAAAAATACAGATTAAAATCATTTATATTTAGGTTAAATATAAGATATGACTTGTAGTGCATGTTAGCTTGCAAATTATGCCCAAGAACATAATTTATTATGCCATATGTCTTACTAACAAGCAATAATGCCTCTAACCACAGGTCACGTACGAAAAATAATGCCCCGTTTAAGGCATTCCACTCCACTGAAGGTGTGGAGCGGAAAATGAAAATAAATACGGCCCTTTAAAATTTAAATGTTCCAGCGATTTCATTCCGTCAACCCCTTAGATCACACCAAGAGCTAAACTCAGGTGTTTGCAAGTAGTTTTATTTAAAACGGAGAGAGCTGCCTTCAGCCAGTGTTTTCTGTTGTACTGACATGAGAGTCAAGGCTCCGAGCTCTCGGTCTGCGAACTACATCACTAAGCCTCTTTTAAAAGCATTTAAATAAAAACAGTCCAGCGACTGTACACAATGTAAACAGATTATCATTTTAAAGAGCTAAGCGCATATGAGCTGTTTTATGTGGTTTACGGATGAGCTTCGGAGCTGGCGTTTCTTCGTCCGTGTTCACAAAACTACATATTTTAAAGGCATTAAAAAAAAAAAAAAAAAAAAAAAAAAAAAAAAAAAAAAACACTCCAGCGATTGAACAATAATAGTAGATTAGTGTATTTAAAACGTTAAAATGCTTGCTTATTTGTGCTGCATTTTTGTGGAAACGAATAAGCTAGCAAAGACTGTTTCATAATGGTCTCATCGTTTGAACCACGTTAGTTCAACAAAGTACGGCTGTTGTTAAAGACCTCACCAACTAATAACTTATGCTATTTAACTGATTAGAGTTCTCAAAAAAATGCAACTGTATTGAACATATAATCACTCATTTAATATTTTTTGTTCCCTGTCATTTCGCTGTATTTTCTGTTTGATTTAGCACAGGTTCCCTCTTACGTCATACTCCGAAAGTTCCCTTAGGCATTTGTGCGCATGCGCACTACTCATAAAGGGTGATTTAATAGAGGACGCACAAAAATACAGATTAAAATCATTTATATTTAGGTTAAATATAAGATATGATTTGTAGTGCATGTTAGCTTGCAAATTATGCCCAAGAACATAATTTATTATGCCATATGTCTTACTAACAAGCAACAATGCCTCTAAACACAGGTCACGTACGAAAAATAATGCCCCGTTTAAGGCATTCCACTCCACTGAAGGTGTGGAGCGGAAAATGAAAATAAATACGGCCTTTTAAAATTTAAATGTTCCAGCGATTTCATTCCGTCAACCCCTTAGAACACACCAAGAGCTAAACTCAGGTGTTTGCAAGTAGTTTTATTTAAAACGGAGAGAGCTGCCTTCAGCCAGTGTTTTCTGTTGTACTGACATGAGAGTCAAGGCTCCGAGCTCTCGGTCTGCGAACTACATCACTAAGCCTCTTTTAAAAGCATTTAAATAAAAACAGTCCAGCGACTGTACACAATGTAAACAGATTATCATTTTAAAGAGCTAAGCGCATATGAGCTGTTTTATGTGGTTTACGGATGAGCTTCGGGGCTGGCGTTTCTTCGTCCGTGTTCACAAAACTACATATTTTAAAGGCATTAAAAAAAAAAAAAACACTCCAGCGATTGAACAATAATAGTAGATTAGTGTATTTAAAACGTTAAAATGCTTGCTTATTTGTGCTGCATTTTTGTGGAAACGAATAAGCTAGTAAAGACTGTTTCATATGGTCTCATCGTTTGAACCACGTTAGTTCAACAAAGTACGGCTGTTGTTAAAGACCTCACCAACTAATAACTTATGCTATTTAACTGATTAGAGTTCTCAAAAAAATGCAACTGTATTGAACATATAATCACTCATTTAATATTTTTTGTTCCCTGTCATTTCGCTGTATTTTCTGTTTGATTTAGCACAGGTTCCCTCTTACGTCATACTCCGAAAGTTCCCTTAGGCATTTGTGCGCATGCGCACTACTCATAAAGGGTGATTTAATAGAGGACGCACAAAAATACAGATTAAAATCATTTATATTTAGGTTAAATATAAGATATGACTTGTAGTGCATGTTAGCTTGCAAATTATGCCCAAGAACATAATTTATTATGCCATATGTCTTACTAACAAGCAACAATGCCTCTAAACACAGGTCACGTACGAAAAATAATGCCCCGTTTAAGGCATTCCACTCCACTGAAGGTGTGGAGCGGAAAATGACAATAAATACGGCCTTTTAAAATTTAAATGTTCCAGCGATTTCATTCCGTCAACCCCTTAGAACACAGCAAGAGCTAAACTCAGGTGTTTGCAAGTAGTTTTATTTAAAACGGAGAGAGCTGCCTTCAGCCAGTGTTTTCTGTTGTACTGACATGAGAGTCAAGGCTCCGACCTCTCGGTCTGCGAACTACATCACTAAGCCTCTTTTAAAAGCATTTAAATAAAAACAGTCCAGCGACTGTACACAATGTAAACAGATTATCATTTTAAAGAGCTAAGCGCATATGAGCTGTTTTATGTGGTTTACGGATGAGCTTCGGGGCTGGCGTTTCTTCGTCCGTGTTCACAAAACTACATATTTTAAAGGCATTAAAAAAAAAAAAAAAAAACACTCCAGCGATTGAACAATAATAGTAGATTAGTGTATTTAAAACGTTAAAATGCTTGCTTATTTGTGCTGCATTTTTGTGGAAACGAATAAGCTAGTAAAGACTGTTTCATATGGTCTCATCGTTTGAACCACGTTAGTTCAACAAAGTACGGCTGTTGTTAAAGACCTCACCAACTAATAACTTATGCTATTTAACTGATTAGAGTTCTCAAAAAAATGCAACTGTATTGAACATATAATCACTCATTTAATATTTTTTGTTCCCTGTCATTTCGCTGTATTTTCTGTTTGATTTAGCACAGGTTCCCTCTTACGTCATACTCCGAAAGTTCCCTTAGGCATTTGTGCGCATGCGCACTACTCATAAAGAGTGATTTAATAGAGGACGCACAAAAATACAGATTAAAATCATTTATATTTAGGTTAAATATAAGATATGACTTGTAGTGCATGTTAGCTTGCAAATTATGCCCAAGAACATAATTTATTATGCCATATGTCTTACTAACAAGCAACAATGCCTCTAACCACAGGTCACGTACGAAAAATAATGCCCCGTTTAAGGCATTCCACTCCACTGAAGGTGTGGAGCGGAAAATGAAAATAAATACGGCCTTTTAAAATTTAAATGTTCCAGCGATTTCATTCCGTCAACCCCTTAGAACACAGCAAGAGCTAAACTCAGGTGTTTGCAAGTAGTTTTATTTAAAACGGAGAGAGCTGCCTTCAGCCAGTGTTTTCTGTTGTACTGACATGAGAGTCAAGGCTCCGAGCTCTCGGTCTGCGAACTACATCACTAAGCCTCTTTTAAAAGCATTTAAATAAAAACAGTCCAGCGACTGTACACAATGTAAACAGATTATCATTTTAAAGAGCTAAGCGCATATGAGCTGTTTTATGTGGTTTACGGATGAGCTTCGGAGCTGGCGTTTCTTCGTCCGTGTTCACAAAACTACATATTTTAAAGGCATTAAAAAAAAATAAATAAAAAAAATAAAATAAAATAAAAACACTCCAGTGATTGAACAATAATAGTAGATTAGTGTATTTAAAACGTTAAAATGCTTGCTTATTTGTGCTGCATTTTTGTGGAAACGAATAAGCTAGTAAAGACTGTTTCATATGGTCTCATCGTTTGAACCACGTTAGTTCAACAAAGTACGGCTGTTGTTAAAGACCTCACCAACTAATAACTTATGCTATTTAACTGATTAGAGTTCTCAAAAAAATGCAACTGTATTGAACATATAATCACTCATTTAATATTTTTTGTTCCCTGTCATTTCGCTGTATTTTCTGTTTGATTTAGCACAGGTTCCCTCTTACGTCATACTCCGAAAGTTCCCTTAGGCATTTGTGCGCATGCGCACTACTCATAAAGGGTGATTTAATAGAGGACGCACAAAAATACAGATTAAAATCATTTATATTTAGGTTAAATATAAGATATGACTTGTAGTGCATGTTAGCTTGCAAATTATGCCCAAGAACATAATTTATTATGCCATATGTCTTACTAACAAGCAACAATGCCTCTAAACACAGGTCACGTACGAAAAATAATGCCCCGTTTAAGGCATTCCACTCCACTGAAGGTGTGGAGCGGAAAATGAAAATAAATACGGCCTTTTAAAATTTAAATGTTCCAGCGATTTCATTCCGTCAACCCCTTAGAACACAGCAAGAGCTAAACTCAGGTGTTTGCAAGTAGTTTTATTTAAAACGGAGAGAGCTGCCTTCAGCCAGTGTTTTCTGTTGTACTGACATGAGAGTCAAGGCTCCGACCTCTCGGTCTGCGAACTACATCACTAAGCCTCTTTTAAAAGCATTTAAATAAAAACAGTCCAGCGACTGTACACAATGTAAACAGATTATCATTTTAAAGAGCTAAGCGCATATGAGCTGTTTTATGTGGTTTACGGATGAGCTTCGGGGCTGGCGTTTCTTCGTCCGTGTTCACAAAACTACATATTTTAAAGGCATTAAAAAAAAAAAAAAAAAAAAAAAACACTCCAGCGATTGAACAATAATAGTAGATTAGTGTATTTAAAACGTTAAAATGCTTGCTTATTTGTGCTGCATTTTTGTGGAAACGAATAAGCTAGTAAAGACTGTTTCATATGGTCTCATCGTTTGAACCACGTTAGTTCAACAAAGTACGGCTGTTGTTAAAGACCTCACCAACTAATAACTTATGCTATTTAACTGATTAGAGTTCTCAAAAAAATGCAACTGTATTGAACATATAATCACTCATTTAATATTTTTTGTTCCCTGTCATTTCGCTGTATTTTCTGTTTGATTTAGCACAGGTTCCCTCTTACGTCATACTCCGAAAGTTCCCTTAGGCATTTGTGCGCATGCGCACTACTCATAAAGAGTGATTTAATAGAGGACGCACAAAAATACAGATTAAAATCATTTATATTTAGGTTAAATATAAGATATGACTTGTAGTGCATGTTAGCTTGCAAATTATGCCCAAGAACATAATTTATTATGCCATATGTCTTACTAACAAGCAATAATGCCTCTAACCACAGGTCACGTACGAAAAATAATGCCCCGTTTAAGGCATTCCACTCCACTGAAGGTGTGGAGCGGAAAATGAAAATAAATACGGCCCTTTAAAATTTAAATGTTCCAGCGATTTCATTCCGTCAACCCCTTAGATCACACCAAGAGCTAAACTCAGGTGTTTGCAAGTAGTTTTATTTAAAACGGAGAGAGCTGCCTTCAGCCAGTGTTTTCTGTTGTACTGACATGAGAGTCAAGGCTCCGAGCTCTCGGTCTGCGAACTACATCACTAAGCCTCTTTTAAAAGCATTTAAATAAAAACAGTCCAGCGACTGTACACAATGTAAACAGATTATCATTTTAAAGAGCTAAGCGCATATGAGCTGTTTTATGTGGTTTACGGATGAGCTTCGGAGCTGGCGTTTCTTCGTCCGTGTTCACAAAACTACATATTTTAAAGGCATTAAAAAAAAATAAATAAAAAAAATAAAATAAAATAAAAACACTCCAGCGATTGAACAATAATAGTAGATTAGTGTATTTAAAACGTTAAAATGCTTGCTTATTTGTGCTGCATTTTTGTGGAAACGAATAAGCTAGTAAAGACTGTTTCATATGGTCTCATCGTTTGAACCACGTTAGTTCAACAAAGTACGGCTGTTGTTAAAGACCTCACCAACTAATAACTTATGCTATTTAACTGATTAGAGTTCTCAAAAAAATGCAACTGTATTGAACATATAATCACTCATTTAATATTTTTTGTTCCCTGTCATTTCGCTGTATTTTCTGTTTGATTTAGCACAGGTTCCCTCTTACGTCATACTCCGAAAGTTCCCTTAGGCATTTGTGCGCATGCGCACTACTCATAAAGGGTGATTTAATAGAGGACGCACAAAAATACAGATTAAAATCATTTATATTTAGGTTAAATATAAGATATGACTTGTAGTGCATGTTAGCTTGCAAATTATGCCCAATAACATAATTTATTATGCCATATGTCTTACTAACAAGCAACAATGCCTCTAACCACAGGTCACGTACGAAAAATAATGCCCCGTTTAAGGCATTCCACTCCACTGAAGGTGTGGAGCGGAAAATGAAAATAAATACGGCCTTTTAAAATTTAAATGTTCCAGCGATTTCATTCCGTCAACCCCTTAGAACACAGCAAGAGCTAAACTCAGGTGTTTGCAAGTAGTTTTATTTAAAACGGAGAGAGCTGCCTTCAGCCAGTGTTTTCTGTTGTACTGACATGAGAGTCAAGGCTCCGACCTCTCGGTCTGCGAACTACATCACTAAGCCTCTTTTAAAAGCATTTAAATAAAAACAGTCCAGCGACTGTACACAATGTAAACAGATTATCATTTTAAAGAGCTAAGCGCATATGAGCTGTTTTATGTGGTTTACGGATGAGCTTCGGGGCTGGCGTTTCTTCGTCCGTGTTCACAAAACTACATATTTTAAAGGCATTAAAAAAAAAAAAAAAAAAAAAAAAACACTCCAGCGATTGAACAATAATAGTAGATTAGTGTATTTAAAACGTTAAAATGCTTGCTTATTTGTGCTGCATTTTTGTGGAAACGAATAAGCTAGTAAAGACTGTTTCATATGGTCTCATCGTTTGAACCACGTTAGTTCAACAAAGTACGGCTGTTGTTAAAGACCTCACCAACTAATAACTTATGCTATTTAACTGATTAGAGTTCTCAAAAAAATGCAACTGTATTGAACATATAATCACTCATTTAATATTTTTTGTTCCCTGTCATTTCGCTGTATTTTCTGTTTGATTTAGCACAGGTTCCCTCTTACGTCATACTCCGAAAGTTCCCTTAGGCATTTGTGCGCATGCGCACTACTCATAAAGAGTGATTTAATAGAGGACGCACAAAAATACAGATTAAAATCATTTATATTTAGGTTAAATATAAGATATGACTTGTAGTGCATGTTAGCTTGCAAATTATGCCCAAGAACATAATTTATTATGCCATATGTCTTACTAACAAGCAATAATGCCTCTAACCACAGGTCACGTACGAAAAATAATGCCCCGTTTAAGGCATTCCACTCCACTGAAGGTGTGGAGCGGAAAATGAAAATAAATACGGCCCTTTAAAATTTAAATGTTCCAGCGATTTCATTCCGTCAACCCCTTAGATCACACCAAGAGCTAAACTCAGGTGTTTGCAAGTAGTTTTATTTAAAACGGAGAGAGCTGCCTTCAGCCAGTGTTTTCTGTTGTACTGACATGAGAGTCAAGGCTCCGAGCTCTCGGTCTGCGAACTACATCACTAAGCCTCTTTTAAAAGCATTTAAATAAAAACAGTCCAGCGACTGTACACAATGTAAACAGATTATCATTTTAAAGAGCTAAGCGCATATGAGCTGTTTTATGTGGTTTACGGATGAGCTTCGGAGCTGGCGTTTCTTCGTCCGTGTTCACAAAACTACATATTTTAAAGGCATTAAAAAAAAAAAAAAAAAAACACTCCAGCGATTGAACAATAATAGTAGATTAGTGTATTTAAAACGTTAAAATGCTTGCTTATTTGTGCTGCATTTTTGTGGAAACGAATAAGCTAGTAAAGACTGTTTCATAATGGTCTCATCGTTTGAACCACGTTAGTTCAACAAAGTACGGCTGTTGTTAAAGACCTCACCAACTAATAACTTATGCTATTTAACTGATTAGAGTTCTCAAAAAAATGCAACTGTATTGAACATATAATCACTCATTTAATATTTTTTGTTCCCTGTCATTTCGCTGTATTTTCTGTTTGATTTAGCACAGGTTCCCTCTTACGTCATACTCCGAAAGTTCCCTTAGGCATTTGTGCGCATGCGCACTACTCATAAAGGGTGATTTAATAGAGGACGCACAAAAATACAGATTAAAATCATTTATATTTAGGTTAAATATAAGATATGATTTGTAGTGCATGTTAGCTTGCAAATTATGCCCAAGAACATAATTTATTATGCCATATGTCTTACTAACAAGCAACAATGCCTCTAAACACAGGTCACGTACGAAAAATAATGCCCCGTTTAAGGCATTCCTGCACTCCACTGAAGGTGTGGAGCGGAAAATGAAAATAAATACGGCCTTTTAAAAGTTAAATGTTCCAGCGATTTCATTCCGTCAACCCCTTAGATCACACCAAGAGCTAAACTCAGGTGTTTGCAAGTAGTTTTATTTAAAACGGAGAGAGCTGCCTTCAGCCAGTGTTTTCTGTTGTACTGACATGAGAGTCAAGGCTCCGAGCTCTCGGTCTGCGAACTACATCACTAAGCCTCTTTTAAAAGCATTTAAATAAAAACAGTCCAGCGACTGTACACAATGTAAACAGATTATCATTTTAAAGAGCTAAGCGCATATGAGCTGTTTTATGTGGTTTACGGATGAGCTTCGGAGCTGGCGTTTCTTCGTCCGTGTTCACAAAACTACATATTTTAAAGGCATTAAAAAAAAAAAAAAAACACTCCAGCGATTGAACAATAATAGTAGATTAGTGTATTTAAAACGTTAAAATGCTTGCTTATTTGTGCTGCATTTTTGTGGAAACGAATAAGCTAGTAAAGACTGTTTCATAATGGTCTCATCGTTTGAACCACGTTAGTTCAACAAAGTACGGCTGTTGTTAAAGACCTCACCAACTAATAACTTATGCTAGAGTTCTCAAAAAAATGCAACTGTATTGAACATATAATCACTCATTTAATATTTTTTGTTCCCTGTCATTTCGCTGTATTTTCTGTTTGATTTAGCACAGGTTCCCTCTTACGTCATACTCCGAAAGTTCCCTTAGGCATTTGTGCGCATGCGCACTACTCATAAAGGGTGATTTAATAGAGGACGCACAAAAATACAGATTAAAATCATTTATATTTAGGTTAAATATAAGATATGACTTGTAGTGCATGTTAGCTTGCAAATTATGCCCAAGAACATAATTTATTATGCCATATGTCTTACTAACAAGCAACAATGCCTCTAAACACAGGTCACGTACGAAAAATAATGCCCCGTTCAAGGCATTCCACTCCACTGAAGGTGTGGAGCGGAAAATGAAAATAAATACGGCCTTTTAAAATTTAAATGTTCCAGCGATTTCATTCCGTCAACCCCTTAGAACACACCAAGAGCTAAACTCAGGTGTTTGCAAGTAGTTTTATTTAAAACGGAGAGAGCTGCCTTCAGCCAGTGTTTTCTGTTGTACTGACATGAGAGTCAAGGCTCCGAGCTCTCGGTCTGCGAACTACATCACTAAGCCTCTTTTAAAAGCATTTAAATAAAAACAGTCCAGCGACTGTACACAATGTAAACAGATTATCATTTTAAAGAGCTAAGCGCATATGAGCTGTTTTATGTGGTTTACGGATGAGCTTCGGGGCTGGCGTTTCTTCGTCCGTGTTCACAAAACTACATATTTTAAAGGCATTAAAAAAAAAAAAAAAAAAAAAAAAAAACACTCCAGCGATTGAACAATAATAGTAGATTAGTGTATTTAAAACGTTAAAATGCTTGCTTATTTGTGCTGCATTTTTGTGGAAACGAATAAGCTAGTAAAGACTGTTTCATATGGTCTCATCGTTTGAACCACGTTAGTTCAACAAAGTACGGCTGTTGTTAAAGACCTCACCAACTAATAACTTATGCTATTTAACTGATTAGAGTTCTCAAAAAAATGCAACTGTATTGAACATATAATCACTCATTTAATATTTTTTGTTCCCTGTCATTTCGCTGTATTTCCTGTTTGATTTAGCACAGGTTCCCTCTTACGTCATACTCCGAAAGTTCCCTTAGGCATTTGTGCGCATGCGCACTACTCATAAAGGGTGATTTAATAGAGGACGCACAAAAATACAGATTAAAATCATTTATATTTAGGTTAAATATAAGATATGACTTGTAGTGCATGTTAGCTTGCAAATTATGCCCAAGAACATAATTTATTATGCCATATGTCTTACTAACAAGCAATAATGCCTCTAACCACAGGTCACGTACGAAAAATAATGCCCCGTTTAAGGCATTCCACTCCACTGAAGGTGTGGAGCGGAAAATGAAAATAAATACGGCCCTTTAAAATTTAAATGTTCCAGCGATTTCATTCCGTCAACCCCTTAGATCACACCAAGAGCTAAACTCAGGTGTTTGCAAGTAGTTTTATTTAAAACGGAGAGAGCTGCCTTCAGCCAGTGTTTTCTGTTGTACTGACATGAGAGTCAAGGCTCCGAGCTCTCGGTCTGCGAACTACATCACTAAGCCTCTTTTAAAAGCATTTAAATAAAAACAGTCCAGCGACTGTACACAATGTAAACAGATTATCATTTTAAAGAGCTAAGCGCATATGAGCTGTTTTATGTGGTTTACGGATGAGCTTCGGAGCTGGCGTTTCTTCGTCCGTGTTCACAAAACTACATATTTTAAAGGCATTAAAAAAAAAAAAAAAAAAAAAAAAAAAAAAAAAAAAAAAAAACACTCCAGCGATTGAACAATAATAGTAGATTAGTGTATTTAAAACGTTAAAATGCTTGCTTATTTGTGCTGCATTTTTGTGGAAACGAATAAGCTAGCAAAGACTGTTTCATAATGGTCTCATCGTTTGAACCACGTTAGTTCAACAAAGTACGGCTGTTGTTAAAGACCTCACCAACTAATAACTTATGCTATTTAACTGATTAGAGTTCTCAAAAAAATGCAACTGTATTGAACATATAATCACTCATTTAATATTTTTTGTTCCCTGTCATTTCGCTGTATTTTCTGTTTGATTTAGCACAGGTTCCCTCTTACGTCATACTCCGAAAGTTCCCTTAGGCATTTGTGCGCATGCGCACTACTCATAAAGGGTGATTTAATAGAGGACGCACAAAAATACAGATTAAAATCATTTATATTTAGGTTAAATATAAGATATGATTTGTAGTGCATGTTAGCTTGCAAATTATGCCCAAGAACATAATTTATTATGCCATATGTCTTACTAACAAGCAACAATGCCTCTAAACACAGGTCACGTACGAAAAATAATGCCCCGTTTAAGGCATTCCACTCCACTGAAGGTGTGGAGCGGAAAATGAAAATAAATACGGCCTTTTAAAATTTAAATGTTCCAGCGATTTCATTCCGTCAACCCCTTAGAACACACCAAGAGCTAAACTCAGGTGTTTGCAAGTAGTTTTATTTAAAACGGAGAGAGCTGCCTTCAGCCAGTGTTTTCTGTTGTACTGACATGAGAGTCAAGGCTCCGAGCTCTCGGTCTGCGAACTACATCACTAAGCCTCTTTTAAAAGCATTTAAATAAAAACAGTCCAGCGACTGTACACAATGTAAACAGATTATCATTTTAAAGAGCTAAGCGCATATGAGCTGTTTTATGTGGTTTACGGATGAGCTTCGGGGCTGGCGTTTCTTCGTCCGTGTTCACAAAACTACATATTTTAAAGGCATTAAAAAAAAAAAAAACACTCCAGCGATTGAACAATAATAGTAGATTAGTGTATTTAAAACGTTAAAATGCTTGCTTATTTGTGCTGCATTTTTGTGGAAACGAATAAGCTAGTAAAGACTGTTTCATATGGTCTCATCGTTTGAACCACGTTAGTTCAACAAAGTACGGCTGTTGTTAAAGACCTCACCAACTAATAACTTATGCTATTTAACTGATTAGAGTTCTCAAAAAAATGCAACTGTATTGAACATATAATCACTCATTTAATATTTTTTGTTCCCTGTCATTTCGCTGTATTTTCTGTTTGATTTAGCACAGGTTCCCTCTTACGTCATACTCCGAAAGTTCCCTTAGGCATTTGTGCGCATGCGCACTACTCATAAAGGGTGATTTAATAGAGGACGCACAAAAATACAGATTAAAATCATTTATATTTAGGTTAAATATAAGATATGACTTGTAGTGCATGTTAGCTTGCAAATTATGCCCAAG
>NC_133363.1:16842344-16961075 GCF_049309525.1 Garra rufa | reverse complement strand
AATTGCACCACTAAACATGCAAGTAATCTTACCAAACTTGTACAGTAGTGTAAAAAGGTTATGTACTCACAAAACGCTGCATCAGAACATTTGTAAGTCCACCATGAGTGTTTTAAAAACACGTTTTAGCCGATCCCTACTAGTCTCAAAACCTACAAATGGCGACACGTCGACGTCACTTCCCTGGTTTGAAAAAAGCACGTAAAAGTCCTCCTACAAGTTGACATGCACACAGACGTAGTAGGAGGACTTTTACGTGCTTTTTTCAAACCAGGGAAGTGACGTCGACTTGTAGTTTTTGAGACTAGTAGTTCTCGGGTAAAATGTGTTTTTAAAACACTCATGGTGGACTTACAAATGTTCTGATGCAGTGTTTTGTGAGTACATAACCTATTTACACTACTGTACAAGTTTTGTAAGATTACTTGCACGTTTAGTGGTGCAATTTACGAGATACATCACATGTACCATTCACTCCTGTAACAAGCAATTCGAAAAACTCTAATATCTCCATAAATGTTTGACTAAGGTAAAAAAAACTTCGGATGGGGTATTTACATGGGCTTCGGAGTGCATAGCAATGAAGTCAATTCTACTCCGAACCATCCCTTTAATTAGTTGATGTTTACATTTAAAGCCATTATCGGCCAATTCCAACATTGGTCCAGTAATATTGTGCATCCCTAGTTTTGGTTGTGTAGTGTGGACTGAGATCTAGATTAGTCACAGGATGATTTTCTCGTCGCTCGCGCATTCTTTTCTTATTTTTGTGATGCAACCGGACGTCATTTTATGTGTTATGCAAATTTTCAGCTCAAGTTGACATTTTTTAACTTGCGTTGAAGATGTGCTTAAGCTGATTATCGCACGTTCACTGCAGTCATGTCGCCCAATTTGCATCACTTTCATCACCTGGTGCGAATTTGCGTCTATTTTCACGGATTTATACGTAATGTACTCCCGCAAATAATTAAATGACATATTTTGGACTGTGGGGGGTGCCATTATGATGTGAAACGGTTGCACTCAGTGAGCTACTGGCGCTACCTGTTGCTATTTTTAGTTCAACTTGGAAAATAAAATATACAGTGACCACAGCTACTGAAAGAGCTGACAGGCGGTATAAGCTTAGGTTTAAACCCACACATAACCCGCAAGCATCTAAACGGCCCCGGATATTGAGTAAAATCTACACTGAGAAACCCCTTTAGTGGCCGCACAGCATGGCATCGTATTAGTATAGGCAGTAGTTTGAGATATACCTTGGTACTGAATGATTTACCAAACTTATACACAATTCATTTTGCAAGACCTGTGGTTCAAAAAATGGTATTATCATAATGCATCTTCAAAAACAATTGAAATGCCATAGCACTTTGTGTTAAGAGATGACTTACCAATATTCCTCTATCATCATCATTAATAAAGATGACTCCTACTCTAACGTCCTTTCGAAATACTTCCTTATGAACCATTAATATTTAACAACTTCTTGTACACGCCATAATTTCCCGTCACGCTGGCAGAACCCAGCCAACTGAAGGTCACACTCTTGTCTCTTCCTCTAGAAAGTCCAGTACAGTTCTCTTTTGTCGGTGGTTAATGTGTAGCTGTATCGTGTTGAACTCTGATACACCTCCGGGCAGCCTTGGCACCGGGACTTGAATCTCTTGAGTTTGGCTGGGAATGGCTTGGCTACTGATCAACCAGCTCAGGCATGATAAATCCAGCTCACTGGACTCTCCCAGTCTTTGTCTCTGATTCTACGGCTGAACTGGGGTTTGTTTAAGTGTGCAGTGTGGCAGAAGTGAGCTGCGTCACTGCAGGCTGGTGTATGTGAACTGGAGGCAGTAGAGTCACATGGTTTCTCCTCTTTAGTCAGACATCAGTGTTTGAGCGGGCGTAGGTGGCCCCACTCTCAAACGGGCTGCTGGCAGATGGCGTTTTGTTGGAGCACTGAGGACTCCAAAGTGGGACTGACTGGGAGAACTACACTACACTTGGTTTAGTCAGACCTAGGCGTCCATGGAATCTCTTTTTTCTGCATTTATTGCAGTGCACCATTCCATTAAAAAACATGGATTTTGGTGTTTTGGGTATGATACCAACCCCTGATACCTTGGCATCTAAATTGCCACAAGCAACTTAATGTCCCTCCAAAATTAAAATTCCAAAATCAGTATTTATTTATATGTAGATTAAGCCTACAAAACACTTATATTGGTTGTTGAAAGCATTATTAAATTAGCCAAATATAATACACGGGTAAGGGAATACCTTTTTGTGAATGACAGCTGTTCTCAGGTTCTTAAATCGCTTTTTATGACTGATCACTTCAAGCTCACAATATTGATATTTTTTTATATATAATATGGCACTTTTTTGATGTTTATATGTATTACTACATGAATTTCCTCCCACTCTTTGAATTCCCACTCACGTGTTCCAGTAGCATCTAGTGGTTGAGTGTTGATAGAAAGCTTGTGAAAGTGTTAATCAGCAGCGATAGATAGAAACCAGCAACTGAATATGTGTTATGTGCAGTCTGAACACGAGATGAGTCATCGGCAGGCCAACAGTGTGCTCTATTCTCAGGGGTGTTACAACACCACCACACAATGAGCAGTGTAGGCTTTGCCTAAAACTACCCACATCACCCTCAGAAGATGCATACAGTTTAGAGACACATGTATGCTTTAGCTATTAAATATATTGTCAGCAGGTGTTTTTTTTTTTTTTTTTTTTTTCAGTCCCTCACAGAAAACTAAATATGGCACTACCCCAGTGGTGTACTGTGTTGTTCTAAACTGAGAAGTCCTTTAAAAAAATCAAATGTAAATTCATTTTCCACTCGCTTTTTCTTAGTCAAACGATATTTACATTATCAGAAAATATTTTTGCATTAACAATGTAATCAATATTCTTTTTTATTAAAGCCAAGTATGAATCTCATCTAGTTAGTGTTTTTAAGCATTTTACATTTATTCCAAAATAATAACTCAAGGCAGTAACAATTTAATACATTTTATTTGTAAACTTACGTTCAGCTATTATTATTAAGTTATTATGTTGGCTTATGCTATTTAAACTTATTATTATTCTTCTGTGACCACACTTTTTTTTTTTTTACTCCTATTATATTTTTTATAACCTTTAATAAAGCCCAATATAGTAAGTATGCAATCTCCTAAATACTGATAGACCATTACTTGTTTCAACTTAATTTTAAAGGTATTGAGAATATATTTCTCAAGTGGAAGAAGGGCCACTATATTGGTTATCTATTCTCATATTGTGCATATAATAGTACTCACATAAGGACTAATAATTTACTTGAAAAGAGACATGCATTGAATAGCTAGATCATCTACAGAAGCTACTGTGCTTGGACCCCAATGATGGCCTTGGGTTAATCCGCATTGTCCTTCTGCAGAGTTGCCCACAACTCTTCGGTGACAGTTACTTTATCTACTTTAGTTACTTTTTTAACTTAGTCTTCCCATTAATGCCATTTATATTGTTCATTCAGACTGATTGTGAATGCAAAATGCACACAAACACAAGAGTCAGCAGGCCTCTATGCTAAGTTTCTTTTTAGGAGCACCTAATCAATCAAAAAAAAAAAAAAATGGATCAAAATTCGCCTTCCTATTACGACGAGTTAGTTGACTCCTTAAACTGAATTAAAGGGGAATTTTGTTTGGGGAGTTAGCCACAGTACTCACCAAATGTGCTGGTTTCACATAATTCATGTGTGTTTATAAGCATTCAAAGTGACTTGTGGCAAAAGCCAGTGTTATTTACATGTTTACCCATTTGCATAGTTCTCAGGATGATACCATCTAGTGGTTGGAGGAATAAATCGATTTAATCAGCCTTTTATAATCATAATTTCATTAACAATGCACACTTAACCAATAAAGAGAGAATGTTATGACTAGTGTAGTTAATGCTCTTGTATTTTTCTTTTAAAGTAGAGGGTCTGCCTCAGGTCTACTATTTTGGGCCCTGTGGGAAATACAACGCCATGGTTCTGGAGCTGCTCGGCCCCAGTCTTGAGGATCTCTTTGACCTGTGTGACCGAACATTCTCCCTCAAGACCGTCCTGATGATCGCCATTCAGCTGGTGAGTGCACAGGCCCTCTGAGAAGCTGCTGTATTTTAAGAGCAGTGTAGTCACCTGGGTGAGAAGTGCTTGCATATCATTGGTCTGATGCTTTGCGATGTAAGCGTGTAAATGTAATTCCTGTGTTCACTTTCACCAGATTTCCCGTATGGAGTATGTGCATTCTAAAAACCTCATCTATAGGGACGTGAAGCCAGAGAACTTCCTCATCGGTCGACAAGGAAACAAGAAGGAGCACATCATTCACATCATAGACTTTGGCCTTGCGAAAGAATACATTGACCCAGAAACCAAAAAACACATTCCTTACCGGGAGCACAAGAGCCTTACCGGCACAGCTCGATACATGTCTATTAATACACACTTAGGGAAAGGTAAGTGTTAGATACCTCCCTAGTCTGGCCTTAAAACGGACTTAACATTAAATTTAGCATGCCACTATCATCATGCTTTGTGTGACTTCTTGATTGACTGTTTAATAGGGTTGGGAATCATGAACCAGTTCTTTTAAAGAACTTGATATTCATGTTTGTTTCCTTTTAAATCTGTAACACCTCAGTTGTGAGCGCTTTTGTTGCATGCACTTTGCAGTGGATGAACAAAAATGATTGTTCTGTAGATCAATAGAAGTTTTATGGAACTTTTTTTAAACATGGATATTGTTTTGGTCAATTATTTGGTCAAACCATATTAATACAATATATATGACTAGTTAAGAAAATCAAATTGAAACCATAATTGTTCAATTCTGTATTCCCATTCCTACTGTCCAGCCAACTTCATGTTATTGTATACGTTACTATTTTTATTTGTAACTTTTTTTTTTTTTTTGCAGAGCAAAGTCGGAGGGATGACCTTGAGGCCTTGGGTCACATGTTCATGTATTTCCTCCGGGGTAGTCTCCCTTGGCAAGGACTAAAAGTATGTTGAACTAGCATGTTAAAGCCATTAAAACTGTTACTAATTTAGTTCTTGAAAATGAGATGTTGTTTTGTGCTTTGTAGGCCGACACACTGAAAGAACGCTACCAGAAGATTGGGGACACAAAGCGAAACACTCCCATTGAGGTTCTCTGTGAGAACTTTCCTGGTGAGACCCATAATGTGCTTCTCTTGTATCAGCCAATATTATAGTCAACATAAAATCAGAATTGACCCCATTTTTATTCTTCATACACATTCCTGATATTGTGCATGATTCAGAAGTGCACAGTGTTCCAAGGGAAATATAGTGTTTCTTTGCAATAATGTTGTGCAAGTCTACTCGACTAAACAATTCTGCTGCAGCCTCAAATTACGGTCATGTTAATGAAACTTTTTAAAAATAATACATTGTTTATATATATCTGGTGTGCAAAACGTCACGGACGGTTCTGAGGAATGTCCATAAAGATGAGCAAGCTGAGATAGTATTTGGACTCGGAAGAAAATTAAAAAGTTTGAAACTAGTGTATAATGGTTAAGCTTGCTTCTAAGGTTAAAAATGAGCTTTAGAGTGAAAGTTAAGTGACTTTGAATGTTACATGGTTATTGCTGCCACATGGCAGCTCTGAGTATTTCAGAAACTGCTGAGCTACTGGGATTTTTTAACACAACCATATCTAGACTATCCACAGAATGCCAGTCATGTGATGGGCTAAAGCAGCAGAAGACCACACTGGGTGCCCCTCCTGTCAGCTAAGAACAGAAAACTAAGGCTAGAGTTTGCAAAGGCTCACCAAAGTGGCACAATAGACATTTGCAAGGCCTCAGGAGTCTTTTTTTTTTCTGCTGCGACATTCGGATGGTAGGGTCAGAATTTGGAATAAACATGAATGCATGGATCCAACCTGTCTTGCACACACTTTGCCTTCTTGGCACACTTTGAGCCCCTTAGTACCAGTTGAGCAGCATTTAAATACCAGAATCTGCCTGAATGTTGTTAATGACCATGTCTATCACTTTATGACCACAGTGTTCCCATCTTGCGATTGTTACCTCCAACAGTATAATGTACCATGTCACAAAGCTCAAATCATCTCAGACTGGTTTCTTGAACAGGACAATGTCCTATACAGTCACCAGATCTCCACAATTTAGGTTGTGGTGAAACAGAAATTTTGCATCATGGCTGTACAGTCAGCAAATCTACAGCAACTGCATGATGGTATCATGTCAGTATGGACCAGAATGTTGGGAAATGATTCTAGCACCTCGTTGAATCTATGCAAAGTAGAATTAAGGCAGTTCTGAAGGCAAAATGGTCCTAAGGGTACTAGCAAGGTACACCTAATAAAGTGGCCAGAGAGATGGTATGTCTATATTGGCTGATGTTGTAAAGAAGTGAATGCTTTTAATATAACCTACAGCGATCATAATGCAAAGCAAGCCCATTGTGTGTATATATAATATGTGACCCTGGACCACAAAACCAGTCTTAAGTCGCTGGGGTATGTTTGTAGCAATAGCCAAAAATACATTGCATGGGTCAAAATTATTTATTTTTCTTTTATGCCAAAAATCATTAGGAAATTAAGTAAAGATCATGTTCCATGAAGATTTTTTGTAAAATTCCTACTGTAAATGTATCAAAATGTAATTTTTGATTAGTAATATGCATTGTTAAGAACCTAATTTGGACAACTTGAAAGGTGATTTTCTCAGGATTTTGATTTTTTTGCACCCTCAGATTCCAGATTTTCAAAAAGATGTATCTCGGCCAAATATTGTCATATCCTAACAAACCATACACCAATAGATAGCTTATTTACTTAGCTTTCATATTATATATACATCTCAGTTTTGTAAAATTTAACCTTATGACTGCTTTTGTGGTCCAGGGTCACATATGTCCTATTTTTCAGCAGCATTCAGTATAAGGTTTGATTATTTAATTCACAGATTAAGTAAGCTATTATAAATAGATTTCATATACAGACTGCTTCCTGACTGTCTTCTGGGGTTTGTTAGACTAGTCAACTAGTCAGTCACAAAATTTCAGTTCAAACATTAATAAAATTAGTCCAGCACATTCTACTTCTAATGTTTTATCAATATGCAATAAAAGCCTGCTTTAAAACCTTGTTTTATGTTGACTTTAAGACCAGACTTCCCTTTTTTCTTATTGGTTATGGTCACTGTAACTTTATGCTCATTTGTGTTTTCAGAGGAGATGGCCACCTATCTACGCTACGTCCGGCGGTTGGATTTCTTTGAGAAGCCAGATTACGAATACTTGCGGACCTTGTTTACGGAGTTGTTCGAACGAAAAGGATATACCTTTGATTACTCTTATGACTGGGTTGGCAGACAGATTGTGAGTCAACATGTTAAGAATTTCTGTATTCCACTCACACAAGCTCTCTTCTAGCACCTTCCTACATCGGTCATAACCATAATTTAACCTAGTTTACATTGTGCCTGCAGTTGACTCCAGTAAAGTGTGAAGTTAGCATAAAAATATTTTTATTAGTATTATATTGTTAACGTTGAATATTCAGTGTTGTACTGCCTAGAGAATAATTAAAAAAGTGTCAGAGTTACCCATTTCTGCAAGTCAGTGTAATGTTGCTGCCTATATATATTCAGACACAGAGCTAGTTCACTTTGTACTGATGTTCTCTATGTTTTGGTCTATCTTTCTCAGCCCACACCAGTGGGGTCAGTCCACGTGGACTCAGGGGCATCTGCCATCACACGTGAGAGCCACGCACACAGAGACAGACCCTCCCAGCACCAGCCTTTAAGGAATCAGGTAATCTTCCGCTGCTCATTAAGGAAGCTTAAAATTGGTGGACCTTGTTTTATTAAGGGAACGTAAAGAGAGAATGCCCTATGTTTCAGTCCACACACCCATTTATTAAAGGTAGATAATATTTCCTCTGATCTCACGAAACAAGTCCGAGTCATATTTCACCTCAAGATTTATGCTGATGTAGAAGTCAGTTTTTTTGTTTTTGTTTTTTAAAGAAATAAGTACTTTTATTCAGCAAGGGCACTTTAATATGTTAAAAAAAGGTCTTTGTTTGATCACAACACTTTTTATTTCCATTTTGGAGTGAAATATTGGCCTAGACGTGTTTTCATGACATCTGCTCAAGAATTCTGAACAGAGCTGGTGGAGGTGGAGTTGATTTTAGAGGATTTCTGCAGCACTACATGAAGCTTTAAACAAAATCATTAGACTCGCCCACTCAGCAGCTGGCTGCTACAGCATGCACTGCTTTAGCAAATCATGGCTCTGAGTGCATGCTGGGAATAGAAGTTCCTAAAACTACATATTTATGCATATGTCACTGGAGACTTTTTATATTGATTCTTTTGCCAGTTTCTGTAAAGCGCTTTTTCTGCCTCTTACGTTTGCAAGAGCAAATCCGCTTTGCACATTTCACAAACCTGCCCTCTATCAAACTCATCTGCTAAAGCGAAATTTTAATTTTGGCTTACAAAAGATTTTCGCAGAAGTTTTTGAACTATAGGATGCTTTAAAATTAATTCTTGTAATTTGAGGATTTAAGTCAACCAGAAATGTCCTTTTTGTTACATGAGAAAAAAAAAAGAGTTGGTGTTGCAGGATGAGATAATGAAGTAATGACAGCTTTTTTGTTTTTAAGATGTCTTGGAATCATATCTCTTTTCCAGTGTTTTGAATTCACAGCGTACATCTATAATCTTATGGTTCTTGTGAGAGAAGTGCAGATATATTTTGAAATCCTTGGCTGAAAGACGCAAGGGCCCTGTAAACTGCCTCATCGTCATTTTGGTCGAAGTTCTGGTGTTTAGTGAGTCTGTTTAGAGGGCATTGCAACACTAATTGGAGCACATCAAGACCTATTCACAGGAGCACACATTTTACAAAAGTCTTTAAATTAAAACAATACATTTCTGTCCACCTTTTTCTTCGTTAGAGTGGGCGCAGCCATTTGTCAATTTTATGGGTCTGGCTTCTGGTCTCATCCACAACCAGATATTTTTAGCTGTACAAAACAGCTTGTTTTGCTGTTTGATATTGCAAATTGGTGTGTCTTACCATATTATTTTAATGTATTATTTTAATTATGAACAAACTGGTTTGTAGTGCAAACAGTTTACCGTTTACTGCACATTGTTATTCTTCTCGTTATTTCCCTATAGCGGATAATGAACCCGAAGTCTCACCCATAGACTTACTTCCGCAATGAAGAAAAAGGTGGATAGGCTTGCTGATAAGTTTGGGGGTACAACAGGTCTAAAGGTGCACTGGGGTAAAAGGCATTTCATGGAGAAATTGGCCGATCCTTGATGTGATCACGAGCACCAATGCAAAGTTTATTCTGTGCTAATTTGATCTAATATTAAATGCGTTTTCAAATGTTATACAGTATGTTTGTGTTGCAAAGGACAATCAATATAATTACCAAATAGATTCTGAGACAAAGGTCTTGGTGACTTTCAGTTTTGTTCAAGGTAATTAAATCAAATGTTTTTCAATAACGGAACAATATGTAACAGTAAGGTAGTTAAAGAGAGAGTTCATCCAAAAATGAACACTTTTTTTTATTTACTCAGACTCATGTTATTCCAAACCTGTATGAGTTTCTTCTGTTGAACACACAAAAGTTGTTGGTAGCCGTTGACTTCCACAGTATTTCCATACTATGGAAAAAAAGGCAATTCATACAGGTTTGGAACAACATGAGGGTGAGTAAATTATCATTTTTCAAGTAAATTTTTGGGTGAACCATCCATTTAAGGTAAAAGTGCTAGAACTAAATGCACAATAATTGACATGATAATAAAAGCTGGCTGACTTTTGCATTTGTTGATGGATATATTTAGATGATATTTTTTAAATTAACATGTTTCAATGCCAGTTTTCTTCAAAAAATCATTTGATCAAAATAACAGACTTTGCTGTAGAGATTTTGAACAAGCAATAACTTAAATATTATAAATGATAAATCTTTACATTTATGTGATTTTTAAACAAAAATGATTTATTTTCCCACTAAATGTGTTGCTTCATTAATGTTAAATAAAAACATACAGTGGACAAAAGTATTAGGACACCTCTTAATTATTGAATTCAGATGTATTAAATCAAAACCTAGCCATGCTGTCAGCATTTACAATCATTTGGGGAATAAAAAGAAGGTTGTCCTCACATCATCAAGTGCAGTGGTGTTAAAGCACTGGACTCTGAAGCAGTGGAAATGTGTTCTGTGGAGTAACGAATTCTTCTCTGATTGGCAGTCTAATGGTCGAGTCTTGGTTTGGTGCCAGGAGAATGTTACCTGGCTGTTGTTCCAACTGTAAAGTTCGGTGGAGATGGAATTGTGGTATAGGACTGTCTTTCAGGGCTTGGGTTTGAACATTTACTTTTAGTGAAGGGAAATCTTAATGCTTTAGCATACCAGGACATTCTGGACAATGCTGTTTTAACTTTGCGGGAACAGTTGGTGATGGCTTATTTTTATTCCAACATAACTGTCCCCCTGTGCACAAAGCAATCTCCATAAAGACATGTTTAGTATGGAAGAACTTGCCTGGCTTGCAAGCCCTGGCCTCTGAACATCTTTGGGATGACTGGAACAGAGATTATAAGCCAGACCTTCTCATCCAACTTTAGTGCCTGACCTCACAAATGCTCTACTGGATGAATGGGCAAAATGTCCCACAGAAATACTCCAAAATTTGGTGGAAAGCTTTACCAGAAGTCCCTGTTGATATAAGGGTGAAGTATCGTAATACTTTTGTCCATATAGTGTGCATTATTAATAATATTATTATTATATTATTTTTTTCTGCAGTCATACATTGTGGGAGACTGGGAGTAGTGAAAAGCACATTTTCCTGAAGTTGTGTCTTTAAAGTAATAGTTCACCCAAAAATGAAAATGTTATGTTTATCTGCCCACCCCCAGGGCATCAAGATGTATAGGTGACTTTACTTCAGTAGAACACAAATGGAGATTAACTCACACCGTTGCAGTCTGTCAGTCATATAATGGCAGTCAATGGGACCCACAGCTTTGAGAGTAAAAAAAGAGGCAGAAAGATACCAGTGCTTACCGGTTTGTTTACGCCGATTACGACCTTACTCCGGTAAAAGAAAACGCGTTACCGCGTTTACATGACCACGTGCGTTTTTCGGCTTATTAAGCACAATCGGTTTAAGAACGTGCATGTAAACGCGCTCAATCAAAGGAGCCGCTCTGACTCTGAGACGCGGCAAACACCAGATGACGAGTTGATCGTCTGAATGAAGTGTGCGCTTTGCTTTGAAACACGCAGCGCAAACAGACTTGATGAGAGGATAATGCCATAATTACGCTTAGGTCGTTTGACGGACACTTTGCCAAAGTGATGGCACGAAACACAACGTTAAAGACATTTTATTTTAAAATGACGAGTATGAATGTATTTTCGGTTTATTATAAAACTGTGACGGGACAGATTAGACTGTGGCGGGTCGCCACACTAGTTAATGAATGGGAAACACTGCGAATAAATAAACGAAAGATGGTGACACCTTCAGGACGAAAGGTGAATATTCATATCCTCTTACGTGAAGCACGCGCATTAAGAATCGATTCGGGGATTTCCCGAATTGATATCGTTGCGTTAAACTGAAGATCTTTTTACCCAGCCCTAGTATTTATATAATATTTTTTTTTTTTACCTCTGATCCACCGTAATGTCTGACTGTTCTGAGCAGACTGACAGACTGCAACAGTTTGAGTTAAAAATCTTTGTGTTCTACTGAAGAGACACAGTCACCTACGTCTTCGATGCCCTGGTGGTAAGCAGATAAACATCAAAAGTTTGTTTTTCGGTGAACTATTCTTTTAACACCATTGTATCTTCATTTTGGTCAGATGTCTAGAACCAGAGTTCCAGATATACATAAAATTGTTCACAATATAATGTTTTTTATTCAAACATTTAGTTCTTAATGTCAATCATCATTTAGGATGCAATAAATTAGAACTCTAACTAAAATATACTAACTAAAAATATGAATGATCAATAAACATAACTTTAAGTACGTTATTTCAATCCTACCGCTAAATGCAAAAGTAATTTAAATATCACCTATATTATTCACACTAACACATTATCAAGTCCACCACAAAACATTTTAACAATCACACTAGTGATGCACCAGGGGGTTGTACTAAAGCTCTATACTGCACACTACAATTTCAGATATTGAATTTGGGTTTTTTGTATATTTGTCCTTGTGTTTTTTGTGTCTGACTTATAAATGTCAGAAAATGAGCCATCAGGTTGAATTTATATGTACAAATATGTAGCTGTAGATAGTTCTGTCATTCTCTTAAAGGGTTAGTTCAACCAAAAATTTAAATTCTGTCATTAAACGGCCTCATGTCGTTCTAAACCTGTAAGACCTTTATTCATTTTCAGATGAAGATCATTTTCAGATTCATATTTTTGATGAAACCCAAGAGCGTTCTGACCCTGCATAGACGGCAGTAAAACTACCATGTTCAAGGTCCAGAAAAGCAGTAAGGACATAGTCCATGTGACATCTGTGGTTCAACCTGAATTTTATGAAGCTTGGATTTCATTAAAAATATCTGAATTTGTGTTCTTAAGATTAATGAAGGTCTTACAGTTTTGGAAAGACATGAATGTGAGTAAATAATGACAATTTAAATTTTTGGGTGAACGGTTTCTCTAATTATTAAAATGATGCTGTCAGATATTCCAATGCGAGCTTTGTGTTGGATGCCTGATTTGCTACATGTAGTGTCCACTTGGCATTCAACAGCTTTCAGAAAGTTTTCTCTTCAGTTTCCTCTGTTTTAATGTCTCCTTGTTTTTATTTTGTGGTGTTTGCTTCATGGTTTGATTGGACGACTGGTCCACAGTCACTAATGCCGTTTCCTGGCTTTGACTGGCTCTTTTTGTTTCTTGTTGATTTCCATTCCTGCATTGTGCTGCATGCCACCTGGCCTCACTCCGCCCGCTCTCGCTCACTCACCACACCTCCCCCCCTCCTGCGCCTCCTCCCGCACCTCCTACATCCGTGCAGACGGCCATCTCCGACCGCAGAGGAGCTTGGGAGGTGCAGCCCAACCGTCAGACAAACTCCTCCTACCTGACCTCGCACCTGGCAGCGGACAGGCACGGAGGCTCAGTACAGGTACTGCTTCACCCCTTGCTCGACTCCTCCTCCTGTGTGCGCTCATGTCTACAGCCATCTGCAGCAGCGTGCCCCACCTGCTCTCAGACCTGACTAAAACACTTCCTCTATGGGTTCCCCTTTTTGGCAATTCTTGTTCTTATTTTTAAAAAAGTAGTAATGCTGTGTTTCATTCAAAGTTGAATGTGGGATATTCCAACTAAATATTTCTGACCATATAGCATTCCATTGTCCAAGTTGGAAGAGCGTTGTCAAGTGGCATTCAATTGGAATTTTCCAAGTAGGAGGTTGGAAATGTGACATTTTCATATTCCATAACTTGAGGGTGTAAATTCCAACTTTCTGAGTTGAATGAAACGCAGCATAAGATGTCACGCAGAGACTGGGATTATCAGGAAAATATTATGTAGCCCCAGTTGTGGCAATTTGGTAGAGTTGACACCTAGGACCTAGTATCACCAAGTCCCTCACTATATGCTACTCAAAGCACAATTCAATGCATTGTGATGCATGTATTTAAGTGCAGATTCTCCTTGCGCTGCTTGCTTCTCTTTAATTCAGTAGGTGCCTCAGAAGCGACTCAGAAATGCTGCTAATAGTCTTTAAGCTCATTTAGATGGCTGCTTTATTCATTGAAATGGGAAATTATACGGTCAAACAAAAAAAAAGATAATTTTTACTAGTGGGTGCAGGACACTATAGTTAATTTATGTAAGTGAGAATGGTAAAAATAAAGTAAACTGTGACTGTATACCCTTCATACAGTGGACTACCAGTAAAACTTGAAAAATGAAATTGTTTTCAATGGTAATAAAGTTTAAGTTGTATTTAACCAGGAATATTTGGCCAGCCACTAAATCCTTTCAAAAGCAAGTATAGTAGTACATGATCTTCCTCAATTTTGCCTTCCAGTAGTTACTTGCACAGATACAAATATATGACCCTGGACCACAAAACCAGTCATAAAGATCATTTTTTTTAATTAATTATACATCATCTGAAAGCTGAATAAATAAGCTTTCCATTGGTGTATGGTTTGTTAGATAGGGCAATATTTGGCCTAGATACTATTTGAAAATCTAGAATCTGAGGGTGCAAAAAAATCTAAATACTGAGAAAATCACCTTTAAAGTTGTCCAAATTAAGTTCTTAGCAATGTAATCCAAAAATTAAGTTTTGATATATTTATGGTAGGAAATTTACATAATATCTTCAAGGAAAATTATCTTTACTCAAAGAAGTAGTTCACTTCCAGAACAAAACTTTACAGATAATATTCTCCCCCCCCCCCCCCTTGTCATCCAAGATGTTGATGTTCTTCTTTCTGTAGTTGTAAATGAATTGTTTTTGAGGAAAAAATTTCAGGACTTCTCTCCATGTAATGGACTTCTATGGTGCCGCTGAGTTTGAACTTCCAAAATGCAGTTTAAATGCAGCTTCAAAGGGCTCTAAACTAATCTCCAATAAAGAAGGGTCTTATCTAGCGAAACAATGGGTTATTTCATGGGTTATTTATTTATACACAGTTATAATTTCTGTGTATTCCGGTTCATGGCAGTAAGGGTAGGTCGAAAAACTCCCATCTCATTTTCTGCTCCAACTTCAAAATCGCCCAACATCGCTGCAGAGGTACCGACCTAGTGTTTAAAAAGTAAATGGGCAAAGAAGGTCAAACCCCCTTTATAAAACAAGATAAAACAGCGATGCAGGACGATTTTGAAGTTGGGGGAGAAAATGAGATGGGAAAATTTTTTTTTTTTTTTTTTTTTGACCTACCCTAAAGAAAGAAAGACATGATCATCTTGGAAGACAAGGAGATTAAGTACATTATCTGTACATTTTTTTGTTCTGGAAGTGAACTACTCCTTTAATATCATAATAATTTTTGTCATATAAGAAAAATCATTTTGACCAATACAGTGTATTTTTGGCTATCGTTACAAATGCTACTTAAGAGTGGTTTTGTGGTCCAGGGTCACATATCTCTAAAGAGCTTCTGTAGGGCGACTGACTGAACTGTCTAGTTCAAATAACACTGATTGCACTGTTACACTGAGGCCGCCCATTAATTTGATTTGAATTCATTATTTTCTGCCACAGGTGGTGAGCTCAACTAATGGTGAACTGAATGCAGATGACCCGCTGGCGGCCCACTCAAACGCACCAATCACAGCGCAGGCAGAGGTGGAGGTGGTGGATGAGGCCAAGTATGTGCACATGGCTTCTCACAGGTTTCTGTTGTCTTTGCCTTGTGTCGAACTGACACAAGCTGTCCTTTGCACTCTGGGTCTTTACTGATTTCACCCCTGCCCTCTCTGGTCCATTCCCATCTGCTCCCCTGTAGTGTTCTGTGTTTCCAAAGTGTCTAATAGAACATTTTTTTTTTTAATTGGCACTTCTTAGTTTTGAATAAAATATGTACACTACCATTAAAAGTTGGGAATAATGGGAATAATTTGGGCAAAAGTCTTTTATGCTCACCAAGGTTGATTTATTTATTTATTTTTCATTTTTTGGAATCAAAAATACCGTGAAAACAACAACGTTGTGCAATATTTAGTTTTGGCATCACTGGAGTAAATTATATTTTAATATATGTGACCCTGTAACACAACCAGTTATAAGGGTTGAATTGAAACATCTGAAACCTGAATAAACAAGCTTTACATTGATGTATGGTTTGTTAGGATAGGACAATATTTGGTCGAGATACAACTATTTTAAAATCTGGAATCTGAGGGTGTAAAAAAAATCGAAATATTGAGAAAATCGCCTTCAAATTTATTCACATGAAGTTCTTGGCAATGCATATTACTAATCAAAAATTAAGTTTTGATATATTTACGGTAGAAAATTTACAAAGTATCTTCATGGAACACGATCTTTACTTAATATCTTGATAATTTTTGTCATAAAAGAAAAATCAATCATTTTGACCCATACAATGTATTTTTGGCTACTGCTACAAATATACCTGTGCTACTTAAGACTGGTTTTAGTCCAGGGTCACAAATATTCAAGTTATGAATATATATTATATATTACGAATTAACTGTAATGTTTCACAATACCATTTGTTTTTACTGTATCTTTAATAAAATAAATGCAGCCTTGGAAAGAAACATTGAAAAACTTAATTCCAAACTTTTGACTGGTAGTTTATACTTTTAAAGATGGTATCTTAAAAGACAACTGTTAAAATTCAGATGCGATTACACTCTTTAGTTTCCCATTCTTCTAAAGCACCTGATGTGCGTTTGAGTTTCAGTTTTATAAAACGTCCAGTCTAATATAATTTTAAACACTTATTCTTGTAGTTCTTTGATATCTTAAAAAGCCCTCTGTCTTTGATTTATTGATGCACAGGCTTGAAAGTGGCACAGACAGCAGCGGCCTTTATCAATTAACAGGATTGCACAAACACACAATGTCACCATGGTTATTACACAGTATTAATGCTCACCAGAGGTCTTTCTTCTAATCTCTCTGATCTCTTTCTCCTTTGCATTTCCTTGTTTTCTTCAATATAGCAACCCGTTGATTGATTTCTCATTGTCACATATCATTATTTAAAGTATCAGGCTGTAATTTTTGGAACACTGCCACTTAAAATATAGTAGCATCTTGTACTTTACACAACATTACCTTGAAGCGAAAGTTCCCAAAATGAGAATCGTCATGCGCAATTCTCACAATCAGATGGGTAGTACAGGGGTTTCACACTAATTAGTATTTGGCTTCTGTTTCATGTCCTGAGCTTAGCTCATGACTGGGTTTTCCGAATGGATGCCAAGTCATGCATTGTTTTGCTTTGCTTAAAGGTCAAGGAGCAAATGAGACAGTACAGAGTCATTCTGTGTCAAATCAACCAAATTTCAAAAACTCCCCCGGCTCAAATTTTTGATTTTTGCTTCTGAAGTAAGATAGAAATATAGTGATGATAGGCATGATTCAACATTATTTCTTCTTCTGACATTGTTCTTTAAATAAAATAAGTATCAGCTAAATACAAAGTGACCACATTTGGTTTTCAGCCACTAAAAATGGATAACATTCAACAATCTGGACATGGCGACTCATTGAGATCCCTCATATCTCTGGGACTGAACGATGTAGGGCCTTGAAAATTACGATTCCAAAAGAAAAGTTTATTAATCTAAAATCATATTGCAATATCTTTAATACTTCTTGAGTTATAGGCACGCAAACTTTAAAAAAAGAATATTTAGGTCACTCAGACAGGTATGTTCAATGCAGTTGTCTTGACAGAAGGAAATGAGTTACATCTCTAGTTTCAACACTATTTGTTCTTCAGACATTCCTCTTTAAAAGAAAAAAAGTATCATGTTTTTGCAAATTGACCCACATTTGGTTGTATTAAAGTTCCAATATCTCTGGAACCAAACCATATAGGGCCTAGAAATAAAGAAAGAAAAGGTTGTCAAGATCCAATATCTAAAAGGGCATTAAGATATCTTTAATACTTCTTGAGTTATAGGCATGCAAACTTTGGAGAAAAAAGTTCCTCTTTTTTGAATGGTCACCATTGGCACATAATGCAATACAGATTGCTAAACTCAACAGATTTTACTAACATACCTACCAATGTCTGTGTAAAAATAATATTATGGTGCTGCCATCTTTCTGAAGTCATTTTTACACCCCCCTGTAATACGGCTCTGAATCTCAGGTAAAAACTGCCATTTTGACCCCCCTCTACAAAATAGTGGATTACTCAGTAAACATTGGTCCATAAAATTTAATATTTTGGCTTTCATCACTATACATGTAAATCTTAATCAAAAATTTGAGCCGGGAACATCTGGTTGAGTTGACACGGAATGACCCTAGTCTTTTTATTTTATATTTTGTTACATGTGTATACATGAAAATAATATTACAGACTTTTTGGTCGTAAAATATATAAAATATAACACAATCTTAGGACCATAAAGTTTGCATTGCAATTGTGTTAAAAGCTTATTTTCCCAAACAGTTATTCTTACTGCAAAGTGGTGGTATAAAACATTTTTAAATGTTAAAGGTCTTGAAAAATTAAACCAACTTTATTTTCATGTATTTAAATGTGGTTTTTGTAAACGGTTTTCTCCGTAATACAAGTAGTTGCTTTTCGACAACTTTTAAACAACCTACAGCTTAATGAACTGTATATGAATTTGATTTTATTTATTTATTTATAATATTATGGCTGATGGCTTACTTTTTACGAAATAGGCATAGCAAATGTTTCATAGTGGCAGAGACCCATTGATCAGACTGCAGCATGTTTGTTGTGTCACATTCACTAGTAGAACGGTGGGCTGGTGAGCTGAGGACGACACTACACTTCTCCAAACCCTTTCTGTTCCTTTTCTTCTCTGCCCCTTTTTCTTACATTCTTTTTTCTCTGTTCGTCATCTGTTTTAGAATTTTACAAACAGGGATACAGAAAATACCTATTATGATATTACTTTATCAAAGGCGACCATGATTTAAGCAGATGTTTTAGATCTACACTACACCTCAGTCTGTCTCTCTCTCTTTCTTTCTGTTTGTGTCTTCCTGTTGGTCTTTTGTCGCCGACATTAGGTTTGTCTCATCGTCTCACCTCTGTGTAATAATCTCTGTCTTTTCTCTTTTCACACTCTTCTGTAGCTGCGTGAAAATGCTCAACCTGTGGTGAGTCCCTCTCTCCAGTCCACATCAAACCCAAGGGGAGTGGACCAGCCTAGACTGTGGCCATATAGATCGCGCTTACACCAAGATCTACTAACATAGTTGTAGGCTAACATAGCTGTTCATGGTCTGTGAGTTTAAAACCACAAGAGGGAGGTCTGTTTGCTTAAAGTCTGATTTTAGAGGCTGAAATACCCTGAAGTTGATTGGAGGTACGCTGAGAAGCCTTTAATAGCCTAAGCTTTAGCTTATTTATAGAAACAAAATGATACAGTTGAGGTCAAAAGTTTGCACCCCCCTTTCAGAATCATTAAAAATGTTATTTTTCCAAAATAAGAGGGATCATAGCAAATGCATGTTATTGTTTATTTAGTACTGACATGAATAACATTTTACATAAAAGATGTTTACATATAGTCCACAAGAAAAAATAATAGTTGACCCGGTTAAAAAGTTTACATCCCCTTGATTCTTAATACTGTGTTGATACCTGAATGATCCACAGCTGTGAATTTTTGTTTAATGATAGTCCCTTGTTTGTCTTGAGCAGTTAAATTACCCGCTATTCTTCAGAAAAATCCTTCAGGTCCCACAAATCCTTTGGTTTTCCAGCATTTTTGTTTATTTGAACCCCTTCCAACAATGACTGTATGATTTTGAGATCCATCTTTTTACACTGAGGACAACTGAAGGTCTCAGAAGGTTCAAACACTCCCTGATGCTCCAGAAGGAAACATGATGCATTGAGAGCCAGGGGTAAAAACTTTTTTTACATTTTTTTTTTTTGTTGCCTATTTATCATATTTTTTCATTTAGTACTGCCCTTCAGAGGTTACAGAATACAATTACAAGTTTCCCAGAAGAAAAAGTTCAATTCACCCTGATCTTCAAATTCAAAGAGTTTTCACCCCTGGCTCTTAATTAATTTTGTTTCCTTCTGGAGCATCAGTGAGCAATTGAAACTTTTGTAGTAGTTACATTACAGTAGTATTACTGTAATAGTCCCTCAGTTGTCCTCAGTGTGAAAAGATGGATCTCAAAATCACACAGTCATTGTTAGAAAGAGTTTAAATACACAAAAATTCTGGAAAACCCAAGACTTTGTGGGACCTGAAGGATTTTTCAGAAGAACAGTGGGCAGTTTAATTGTTCTGGACAAACAAGGGACTTATGAACAACTTTCACCAAACAAAAAAAAACAGCTGTGGATCATTCAGGTAACAACACAGTATTAATAATCAATTTGTGAACTGGGTTAATTTTATAAATGTAACTATTTTCTTTTGTGGACTACATGTAAACATCATTTATGTGAAATATCTTATGCAGGTCAGTACTAAATAAACAATAACATTCATTTTGGTCAAATAATTAACATCTTTAGGGAGATGCAAACTTTTGACCACCCACCAGTAGAATGAGGATGTAAAGGTTAAACGCACATAGGCAGTTCCTTACAGAAGTATGCAGACTCTTAACTAAATCTCAGATTTTATACCACAACATCATTCAGTTGGTTTGATATGATTGGCTGACACATGAATTCAGATTGATTTTTTGCTTTTGCACAGCCATGAAGTTGTGCCAGGTTTATTGACAGCATGTTGCTTAAATGTTTTCACCCAAAATATTACATTTTAATTTCATATTAACACAAGTCCTTGACAGATTTTTATTTATTTATTTATTTTATATGGTAATTGCCCAGCTATAAATACCTAAATCTTCAATTTTACTGGAGTAGCATATTTATTATTTTAAAGGAAGTTCACTTCCAGAACAAAAATTTACAGATAATGAACTAACCCCTTTGTCATCAAAGATGTTCATGTCTTTCTTTCTTCAGTCGTAAATAAATTGTTTTTTAAGGAAAAGGTTTTCTCCATATAGTGGACTTCTATGGTGCCCTGAGTTTTAACTTTCAAAATGCGGTTTAAATGCGGCTCCAAACGATCCTAAATGCGGCTGTAAAGGATCCAAGAAAAGGAAGAAGGGTCTTATCTAGCAAAACAATTGTGTACTTTTTAACCTCAAATGCTCATCTTGCCTTGCTCTGCCTGAACTCTGTTTTTTCTGGTTCATGACATGTTGAAAAACTCCCATCTCATTTTTTCCCTCAAGTTTAAAATCGTCCTACATCGCTGTTTTACCCTTTTTGTTAAGGGTGTTTGATCTTCTTTGCATGTTCACTTTGCAAACACTGGGTCGGTACTTCTGCAATGATGTAGGATGATTTTGAAATGATTTGTGAAGTTGAGGGAGAAAATAAGATTGGAGTTTTTTGACATACCCTAACTGTCTTGAACTGGCAAAGTTCAGGCTAGGGTTGTGCCGATAGACGATAGTATCGTGTATCGACGATAGTCAGAGATATCGCCTGTTGCTGATGCCTTTGACGATAGTTAGACGATTATTATTATTATCCGTCAACAAAGAACTTAACTTTAGCAATGCAGCACAGAGAGTCTGTTCTAGGATGCTTCAGAAACTTGCCGCGGTATAAACACACGCATAGAGAGGCCACAGCGCCTCAACGCACCTCGTGCAGTGAGAATGGGAGATTTTCATCATACAGTACGGTGGTAGATTCACTGATTCTAAAGGGAGTGTTATATTATATTTGCATTGCAGTCATTAGGATAACAGAGGTAGTAAAACCTGGTTCAGGCTGAATTAATTACGATGTATCATAATCAGTCTGTATATAGTAAACATAAACATTCATCTCAGTAACGTCTATAGGCGTTAATTAGAATTACGATGCGATCAAATGGCGCTAAACATACGCACGTGAATTACACGCGCATCACTTCTCCGCATTCAATATGAACTGAACTACAACATCACCCTCATGATAACGGTCAGACATACAGCGGTAACATTATAGCAATATGACGGGTAAAGAAAGATTCATTCATTTACATTCTGGCACGCACATTTACAACTCACTCACTGACGATAGCAGAGAATGAAACCGAAAGTAACTTGAACAACTCCGGCAGATCTACAGTCAGCGCTCTGCACACGCACAACTTAATTATATGTCAAGAGAAAAGTCTACCTTTACAAAACGAATAAGGAATTTAGTACATAGATAATTAATTAAATTAGCACGATAGTATCGTGTATCGGCGATCTCTCAGGCTGACGATAGGGCGATATGAAAACTGAGCATATCGCCCAACACTAGTTCAGGCAGAGCAAGCGGAGACAAGCTTTTCAGGTTAAAAGGTTTATAAATTGTAATTTTTTATTTCTTTTTGCTAGAAAAGGCCCTTCTTCAGCTGTGATCATTTACAACCACCTTTGGGATTGTTTAAAGCCACATTTAAACTGTATTTTTGAAATTCAAACTATATATACTATATATAGGAAATCCTGAAATGTTTTCCTCAAAAAACATAAGTTCTTTACAACTCAAGAAAGAAAGACAAGAACATTATCTTTTCACCCCCCCAAAGATATGTTCTTTGATGACAAGAGGGCGAGTACATTATCTGTAAATTTTTGTTCTGGAAGTGAACTTCTCCTTTAAGGATATTTTACAGCATTAAACAGCGTTATATTTTATACCATGGTATTATAATTTCTTTGATGTGATTGGTCGACACCGTCAGAATTAATTCTGATTTAATCTTCAATTCTGATTCAAGTTGTTTGACGTTATTGACGGAATATTGCTTTACTTTATTATTTATTTATTTTTATTTTTTTGGACATCCTAAAATGATCTGAACAGTCTTTCAGATTATTTAATTGTTTGCTTTATTAAATATATTTTTACTATTGCTTACACTGATTTTTTTTTTTTTTTTTTTTAAATAAACTCCTAGCCCTATGTATTAAATTTAGGAACTCATTTAAAAAAATATATATTTCAATATAGTATTTAGTAAAAAGGCAGACTTGGTTAAGGATCTGCATATTTTTGTAGGACACCGTATATTCAGTATGACTTTTCATCAACAACAGCAGTGAACACAAACGATACAGCCAATGTCCACCTGCGACTGACCGTCAAGATTTACTGGCTGTTTAGCTGCATCCTTTAGAAACCTGTTTAGTGAAGTCTATCACTTTTCAATGTGTCAGTCTGGAGCTGTTCTCTTCCACTGCATGTGCCTTGTTTTTCCTGATCCATTCTGTCGTGTTGTTGCCGTTGAACATTTTGTTGTTGATGCTTTTAACGAAACTAAAATGTCTTTAAGTTTCCTGTTGATTAACTTCGACCAGTTACTGGCCATTTACATGTAGCATTTAGGTTGGTTCGAATATACTAATGCATCATTGACATCGCTGACAATATGTAGCGTAACCCACATACCTGCTTTATTTAGGCATTAATAGCTAGAAGGCAGATGCTTCATTACTAGGTTGGAAGAATCAGCTAATCAGCCGTCTTCGTTAACACCGCTAACCTAAAACTGTGTGTTCGTCCTCAGGTGCTGCTGTTTCTTCAAGAGGAAGAGGAAGAAGAACACTCAACGGCACAAATGAACCTCCGGCCTCTCCGTGCAGTCCGTTCCTTTGGTTGTTTTTAGAGCGTTCAAATAAAGAAATTTTACAAGACGACAACAGCGAGCCCTCCAAACGAGTGTGTGAAAACGAAGAGGCATGCACACGTTGTCTCTGTGGGGATTGTCTTTTTGTTTCGTTTTTTTGTTTCTTCCACATCTTAATTTAGGCAGCGATGGGCCCTCATCCTCGGACTGTCTCTAGGATCTTCACGCAAACCTAAGGATCTCAAAGCACTGGAACAGCACTGCACTTCATTTGCTGTTTTGCTTCTTTTTCGTTCACACCTCGTCCTCGGCGGTGGACGTGCCGGGGAGGAAGTCTCTGAATGTGCCCTCTCGTCCTCTTCCTCCACAGTTCTAGCCCTGCATGGAGGGAGGCAGGGAGAGTGACAAAGTCGCCCATGCTGGAGCTCGAACCGCAGACTTTTTCCTCCCCCTAGCACCCACTTCCACTCGAGACAAGACGGTGGCTTTTTTATTTCACGTAACCCTTTTCGAAATGTTTGTTTGTGTATTTGTTGGCTGATTGTTGGTTCTCATGCTGCCAGGAAGTGGTCGAAGCCTTAGAATATGACTAGCAGATTTCTTCGTCGTATCTATCGGAGTGATTTAACGTACATGGGCAAAGCGCAAAAACAAATAACTGTCGTAATGATGCTAGCTGGCCTTTACACGTGAACTTTGTGAAAGTGTGACATAAGCAGCTGTTTCCAGTGGCGGCGACGTCCGTTCCACTGACTAGTATTTAAGCTGCTTGTTCTAAAGCACTCCTCCCACTTCAACCCACCAGCCAGTCATGCTGCTTTCTCCTCTTACGATATCGTATCGCTTTGACGTACAGCTGGCTGCTTTTCTATTGGCTGAGGTGGCCAGTAAGACTTTCCTTGCGCTTTTGTATCTTTCTGTCCATATAGTCACTTATTACTCCCACGACCAGTTCCTAATAGATGTTGTTTTTTTATGCCTGAAAACTGCTAATTATTCAGGATGAGAATAACCGTTTCATGTGCCAGAGTGGCTTGGAAAACACCTCACATGTTCACATTAAGGCAGGCGTTTCTTTGTTTGAGTAGTAGTCATGAGGTGGAACCTGGGAGGACGCAGACTGACGGTAGTGACTGCCGCTGCGAAACATCTCGATTTAATGCCTTAACATTACTCTGCAGATTAGGACATGCCTTCATACTGACCTGATACATGTCTCATTCCCTTTAGGAAGACGAATCGGATTATGTGGCCGGTTTGTAAACGCTCTTGGGGTTGTATAGTGGCCATACGCGGATTCCGAGACGGGGCAGCCCTTGACCTCTTGCATGGATGAGGCAGTCCTTTCCTGAACGCAAACTGTAGGCAGGAATTGGGGTTATATGCGAAGCGATTACTGTAGTTCTGTTGTCTGCATTTTTTTTTTTTTTTTTTTTTTTACTTTTGAGAATCGCTGATCTCAGTCGTGATGTTGCCTTGCTCATTTTTTGGTTTCGCCCGTCACCCTTTCACAGCATTAAATCCATGCTTTTGTTTTGTGATCTTTCTAATGTATAGTAAATGTGAATTAATGTAAGATAAATTATATAACTATTATTTTATTTTATTTTGATCACCGTACAAACGTTGAGAGAGAAGCCATAGGAGTGTGTGACTGCACTAAAGTTTTCTTCGGCCCTTGTTTACTTCAGCCTGTGCATTGCTGTATTCAACTGACCTCTGAACTCGTCTTTCAGGGCTGTTTGAAGAATCTACCACGATGCCCGTTTTCTTGAGGGCCTACGGATGGCGTGCTTTGAATGTTCTTAGAAAATGAGCGTGTTGGACCAAATGGGCACAGATTCTTTATTAGCATGTTTCCACCTAGAGTAATCCATCCGTTTCAACTCGTTAATATATGTATATAGTAACTTGGTGAGCTCTCACTGACCCATCACCTGGTGGAACGATTTCCACCATCTAGGAACGGGTGTTGCGTTCAAATGCGAAGTCAGCCAATCGCTTTCACAAACGCGTATAAAACTTTCCATGTATTCCTGACGTGACGGTTATTTAATAGATATTGCTTATGCTTGTCCACAGTGATGCGAGTCACTTTGGGTCTAAATTATTCTGTGAAAAGTACTTGAATAATACTCTTGGAAATCAGCTGCATTTTATTTAACGTTCTTCTCTTAACGATATGTATTACGTGCCTCGCTAGAGTTTGGAAGACGGTTTAGTATTTCTGGATGTGCACTGCTTGCTATCGCCAGGTGCGTCTGGCTTTAAGGAGTATGTTTTTGCAGGATGTAACCCCTTAATTTTTGACTCTTCCAGTCAAAATGGAAGGCCGTGGCTTGTTACGGAGCCATTTGGAATTGTTCTATGGATTTAAGCAGAATGTGAAATCGCTTTGGATTAGTGGATGAAGCAGCGGATAGTGATTAAGGCGCCATCTGCTGGTTAAAAATGACTCGTCCATCCATGTAAAACACTACACTGAAATCACTAAATATGCTATTTGAAGTAGTTGAGGGATGGCTAGAACAGACGTTATTACTGGAATTTTGGTTAATGCGATCATTATGACTACTGGCTCTCTTGTCAACCGCAAGGTGATTTGACTATTTCAGACCATGTTTTATTTCTAATTTTCTCTTTTTTTAAGATTGTACCATATGTTTTTGTACCTTTTTGTAGCTTTTGTTTTATTAAAAGTGGTGTTACAGCCTTCCAAGTCCATTTGAGGTATATTAATATACAGTTATTCCACAAAAGCGATTGATTGCCCCCCAAAGTCAAGTCATTCAGGAAGCATTCTGGGTCTTTTGGAGAGGCGTCCGTGTACCATTCCATTTTCTTTTGAATTGCCTTTGCTTTTGTATCACGGTTCTGGTCACTTTACTGTGCTGCAGATTTCCATACAGAGAGGTAAATAGAGTTATTCTCCTAAAGTTGAAGTTAATGCAGATTTTATGTGCATGGCTTTTGAATCCGAAAGCAATGGAAACTACTTGTAAATGGGGCACTGAAGAACATTGTGGGCATGAAGTTGATACACTGTTATTCTGTGGCTGCATAATGCCTTAAACATGCTACTGCAAGTCTGACCCCTCTGTACGCTCGAGTTCAGCAGGTAAATGTCCACTGCGTACTATTTTGCCGCTGTATACTGTATTGCCCTTCCATTGTGTCTGCTACAGTCATAGCTTTTTTTCTCTCTGGAAAGTGTAATCATTCCTGTCTCAAGGTTTTAGTTAATGTGGGAACTTGTTGAACTTGTTTTTTTTTTTTGTTTTTTTTTAATGAACAGTCTGATCTGGTTAACTGCTCATTTTTAATGACCTCAGAATGATTATTACAAGAGTCTGGTAGGAAAGCACTGCAATATTTGAATTCTCTTTTTCACGTTTTTTGTAGTGTTTCTTTCAGTAAGGATGTTTCTGTACTTCGAACATATTAAAAACTAAATTGTACAGTACTGCAAGAGTCATTCTCTTGTTCTGGTCATACTTACAAAGATACTTTAAATTTCATTGTATTATGAATTTATTGTGTTGAAATATGAATGTCGCTTAAATGTATTTAAATGATTTTACTTTGTCAAGGGCTTCAACTGTGATGGACCCGTTTTGTTTTCTCCTCTCTCTCTCTCTCTCTAAATATATTTTGTTTTTAAGTTGCAGAAAGATTAAGGCCTTAATCTTAATCTTATTTAAAATGCCTATTTTCCTGAGGAGTCATATAAAATTCCATACATAACCTTTCAAATTAAATTTTTATTCCCTCCACTCTTAAAGGGAAACTCAAGTTTGCACCCTTTTTTATGTAAAATAAAAGAAAATGTCTCTTAACCGCTGAGTGAGAGTGTGTCTGTCTTTTTTAGAGGTTATTTGAGTCCTAAAATATTGTGGCCTAGAAAAAAAAATATTAAATTACCATTATGGTTTATGAGTACAACCTGTTTATAGCAGATTCCTAATTTTTACAAAATAATTACATGCAAATGAATACATTTTTAAATAGATTTTGTTCATGTTTTTAAGTTGTTTTGCTAATATTTATAGTGTGAGAGGAAAATCTTTTTGGGCTACTGTTACCAAATGAATTTTATTCTCATTACTTTGACATTATAGATCAAATATTGTAGCTGCCTTCCAACAAGGACATGCATGAAAAGTTATTTGTTAATTGTTAGAACTTGGAAGGCATACTGGCTTATAAAATCTCATAAATTCATATTTTTGTTTGTTTCCAATGAACCCGTTCAATATATAAATAGTACGATTTTTAATGTTTTTTTAAAGAAATCTCTTCTGCTCACCAGACCTGCATTTATTTGATCTTAAGTACAGCAAAAACAGTACAATTCTGAAATATTTTACTATTTAAAATAACTGTTTTCTATTTGAATATATTTTAAAATGTAATTTATTCTTGTGATCAAAATCTGAATTTTCAGTACCATTACTTCAGTCTTCATTGTCACTTAATCCTTCAGAAATAATTAAAAAATGCTGATTCACTGCTCAAAAAAAAAATATGTTGAGTAGATTTTTTTTTTTTCAGATTTCTTTGATAAATAGAAAGTTCAGAAGAACAGCATTCATCTTAAATCTAATTTTTTTGTAACATTATAAATGTCTTTATCATCACTTCTGACCGATTTAAAGCATCCTTGCTAAATAAAAGTATTAATTTGTATCGTTTATTTCCAAAAGAAAATTATACTGACTCCAAGCTTTTAAATGCTGTAGTGTATGTTACAGAAACTTTTTATTTTGGATAAATGCTGATCTTTGGATCTTTCTATTCATCAAAGAACTCTGAAAAAAATTACTCAACTGTTTTAAATATTGATAAAACTAATAATAATTATTATTAGTGGTAGAATTTTGTTAAGCAGCAAATCAGAATGATTTCTGAAGGACCATGTGACACTGAGGAGCTTTGATGACAGGAATAAATTGCATTTTAAAATATATTCGAATAGAAAGCAGCTATTTTAAATAGCAAAAATATTTCAGAATTTAACTGTTTTTTCTGTATTTATCAAAAAAAATATTAGGCTTGGTAAGCAGAATAGACTTTATTGAAAAAAGCGTTTCTCATCTCATTCATAGCCGTTTCTCGTTCAGAGACTTTTATGTCATTTCCGGAAGAGCTTTATAAACTTCCGCTCCGGTGTCGTTTTATCCCTTTTCCTCTAGACCAACTAAATATGGTGGGTATGTTTCACAGTGAATCCCTTTCAATCCGCATCAATCCCGTGTTTTATCATCTCGTTAGGTTTTTAAAAGCACCAGAATGTTTTGCTAATATTCTCAGGATTCCTTTATACTAAGTATTTTGACATTTGGCAGCTGCAGTAATTTAGGATGTTGAAAAAACACGCCGCGTCGCCTGCCGCTGTTCAACAACTTTTGAATTTCCACGGAAACCGGTTCAGAGATTCAGAGAGACAATATCACGTTGAACTGTACAGCACTATTTTGATTTTTTGAATGTATGTAAAGAGCTTGCTATATAAGTGTCGCTTTTAACCCGCCGTTTTCGTGTGGTGATGAAAAGCCATAACGTTAGCTGTTAGCACCTAGTGCACGTCTTAAACTAGAACACGTGATGCTAGTTTCCGTGTTCTTACCGTGATTATGCTGTCGAAATTGCAAAGATGTCTAATGTTTTGTGACTGAGTTTAGTCTATGTGCTGACAGGGAGGTGTAAGAACCAAGACCGTGAAGAAAGCCGCTCGGGTGGTCATAGAGAAGTACTACACCCGGCTGGGCAATGACTTCCACATCAACAAGAGGGTATGCGAGGAAATCGCCATCATCCCCAGCAAAGCTCTGCGCAACAGGATCGCGGGGTGAGTAAAGGGCCATGCGAAATGAATGCAGTAATAAAAAAGATGCTCTTGTGGGCAGTTATGTAGGTGTAATTATTAATTACATTTATTTATTTCAAAAAATGTTTCTCTGCAGGTATGTAACTCATTTGATGAAGCGCATTCAGAGGGGACCTGTCAGAGGCATCTCCATCAAACTGCAGGAGGAGGAGAGAGAGAGAAGGGATAACTATGTCCCAGAGGTCAGTTCACACTTCATATTGATCAGTAGGTTCATACAGAAGGTACACACACAGATTCCAAAGACCTGCTGTTAGGAGTGAGTGATATTGACCAAAAAAAAAAAAAAAAAAAATTATCTTCGATTGTGTTTGTACCTTGACTTGTTGAGGACTGCTGACTCCTTACAGGAGAAGTTCACATCCAGAACAAAAATTTACAGATAATGTTCTCACCCCTTTGTCATCCAAGATGTTCATATCTGTCTTCAGTCGTAAGAGGGAAACGTTTCAGATTTTTTTCTCCATATAGTGGACTTCTATGGTGCTCCGAGTTTGAATTTCCAAAATGCAGTTTAAATGCGGCTTCAAACGATCCCAAAAGCTGATGAAGAAGGATCTTATCTATCTTTTCGACATGCTCTAACTGTCTTGAACCAGAAAAAATGGTTCAGGCAGAGATAGACAAAATAAGCATTTGAGGTTAAAAATTATGTAAATTATTTATTAATTTAAAATAATGGATAGTTTTTAGTTTTGCTAGATAAAACCCTTCTTCCTCAGCTGGGATTCTTTACAACTGCATTTAGGAAGTTTAAACTCTGGGCACCATAGAAGGGAGAAAAGTTTATACTCAAAAGGCTATTTCTTTATGACTGAAGAAAGAAAGACGTGGGGGGGGGGGTGGTTATGCTATCTGTGAATAGAGATCGCTCAGACATGTGATCAAATGGGCGGCAACCTCTTCAGAACGCAAAGAATTATGGGTATGTTTGGCCCGGCTGGCATAGCAGGCTAGTAATCTGGCATGAAAATAATGAAAAATTAACGTGAAAACAGAATATAATCCTACAAAATGCAGCGAGCTAAAGAAAACATTGTCTGATCATACCGCCTAAAACTAAATCCTTATGCAAAAACGAGATATGACGAGAAAATAAAGGGAATCAAAGGACTGGATTCTTACGAGCAGAGCGACTGGTCAAGGGACGTCAAACTGTTGCCCAACTTCCAGCACCCATATATATATACAACTATATGATATTAAGTGTTAGTGCATACACACACGAAGTTGCGATAATCAGAACTGTCCTTATTAGTGGTTCCATTTAGGTTGCGTGGGACTCAGCAGCGCACCAGCCAGAGAAGAGTCATGGCAGTGCGATGCTTGCACATGTCTGTAACTTATCACCCACAAGTTACCTACCCTCATACATTTCCAGTTCTTTTCTATGGATTCTTTATAATGTAAATGTTTTGATCTAAATGTATTAACATGTTAAATATGTAAAGAAACTGAAATTAAGTTGGTTGTTACTACTATTCAAGTTATGTAATTGAGTTTGTAATTGAGACAGAATTTCATTCAGTCTTTGTGTATTTTATTTACAGAGATGGCTAAAAATCATTAACGTTACATGTGAGAAGAGACATTACAAAATCTTTTGGAAAAATTTTTTTTTTCCTTACATATTAGATGTGAGCATGGTGTATAATTCTAACACGATGGCTTCACAACAATACTTGGACACATATTGGTCAAAGCACAGCACACAACCACAATTTTATCCAGCAAAGTCTTTAATGTTTTTAAAAGAAGTATCTTCTGCTCACCAAGGCTGCATTTATTTGATAAAAACAATTTAAAAAACAGTAATATTGTGAAATATTATTCCAATTTAAAACGGCTGTTTTCTATGTGAATATATAGTAAAGTTTAATTTATTTCTTGATCAAAGCTGAATTTTCAGCATCATTACTCCAGTCTTCAGTGTCACATGATCTTTCAGAAATCAGTTTAATATGACGATTTGATGCTCAAGAAACATTTATGATTATAAATGTTGAAAACTGTTGTGTACCAAATTTTCTTAAAATTCTTTGATGTATAGAAAGTTCAAAAGAACAGCATTTATTTAAAATAGAATATTTTCTAACATTATAAATGTCTTTACTGTAACTTTTAATCAGTTTAACTTGATGAATAAAAGTATTGATTTATTTTATTTCTTTCCCCAAAAAATAAAATAAAATTCTTACTGACCCCAAACTTTTGACCAGTAGTGTTTAATGTTACAAAGCTTTAGATTTAAAATAAAGGACGTTCTTTTGAACTTTCTATTCATCAAAGATGTTCATTTCAACACTGATAATCATAAATGTTTCTTGATCATCAGATCGTCATATTAGAGTGATTTCTTAAGGATCAAACACTGAAGACTGGAGTAATGATGCTGAAAATTCAGCTTTGATCACAGAAACAAATTGGGTCTCCTTACTGCGGTTATCCATGCCATTCGTCGCATTTTTGTCACCTCTAAAACATGGCTTGTACAATTATTATTCCACGCTGGAAAACGATAAAAGGATATTCCGTTCTTAAGCTTTAATCCACTTCTATCGTGAGAACGACTATTGCAGTATATAACACAGCAGGTAGACGGCATCTTGAACTCTTCCCTCCATGCAATCAAGTCTGGCGCCTAATGTTTGTGCCGCGGATTCCCAAAATGCTTTGCGTTCCCCACTGAGAATACGTCATGATGACGACACATGAGCGATCCTTATTCTTGTTCTGCAAGTGAACTTCTTTAAATCTTGCTTTTTCTTAATCTGTGTTGGTCAGTTCACATCACTGCCAAATTAATTCTTTAATTAAAGGGATAGTTCACCCACAAATCAAAATTGTCATTATTGAATCACTCCAAACCTGTAAGATGTTTGTTTCTCTTCAAAACACAAATGAAGATATTTTTGATAAAATCTGATAAATCCACGTTCAGTGCCAGCTCCTGCGCCAGCTGCACCACACGTATGTGTCATGGTACTCTCGTGAATGTGTCGAAGACTGACATGGAGAAGAAATGATTGTATGAAGCCTTTATATTTGTTTTCTTTGCACACAGAGTATTCTCATAGCTTCATAAAATTACGGTTGAACCACTGATGTCACGTGAGCAATGATATGCAAGTGCTATGACAATTCTCAGTTAGCCTAAGTGTTAATTATATCATAAATGAAAAAAAAAACTAATAAATGGAATAAATTATAGAGAAGTGTTTTTATATATATATATATATATATATATATATATGAAAACAAGCAGTTAGAAAATGAATGGAGTGCAAGTCTTAAAGGGTCAAGTTTATTTTTTTTTTTCTAAAAATGGAATTAGAATAGAGAGTGCTAGAGTTAGAGGGTCATGTATGTATTTTTAGTGTAGATATGCCACCTCAGTAAATTAGTCAAATATTAAATTAATGCCTATATAATGTTTTAATATAGGCTAAATTTATGAAATAAAAGTTAAAGCAGAAATAAAGTCAAACTTATTCAAACTCACTCACTTCCGCTCTCTCTTCCATCTTGTCGGTTCTTTGCGTCAAATTGTGGGACATCAGTGAGTGCATGTCGTCGTACACTTGAAATCAGAATGCATTGTGGGGGGAAAAAGTAATGAACGAATGTAGGGAATTAAGTCAATTGCTCAGAATTCACTTAGAAAGCACTACAAAATGACTGACACCCGATATAGTCAACATTTGAAGTTTATGTATTTAATTCCCTAAGTTTTTCCTTAAGAGCTCAAAAATGAGACTGTTTTGTACCTGTAAACTCTTTGCTTACGTAGAACTAACAATTTGCTGCTTGATACGATTATCACATTTGGTATGTTGGGCATCTCACTAGTACTGTATTTAGTCCCTTATTTCATGTGCTTTTTTGCTCTGTTTCAGGTCTCTGCCTTGGATCAGGAGATTATTGAGGTTGATCCAGATACAAAGGAAATGCTGAAGACTTTCGTAAGTTGGATTTAAAAACTTTATACTGTGTTTGCGGTGCCGTAATGACTATACATTACAGCAGTGGTGCAATTCAACAGTTCTTAATGAGTAAATTGAGAAAACAGCTGTCAAATTGTCATTCCAGCATTGATATTCAGACTTAAATTAATACACTTTCTCTCATTGCAGGACTTTGGCAACATCTCCAACTTGCAGGTCACCCAGCCAACTGTTGGAATGAACTTTAAGACACCCAGAGGCGTCTAGATGTGTAACTTTTTCAGAAGTCAATAAAGACTGTTAAAAAGAACATCCTTGTGTTTGAAATCATTTCTGATCAACTGGATGATCATTGTTCTCATGACACATTCATTTCGTAGCACTGCATGTTCACATTGTAATTAGGGTTGGGTATCGTTTGGGGTTTATTCGATACCGGTGCCAAACCGATACTTTTAAAAAAAAGCCACAAAATGGTGGATGACACAAGAATATCTTTTTATTGGACAAAAAAGGTTCTTTAAAATGAAAAATGTATTAAAAGTTTAAAGTATACATTAATATATAAGTAAATACAAAACGCAACAATAAAATCTAAGCCACCTAACCCAACTACAATAATTTAACAGCTTCAAATTTCAGCAGTTCTTTTGCAGAAATATTACCATATTTGCCTTCTCTGGCAAAATACAACACCTCTCCTGACTTATTGCTTGTCCTGGTAAGACTCGGGCAGGGGGCAGGGTTGTGGCTAGAAGGGGTACAGCTCTGACCTGAAACTAACAATGAAATTAGTTGTTTTACCTAAAAGATTGTGTTTTTTTTCATGTCTACACTTAGCCCTTACTATTATACATAAAACAGTATTATTGTTGTACATTGTGATAAAAGTAACGTTAGATTGATGTGCGCATGCCCAGTGTTCAGATCTTTCTCCATTCTAGTCTAAATCTTTTTTCTCTTCCTATAGGTGGAAGGGTGACCAAATTGTTAGTGTAATCTGTTACGTGTCATGTCATGAAATGTTTTTAATACAAAAACTGTCTGTGATCACAATTTCATAAAAAAAAAATTAAGTTTAGTAAGTTAGGTCTATTAATTGTAATGATTTCATTTCAGACAACAAATAAATTCTATAGAGAAAGTGAGCAAAGTATAAACAGAGCTTTTTGAAACTATTTACGAATTAGTAAACCACTTGTAACGGTCTGGGTGTCTGTCCCTTTAAGGCTCGGGTTTCGGGGTATTTCTCTTGCACTACACTCAAATGTATATGCGGGAGGAATCATCCTCCTAAACGTTTTTTTGTTGCTTCCTTTTAATAATAACCCCTTTGTTAATGGTGACTGGCTTCGTGTGGTTATTAAGTAACGCACAGTGATTCACTCTTTCGAATCGCTCCAATCGGATCGCGAATCATTTTATTGAGAACAGAACTTCAATGCGTGTATCGCGAATCATTTGATTCATTTAGACGATTTACATCAGGACGTAGGAGAGCTTCACCGGATATTTTATCCCAACCGGAATTCAAATAATTCAGCAGAGGCAGGGATGCATAGACTAGAGCAAATCGCGCCCTGCTGATAGTGCCAGCTGATGTCCACAAACTGTCAAACACGGTACATCCCTATGCTTTCAAGTTTATTCCATGTGCCCTCAAATGTTTCATTAAGTTTGACGTGTTTCCCCCTTTACACACAACTGTTGTAAAACATGTGTTGCATGTCGCGTTGTCTGAATCATTTTTTGTGAAATATAGCCACACTTTAGAACATTTCGTTCTCTTACGAGAGGTCTCTCGTACTGCGTAAGTATCTTACGCTTGGGGAAAATCCTTTCCGCGAGAGATATTGAAGCCAAAAAATTATCCTTAATTTTGTATTCATGTAAAACGCGTTGCCGCAGTGTGCAGACATAGGCGAGGCGGCTCGCGTGCCTATTGGCTGCTCTGCTGCAACTGCAGCACCTATCGAGTGAGGCTTGGCGCGGTGCCAGCTCCAATGAGGGCATTTCGCGCCTAATATGTCATCTCCCGCCCAAAGTGGCGTGATTCAAGCCTATAAATATCGCTCGAAGGTAGCTACACACTGATTTTTTCATCCTTCAAGCGAAGCACACGCATCGCTGGAGCCGGAGAAGAAGCCGCCGTCGACTGCAAGCATCTCAGCGGGACGAGCCATTGGAGCTGCTGGCCACGCCGCCTTCCGTGCCTTCCTGCTGCGCTTTCCGGCGCCTATATCCTTTATAATCTACAGTGTGTGTCGCCGCTGATTGGAGTGCGCTGTTTGGAGTGTTAAACGCCGGTGTGCGAGTCCCGCGGCTGCCAGACTCCCACCGAAAGTATTCGCTCGCTCAGCTCCAAGAAATGTGGCTGTTCCAGCATTATCCGCAGTCATCAAGCCGGCGCTGCAGCCTGCTTGTCTGCACTCAAAAGCCGTTCTCACGGCTACCCAATTAAATCCTCAAAGGAGTGTATTTTCGGGTGTTCCGGCCATAGCCGAAGGTGTTTTGTGTGTAGCTCGCATGCCCAGTGCCCATCACTACACATAAGCACATCCTGTCATACAAACCCCGCGCACATAAAGTCGACCCGAATCGGCTGCGCTTCACATGTGATAAATGTGCCCACCCCAGAGTGCCCACACATATCACATCAGGCAGGTCTTACGGTTTCTGTAAAAACGAAACCGGACGACGCCCCGTCTACGCGGCTAAAGGCTGCGCTGAGTGTGTTGAATGTGCCCGTTACTACGCAACCACATATACACACAAAGATAGCAGTCCCCGCGGTCAGTGTACCCCGAGCCTCGAATGTCACAGACACTCGTGCGTCACAACGCACCGAAGCGACCCCGTTATTGACAGATCGGAGCGCGCTTCGCACCTACCCCCTTGCGTTACATGTAAATGCATGGGAAAAGCTCCCAGGGGTTTCACAATGGGTGCTGGACATTATTAAAGGAGGCTATTCGCTACAGTTTCACCGACGCCTGCGCCTCTATACAGCGCGCGTCGAGACCACAATGCAGACAGAGGCAGCACACCTGCTTCGAGCCGAAGTGGCGAAACTATTGAGCAAAGGGCTCATAGAGCCCCTTTCTCAAGCTCAAAGCGAAGGAGGGCTGTACAGCAGATAGTTCCTGGTACAGAAAAAAGGACGGTGGTCTCAGACCCATATTAGATCTAAGGCAGCTGAACAAAGCGCTGGTGAAGCGTCGGTTCAGGATGCTTACGACCAGAAAAATCCTCGCGCAGGTTCGCCAAGGAGACTGGTTCGTGTCAGTGGATCTGAAAGACTCGTATTTTCAAATACAGATAGTGTCACGTCACAGGCGATTTTTGAGATTCGCCTTCGTGGGCCAGGCATATCAGTACACAGTCCTGCCGTTCGGTTTGTCCCAGGCACCCCGTACATTTACGAAGTGCCTGGACGCAGCGCTCGTTCCTCTCAGACTGAAAGGCGTGCGCATACTGAACTATTTGGACGATTGGCTGATTCTAGCGCAGTCTTGCTCAATGCTTGTACAGCATACGACCATGTTACTCGATCACCTCGAGAATATGGGTCTCAGAGTCAATTGGGCGAAGAGCTCCCTGTCCCCCAGTCTGAAAACTTCCTTCCTGGGCACAGAATTGGACTCGCTGTCAATGATAGCGCGGCTGTCACCACAGCGCGCAGCAGACATTCAGCGCACAGCGGGCTCGTTCCGCTTCGGCGCGTCCGTTCCGCTCAAAAAAAAAAAAAAAAAAAAACATTCAGAAGATGCTGGGTCTCATGGCCTCAGCGTCATCAGTTCTTCAGCTGGGTCTGCTATGTATGCGCCCACTGCAGTTCTGGCTGAAAGCGCGCGTCCCGCGTCAAGCGTGGGCGCCCGGTCGGCTTCGTATCACGGTCAATCAGAAATGTGTCACAGCCCTGAAACCGTGGAGAGCAATCGACTGGTACCAGTTAGGTGTAAGCCTGGGGACTTCCTCGGGAATAAAAGTGGTGTCTACGGACGCGTCCACCTCGGGATGGGGGGCTCTGCTCGAGGGCAGACTGTTTTTTGGCCAGTGGTCAGAACGGGAAAAGCTCCTGCATATCAACTGCCTCGAAATGCTGGCAGTACAGAACGCGCTGATGCGCTTCTGTCCCCAAATAAAAGGAAACCATGTACTAGTCCGCTCGGACAACATGTCAGTGGTTTCCTATATAAATCGCCAGGGCGGTCTCAGGTCCAAAAACCTATACAGACTTGCAGAACGCCTCCTGGTATGGGCTCAGCACAACCTGCGCTCGCTGAAAGCAGCGCATGTGCCGGGGCTTCTAAACATAGGGCCAGCCGTCATCTCTATGCCTTTCCCCCCGTCTCTCTCCTACCTCAGGTGATAGAGAGGGTCAGGGAAAAAGGATGTTCAATACTGCTGATAGCGCCGTTTTGGGAAAACCAGCCCTGGTTCCCAGCGCTGATGCAGATGACGAGCATCGCACCGTGGCCAATACCAGTGAGGAGAGACCTCCTCTCGCAGGCGGGCGGCTCGATTTGGCACCCTCACCCCGAGCTGTGGTCCCTTCATGTATGGGTCACCGGGGAATATATGATGAACTCCCCACAGGAGTGATAACAACGATCACACAGGCTAGAGCTCCATCTACTAGACGGCTCTATTCCTCGAAATGGTCGATATTTTCGGGCTGGTGCACAGCCCGCGGATCTTCACCCACCGACTGTGGAGTGACAGATGTACTTTCCTTCCTACAAGAGCTACTGGACAAGGGCAGGTCCCCGTCCGCGCTCAAAGTTTATGTGGCGGCTATAGCAGCGTTCTCGAGGACAACGCTAGGTCAGTCAATAGGAAGGAACGATTTAATCATCCGCTTCCTTAGAGGAGCTAAGAGATTAAATCCACCCAGACCGCCTTCAGTCCCAACGTGGGACCTTTCTGTGGTGTTGGACGCTATGAAGAGCGGACCATTCGAACCACTACAGGCGGCTGACTTAAAATACCTGTCTTTTAAGACTATATTCCTCCTAGCGCTCGCTTCAGTGAAGCGCGTGGGAGACCTGCACGCACTCTCCGTGGGTGCGACATGTGTGGAGTTTGGACCTAATGACTCTAAAGTTATACTCAAACCCAAGCATGGATATGTGCCAAAATCTATTAACACACCGTTTCGAGCACAGGTCATCGCCCTGTCAACTTTACCGGTTGTGAATGAAGAGGCTGACGCGAGACTCTTATGCCCAGTTAGAGCGCTAAGAGTCTATGTGTCTCGCTCGTCTGCTTTTAGGCAGACAGAGCAGCTGTTTGTCTCGTTTTACGGGTATTCTATAGGAATAGCTGCATCAAAACAGAGTTTATCCAGATGGATAGTGGATGCTATTGCACTGGCATACGAGTCCAAGGGCATGCAATGCCCGCTGGGTGTCAGAGCACATTCCACGAGGGGCGTGGCCTCGTCGTGGGCCTGGTCGAGTGGGATCAACCTACAAGACATTTGTACGGCGGAGGGCTGGGCCTCTCCGTCTACATTTATAAGGTTTTACAACCTGGAGGTTCCCGCTTTGCAGGCCAGATTGCTGTCAGTCTAGATGTTCAGTGTTGTCTGACCTGATGTTATCAGCTCAGAATGCTGCGTCTACTGAGCACAGCTCTAGGGTCGACAGTGAAAGTAATAGCACGAGATGTGTCTGGGCAAACTGTGTGAAGACCCTTATTCTTACGTCAGCTCAGGCCGTAACCCCGCCCTGTATGTACGTTTAATTAGCGTTTGAGTGACGCTGCACTATGTGGAAGAGTGCGGCGTTGCCCCTCCCTCTTCCCCGGACTCCCTGTGAGTTCTTAGGTGATTATGAACTGTATGAACCCCGGGCTATTGCCCTTGGGTCTATGGTATCAGATCCTGGCATGCACGGCGTTTTACATGGGGTCCCCAAGCGTAAGATACTTACACAGTACGAGAGACCTCTCGTAAGAGAACGTACTCGGTTACTAACGTAACCTCGGTTCTCTCAGAGAGGGAACGAGTACTGCGTATCTTGCCGTGCAAGCGCATGCTCTGTGCGCTTTTATGATGAAAAAACCAGTGTGTAGCTACCTTCGAGCGATATTTATAGGCTTGAATCACGCCACTTTGGGCGGGAGATGACGTATTAGGCGCGAAATGCCCTCATTGGAGCTGGCACCGCGCCAAGCCTCACTCGATAGGTGCTGCAGTTGCAGCAGAGCAGCCAATAGGCACGCGAGCCGCCTCGCCTATGTCTGCACACTGCGGCAACGCGTTTTACATGAATACAAAATTAAGGATAATTTTTTGGCTTCAATATCTCTCGCGGAAAGGATTTTCCCCAAGCGTAAGATACTTACGCAGTACTCGTTCCCTCTCTGAGAGAACCGAGGTTACGTTAGTAACCGAGTACGTTTTTGGCATTTTAAGTTAAGCGTGTTTAATGTAACGTTAGCTAACGACAGACCACCTGCTGCAGTCAGAGCAAGAGTAACGATAGGTTCTGAATTCACATGCTTCTTGGATGGTTTCATTTCCCGACGATTTGTGCTTTTAATTTGAAATGTGAAAATGGCCAGATGTCTTGGATTTGTATCATCAAAGCTTTCCGACGTTCACGTGAGTTTTCTCATTCAGGAAATAATTTTTCCGATCATTCTGACACCCCATGAATGCAGTATTTAAATTTAACTAGCGATCATGCATGACAAATCAAAGCTTCTTACATCGGTGTCATAGCACCAGAAGACAAATATTTCAAAAGACGGTTCAGACACTTAAGTGGCATCGAAATGAGGCACCGAAATTCGCGTTGTGTTTCGGTCCGGTACATACCGGTTGGTTTCGGTACCCAACCCTAATTGTAATACAATGCAGTTATACCCTAGCCTAGAATCTAGACGCGCCCCTAGCGGCAGCAAATTACATTTGCTTCCAAGGGCAGTCTAGTAACTCTCCGTTCACTTGAGATTTCCAAAAATCCAAAATCGACCGGGCCAATCACGAGTCGGTGGGCGGGTTTAAAATGATGACGACTGACCTGCGACCATAAGTTCCGTCAGACGTTCTCTGGTTCCGTGAATTATGCGTGAGAGAGAGAGAGCGATGGCTGCTGCTAGCGAACAACTTTCTTTCGAATCGGCTTTGGCCGTCACTCTGACAGACTTAAAGTTAAGCTTTTCTCTGAGAAAAGAACAAGAAACTGCACTGAGGTCGTTCTTACAAAAGAAGGATGTATATTCGGAGTTGACTACTTCACCTTCTTCGTTGCTCTGATTGGTTGTAGCGCTGTCCTATTGCGTGGAGAGGGAGTTTGAAAGACAACCGTTTATCCCACCCCTCCAGTTAAACGCTGTCTATGGAGAGTGCCCAGACCCTACATTTATGTGGGTCTGGCTTGTCAGGCTAGTTATACCCCATTTTTAACTCGATTGTACAAAACAGTTTCTGAAATCTTAATACAAACAGCTAGGGGTGGAATCCGCACGTGACATATGCGGAAAAACAACAAGCTCAGAATCGTTGAAGAGAGAATCGCCATGCATCAGAGAATCAATTTTTTTTCTCCTACTAACAGTAATTTTTAAAACACCTGAATCAGACTTAAAAACACGTAAGGCATGCCACCTATGTTAAAAATACTTAGTTTATTTCCAGAACAAAAATTTACAGATAATGTACTCACCCTCTTGTCATCCAAGATGTTCATGTCTGTCTTCAATCGTAATAAAATAGTTTTTTAAGGAAAACATTTTAGTATCTTTCTCCGTATAGTGGACTTTAATGGTGTCCCATGTTTGAACTTCCAAAATGCAGTTTAAATGCAGCTTCAAATGGCTCTAAACGATCCCAGCTGAGAAAGGGTCTTATCTAACGAAACAATCTGTCATTTTATTATTTTAATTACAATTTTATGTACTTTTTAACCTCAAACACTTGTCTTGCTCTGCATGTTTTTTTTTTTCTTCTTTTTTTTTTTCGTTTTAATACAGTTAGGGTATGGTGAAAACTCCCATAAAATTTTCTCAAACTTCAAAAATCATTTTAAAATCATCCTACATCTCTTACTTGCATCTAATACTTGCAAAGTGAACATGCAAAGATGGTAAAACAGCGATCTAGTACGATTTTGAAGTTGAGAGAGTAAATACGATGAGAGTTTTTCGACATACCCTAACTGTCTTGAACTAAAAAAAAAAAAAAGGTTCAGGCAGAGCAAGATGAGTGTTTGAGGTTAAAAAGCATATAATTTTTTTTTTTTTTAAATTGTTTCGCTAGGTAAGACCCTTCTCACTCGGCTGGGAAACTCTGGGCACCATTGAAGTCCACTATATGGAGAGAAAACCTGAAATGTTTGCCTCAGAAAACAATTTCTTTACGACTGAAGAATGAAAGACATGAACATTTTGGATGAGTACGTTATCTATACATTTTTGTTCTGGAAGTGAACTCCTTTAACCTATGGCAGGTATCTATTATATGAAAACCACCTTTCCCCCATGATAATGGAAAAAAAGTCATGGAAACAGAAAATACATTTCCAATTTGAGTAGTTTCCAACCAGTATTTGAAGAATTATGGTTAAAGGTCCTTACTCAGTAATCACGAAAGACCAGAAAAGTAGGGTATTTTAAATACTGAGCGAGTTCTGGAAAACAAAACCACAATTCAAAAGATTTAAAGTGCATGCAAGTAAATAAAAAAGCAAAGGCAGTGTTTTTAGTAATTTTTTTAAAAAGCCACAGAGTATTTCTAGAGACAGCAAGAAGATCTTTGTACAGAAATAAGCAACAACAGAATTCTGCATATGCAACACAGTAAAACCTGCCGCTCAAATATTATTTCAGAGGCAAAAGAACAAATAAGACCAGCTGCCTATGCTAAACTATGACACTACATTACACAAATAGAGCTTTATATTCAAAACACAGGATATGTAAAAATGTTTTTTTTTCTTTTCTTGAAATTGTTGAAAAAGTGCAATAAAGGTTTGACTGTTTACAACTTGACAGGTTATCCCAAATCGTTTTCAACCGAGCTTGTTCCTATAGTTACCCAGAATTTCTTACAGTCAGAATGACATTCAAGAAAATGAGACATTAAATTCATAAAACAAAATTATGATTGCTGTTACATATTTTCTTTGGGTAAAAGTACAGATCAAAACCATATCCAGCAGGGGAGGAACACTTGCGTTTTTTTGCCTCACACATTGAAATTCTATACAAGTACTTCATATGAAACAAATACAAGAAATATAATGGAAAATAAGGATGAACATGGGGAGTTCTGTATAAAAGTCTTGCATTTGCACTTGAAGTGCTAAGAACGTGGTCTGTAAAATCTCACAGTGAATGTCATTCATCCATTGAGCTATGATACAAGAATTCAGACCAATGCAGCAAGAGGAAACAAACCATATAAAGCACTTTTTCCAATGTACCAAATTTGTTCATTTAGCAGTTACATATGTAGAACCTGAAGTTTTGAGTTTCAGCACCAAGTCTGGCAGCATGCGTGATGGAGGTCTGCGTTCTCCTACCAACCAGTAACAGTTCAGCGTTACAGAATAAATATCACAGTGCTGTGTGATACACTTTTTGAAAACATTTCCCAGTTGGACTGAATTCTGCCATTCCACACAAATTGAATAAGGCATATCTGAAGGGAACTCCTATTGTTGTAGAAGGGGGAAGTAACGTCCATAGAAATCCATTAGCAAATGAAAAAGCAGCATGTCTCTGACTAAACGGAAACTGTCGTGAGAGGTCAAAAACATTGCTGTGGTGACGAAACGAGTCCGTTTTAAACATATATATACAAACTGATAAGTGTATATGCATATAAAACAATACAAAACATGTTTAAGAAAATAAGACATGGCACATTATATGAAAGAGACATCAATCAAAATGCTTAATACAAAATGAAAAAGGACAAAAGGACGATGTCCAACGTTCAGCTCACTGGAACGGGGCAATATATATAGATACAAAAAACACAAAGAAAAGACACAAATGAAACACTGTAAATTGTGCCTTACAAGCACCAACACGTACACCAGCGTAATGTAGTTTTCCTTTTTTCGTAGGGTAATAAAACGGTGTCTTTTCAAACGGTCTCCGCTGAAACCGAAGCGTTTTAGGAAGCTGAGAGAAAAAAAAATCGCAATCGTCTTGAAGTAACCACGTCCTTTCTCAGAATGTCCACTGTCCTCGATGGGTTTCTCCTTCCTGAGAGTAAGCATAGTATGCCAAACTAGTGTTTTTTTCTTTTCCTATCTCACTCTCTTCTCTCTCTGTTTAGCGAATGATTGAGAACTCCTCCATGCTGTACGTCCTCCCCGTTGCAGGTGAGGTCTAGTGTTATTGTGAGGATTGTGCTCAGGCTGTCGTGATGGCGTTTAGGTCCTTCATTAAGCCCTCCAGATGGGCCATTTCCTCCGTCAACTCGTCCGTCTCGTAATTCTGAGGGAGATGAAGAAGGTTACTGCGGGGGGTGGGGTTGGGGTGAGCTGGGGTTTGGGGAACGGGGTTCATGAGGGGATGGTCAATGGTACTGCGGAAAAAAAGCAGGAATTCAAATAGCACAGCCACATGCGTGGTAATGGATGAAGGGGTATTATGCAGGAGAAACGAGAACCAAACAGCAGTTTTAATTCAGTTAAAAAAAATTGCAATAATCAATTGTAATAAGCGGGCAATAAATACAGCCATTAAAAGGGAGAAGCGGTTAAAGGTTTGAGAGGGAAGAAAAAGATGTAAACATTTTATTATTAGCTTTTTGTAAATGTAAATATATTTGATATGTAACATAGTACATGACACTGCCATAACTCAAACGGGAGAGCATGGCACCAGCAACACCAAGGTCATGTTTGATGTATGATGATCAAACGTATACAATGAATGCAATGCCAAATGTTGTGAATAGGTCATTTTTACAATGCAGAAAAAAAGAAAAAAAAAAAAACATTTTTGGAGCAGATGGCTGACTTTGGTTTCTTACTGATATCCTGTTAGATCTTATAGATACATTTTATTGCCAATGTATAAATAATCCAACTGCATTTAATATGTGACCCTGAATCACAAAACTAGTCGTAAGTAGCATGGGTATACAGTATATGAAGCAACAGCCAGTATGGGTCAAAATGATCAAATTTTCTTTTATGCCAAAAATCATTAGGATATTAAATAAAGATTATGTTCCATGAAGACATTTTGTAAATTTCCAACTGTAAATATATCAAAACGTAGTTTTTGATTAGTAATATGCATGGCTAAGAACCTTATTTGGACAACTTAAAAGGTGATTTTATCATTATTTAGATTTTTTTGCATCCTCAGATTCCAGATTTTCCGATAGTTGTAAATCTATTCAGCTTTCAGTCTAAAAAATGACCCTTATGAAATGATATTTATAGCTACTAGATTTGACCAAAAATACATCTAGAAGAAGTTTTTTTTTTTCTTTTGAACGTTACAGAGTTCATGTTACTGTGTAACAGAAATTACTTAAGTGTACATGGGGGGATAGGATAGTTCACAATATTATCCTCCGCTTGAAGACTCTTGTATTGTTTTGCAAATTTTTTCGCAAACGGATTAAGTAAAATGCATCAGACTCAGTGTGCAAGGTTTCTATGTGTGCATACGAAAAATTCGGACTTAGTGTGCAAGGACCTTAAGATTCATAATGTACAGTCGTGGCCAAAAGTTTTGAGAATGACACAAATATTAGTTTTCACAAAGTTTGCTGCTCAACTGCTTTTAGATCTTTGTTTCAGTTGTTTCTGTGATGTACTGAAATATAATTACAAACACTTCATACGTTTCAAAGGCTTTTATCGACAATTACATGACATTTATGCAAAGAGTCAGTATTTGCAGTGTTGGCCCTTCTTTTTCAGGACCTCTGCAATTCGACTGGGCATGCTCTCAATCAACTTCTGGGCCAAATCCTGACTGATAGCAACCCATTCTTTCATAATCACTTCTTGGAGTTTGTCAGAATTAGTGGGGTTTTGTTTGTCCACCCGCCTCTTGAGGAATGACCACAAGTTCTCAATGGGATTAAGATCTGGGGAGTTTCCATGCCATGGACCCAAAATTTCAACGTTTTGGTCCCCGAGCCACTTAGTTATCACTTTTGCCTTATGGCACGGTGCTCCGTCGTGCTGGAAAATGCATTGTTCTTCACCAAACTGTTGTTGGATTGTTGGAAGATGTTGCTGTTGGAGGGTGTTTTGGTACCATTCTTTATTCATGGCTGTGTTTTTGGACAAAATTGTGAGTGAGCCCACTCCCTTGGATGAGAAGCAACTCCACACATGAATGGTCTCAGGATGCTTTACTGTTGGCATGACACAGGACTGATGGTAGCGCTCACCTTTTCTTCTCCGGACAAGCCTTTTTCCAGATGCCCCAAACAATCGGAAAGAGGCTTCATCGGAGAATATGACTTTGCCCCAGTCCTCAGCAGTCCATTCGCCATACTTTTTGCAGAAGATCAATCTGTCCCTGATGTTTTTTTTGGAGAGAAGTGGCTTCTTTGCTGCCCTTCTTGACACCAGACCATCTTCCAAAAGTCTTGGCCTCACTGTGCGTGCAGATGCGCTCACACCTGCCTGCTGCCATTCCTGAGCAAGCTCTGCACTGGTGGCACTCCGATCCCGCAGCTGAATCCTCTTTAGGAGACGATCCTGGCGCTTGCTGGACTTTCTTGGACTCCCTGAAGCCTTCTTAACAAGAATTGAACCTTTTTCCTTGAAGTTCTTGATGATCCTATAAATTGTTGATCTTAGTAGCCACAATATCCTTGCCTGTGAAGCCATTTTTATGCAACGCGATGATGGCTGCACACGTTTCTTTGCAGGTCACCATGGTTAACAATGATTTCAAGCATCACCCTCCTTTTAACATGTCAAGTCTGCCATTCTAACCCAATCAGCCTGACATAATGATCTCCAGCCTTGTGCTCGTCAACATTCTCACCTGAGTTAACAAGACGATTACTGAAATGATCTCAGCATGGTCACTCTTCATAACATTCTGGAGTATATGCAAATTGCTATTATAAACTTAAGCAGCAACTTTTCCAATTTCCAATATTTATGTAATTCTCAAAACTTTTGCCCACGACTGTACAGAGAAACGTAGTACAGAGCATTCTAGAAACAAAAGTACTCACACTCCCTGCATCTTCATGCAGTCTGCTGCTTTCCGAGACATCCGGTGCACTTGGAACTATGACAGGCATAGGAGTTCTCGTCCTTCCCAACGTACCGATAGAGGCTGTTTTAACTGAGTGAGGCCCTAAAACAAATCGCAAACCATTAAGTTATTTTTTAGAACACTTGGAGTATGACAACTATATCCAAGGTACTGGAATAAATTAGTTTATTTAAAAAACAGAAGCTTTTTCCATCAGTATCTTTTTGTCTTCCTCTTCAGCCACTTTTAACGGTGGTGTGCCAGAAGGCTCTGTTCTAGGTCCCATTATATTCTCACTGTATATGTTCCATTTAGGCTCAATATTCCACAAATAAATAAGTTTTATGTGACCCTGGACCACAAAACCAGACATAAAGGCCATTTTTTCGTAATTGAGATTTATAGATAATCTGAAGCCTGAATAAATACGCTTTCTATTGATGTATGATTTGTTAGGATAGGACCATATTTGGCTATTTGAAATATTTGAAAATCTGGAATCTAAGGGTGCAAATCAAAATATTGAGAAAATTGCAATGCATATTACTAATCAAAAATTACATTTTGATATATTTACAGCAGGAAATTTACAAAAAATCTTCATGGAACATGATCTTTTCTTACCATCCTAATGATTTTTGCCATAAACAAAATTACCATTTTACCCATACAATGTATTGTTGGCTATTGTTACAAATATACTTGTGCTACTTATGACTGGTTTTGTGGTCCAGGGTCACATATTAACTTTACTTGACTGTATTAATGTTTAAATTAAATTTAAATGAACCTTTTATAAAAAAACAATATGTTAGTCATTATTTTAGACATCACAGATTGCATCACCCAATATGGATGTAAATATCTTGTGTAAAGAGGAACCTACCTGTCTGAGACAGCAGTGGAGTGCTGGGTAATGCTGCTGAGTCATACATGGGATGAGCTGGGATGGCAGGCACTGCAAAACTCTTGAGTGGGTGTGTGGGACGAACATGTGCTGTGGGTGTGCTGAACGCTGGCTCCTCCTCAGCGACTGAGCTGTGGTAGCTAACGTCTGTCTCTGAAAGGTCAGTGGTGCAGGACGGCTGCCCAGACGGAGGGTGCAGGTCAACACTAGGGGTGTTCCTTACTGACTCTGTAATTACAACAGCACATGGGTCAGTACATGGTGCGTACTGCATACTAGACACGTGGGTGTTGCATACAAGCAACCTTAACGATCATGAGAAGTGTGCTGGAAAAAAAACAGGTAATATCATGTTAAAGTGTACCACTTTTGAACAATCTTTTTAACCAGGACGTGGAGACTGAAGGGGAAAGTCCCAACCTTAATGTTTCTTTCTCAAATGAATTGTTGTTAGGTATTATTGCCATAAGATTTCTTATGTTAAAGGAGAAGTTCGCTTCCGGAATGAAAATTTCCTGATAATTTACTCACCCCCATGTCATCCAAGATGTTAATTTCTTTCTTTTTTCAGTGGCAAAGAAATTAAGTTTTTTGAAGAAAACATTCCAGGATTTTTCTACGTATTGTGGACTTCAATGGTGGCCAAAGGGTTGAAGGTCCAAATTGCAGTTTCAATGCACCATTAAAGAGCTCTACACAATCCCAGCAGAGGAATAAGGGTCTTATCTAGCGAAACAATCTGCAATTTTCTTTAAAAAACAATGTATATGCTTTTTAACCACAAATGCTCGTCTTGCACTAGGTCTGTAATGCACACGCGGTTAGCTTTTCGTCTGTGTACTTTGGTAAAAAAAAGGGTAGGGAAGGTCAAAAAACTCCATCTCATTTTCTTCCCCAACTCCAACTTGACTTTTCTTGCATGTTTGCTTTAAAAACACCACCTACAGTGCCTTGCGAAAGTATTCATTTTTTTCTTATGTTGCTGCCTTATGTTAAACTACTTTAAATTACTTTTTTCCCACATCAATCTACACTCCCTTCTCCATAATGGCAAAGCAAAAAATAGGTTTTTAACATTTGTGCAAATTTATTAAAAATAAAAAACTGAAAAGATCCCGTTGCATAAGTATTCATACCCTTTTCTGGGACACTCGAAATTTAGCTCAGGAGCATTCATATTGCTTCTAGATGTTACTACACTTCGAGTGGAGTTAAACTGTGGCAAATTCATTTGAATGAGTATGATTTAGAAAGACACACACCTCTCAGAAAAGATCTAACAGCTGAAAATGCATATCAGAGCAATAACCAAGTCCTGAGGTCAAGATAACTACCTGTAGAGCTCAGTGACAGACTTGCGTTAAGGCAATGATCTAGGGAAGAGTTCAGAAAAAAATCTGCTGCATTGAAGGTTCACAGAAGCATTAGCCATTATGGAAGATGATTGGAACAACTAGGACTCTAGAAAATGTCTGCCAGCCCCCATCCAAGCTGACAGAGCTTGAGAGGTGAAAAGGTGAGGCAAAGAATGGCAGATAATTGCCAAATGCAGACGTGCAAAGCTTGTCACATCATACCCAAAAAGACTTGAGGCTGTAAAGGTGCTTCAACTATGTACTGAGTTAAGGGTATGAATACTTATGCAATGTATTTATTTCAGTGTTTTATTTTTAATAAATTTGTAAAATTTGCAAATCTGGTTTTTGCTTTGTCGTTATTATGGTGTATGGAGTGTAGATTGATGTGGAGGAAAACTAATTTAAAGCAGTTTAACATAATGCTGCAACAAAACAAAACGTAAAAAAAACGAAGGGGTATGAATACTTTTGCAAGGCACTGTACGTCACGTGTGCATGATTACATAATGCGTGAGGTGGAGCTAGTGCAAGACGAGCATTTGTGGTTAAAAAAGTACATCAAGTCTTAGAAAATGATCGTTTCAATAGATAAGACCCTTATTTCCCGACTGTGATCGTGTAGAGCCTTTTGCAGCTGCATTGAAACTGCAATTTGGACCTTCAACATGTTGATCCCCACTGAAGTCCACTTAATTTCTTTGCGACTAAAGAAAGACATTAATCTTGGATGACACGGGGGTGAGTAAATTACCAGGAAATTTTCATTCTGGAAGTGAACTTCTCCTTTAACGTTAACGTTGTAAGGAGTGACTCAATGGGGGTTAACACATTTGTATCCAGGCACGATGAAGGTCTTCCCAAAGACCCCCTAATGCGCTCTCTCACCTGTGGACTCTGCCCTGTCTAGATGAGAGATGGGGGTGGCGATGGACCGCGTGCTGCTCTGGTGGTGGAGATAGCTGCGTGTTGGCGAGGCCAGGCTGCCCAAGTGATAATGATGGTGATGGTTATCGAGGGAATGGATGGGGTGAGCACTAATCACAGCTGCGAATGGACACAAATAATAGACCGCCGTGGTTTAGACCTTGCACACAAAGCTATGAGATTATGGAAAGCATGGTGCATCTATAACATCTGCTCATGCAAACAAAGAACAAAACAGATTGAAAGACACGCTATGTTGCTAGGTTAAAGAAGTAATGTAGGGCTAGAAACATACTCTAGACAAGTATGCAAATGCAGATGCAAATTCTTGGCCAACCTGTTTCATTGCTGTTGTGCTAATTTAACTAACTTTAACAAACATGAGCAATTATTACTTATATTAAGAGCCCATTGCTCTACTATGGGAGCAGCTGATCTGAATATTCTGATGTATAGAGTCATTCATACTAGTGTACTTGAGTAGAGTATTTTTCTCCTACAACTACAATAATTAACTCAGAGAACCTGAGGACTATATGTTATTCCAAAGAGCATAAATTGATTAATATCCTAACTGAAGAAAAGAGGCCAAATTAAGGGTGTCCGGTCCCTGGTTCAGGATCGTACACTTACGCTGAGGGGGTTGTGCATCAAAGGGCATCATCATTTTAGGTCTCATTCCCCGACGGCCTGCCAGTGTAGACATGCTGTCCTCTGATTCGTGGCCTGTAAATCAGATAGTGACCAGCCAATCAGATTGAGACAGGCTTACCCACCCAACAGGCTCCCAATACAAGAGCCATATGAAGACAACCAGCTGACTTCCTAGAGTCAGTTGCCAAGATCATGTGTTTTCACTATTGCAGTGGGATTCTGATGTTTGTCCATTAGGGGGCAGTGTAGACACACATATCAGAAGAGCTGTAGGAGTAGGCAGCAGCAGAAGGATATCACCATTCATGCCACGAAAACAAAGGGCTGCAAGTTGCTCCATTTTAAGCAAGTAACATGCCAATCACAAGCAATAATGACAAATAGTGGACGTGACTTTGAAGCATTCTTCAGAAGCAGCAGTTGGAATGATGTCATGGATTATGCAGTAGGTGAAGAGAGTTTAAAGACCCCATGAAATGGTAACAAATCTTTTTTCCTGTGTTGATGCTTGTTTTCTTACTGAAACAGGAAGTTGGGGGTGGACATATCAAAAGGGACTTTTTAGATAGCCTTAGGTTTACATCATAGCTACCGTACTTGCTACTTATAGTCAATTGTAGATAGTAGAGGGATCTAGTCCAAAGAGAAATACTATAAATATGTGGCCCTGGACCACAAAATTTTGAGAAAACCGCCTTTAGAGTTGTACAAATTAAGTTCTTAGCAATGCATATTACTTATTAAAAATTAAAGGAGTAGTTCACTTTCAGAACGAAAAATGACAGATAATGTACTCACCCCCTTGTCATCCGAGATATTCATGTCTTTCTTTCTTCAGTCATAAAGAAATGGTGTTTTTTTGAGGAAAACATTTGAGGATTTTTCTCCATATAATAGACTTCTATGGTGCCCCCAAGTTTGAACTTCCAAAATGCAGTTTAAATGCAGCTTCAAAGGGCTCTAAATGATCCCAGACGGGGAAGAAGGGTCTTATCTAGGGAAAGATCGGTTATTTTTAACTTATATACTTTTTAAGCCGAGCTAGACAAGACGAGCATTTGAGGTTAAAAAGTATATAAATTGTAATTTTTTTTAGAAAATAACCCTTCTTCCTTTGGCTGTGATCGTTTAGAGCCCTTTGAAGCTGCATTTTAGAAGTTCAAACTCGGGGGCACCATAGAAGTCCATTATATGGAGAGAAATCCTGAAATGTTTTACTCAAAAAATATAATTTCCTTCCGACTGAAGAAAGACAGACATGATAATCTTGGATGACAAGGGGGTGAGTACATTATCTGCAAATTTTTGTTCTGAAAGTGAACTACTCCTTTAAGTTTTGATATATTTATAATAGGAAATTTACAAAATATCTTAATGGAATATGATTTTTACTTTATATCCTAATGATTTTTGGCATAAAAGAAAAATCGATAATTTTGACCCATACAGTGTATTGTTGGCTATTGCTACAAATATACCTGTGCGACTTACGAATGGTTTTGTGGTCCAGGGTCACATATGTCAAAAATGTCAAAAATCTCCAGAAGATTGGGGGTTCACTAGTATATAAATGGCCTTAGACAAAACTCTGTGTTTTTATTTCATGGGGTCTTTAAAATCAAAGTTCTTACCACGGTAAGAGTTACGTCTCTGGAGCATAGGATCCATAGAGCCATCCACCGGGGTGATATCTTGTGAGGTTCGGGGGATTGGTGTGTCGGTCATGACTGGATTGGGTTCAGGCGATTTGTCGATGGGTTTTAGCTCCAAACGTTCGTGGTGGATCCAGAGGTCTGGTGGCTTTAGATCTTTGGAGTTGCCCTTATATTTGTGGGATCCATTGGCGGACTTACAGGCTGCACGTTTCCTGGAGATCAAATCAAACAGTTTGAGGGATGGTTGTGGCAAACAGATTTACCCACATGCCAGGACAGAGTATTAGGGTTGTTCGTCAGAGATCTGAACGTACTTTTTCTGCTGTGTTGTGGTACGGCGTGTACACAGGAAGGCGCCAACCACCACCAGAATGATGGTAAATGCACCCACAGACACAATTATGACGATAATCAGGATGTGGTTATCACCAGTGCTAGACATATCTGTTTTCCCTGAAACATGGAGATTCTATGGTTACAATGTTACAAGAAAAGGAACATTTGTCAAAGCAAACTGAAATATTGGTTTGTCAAATTCTCGCCTGTAAGTTTTAGATTGTCTTTTAAGCCTTAAAGGAATAGTTCACCCAAAAATAAAAATTTTGTCATTCATTTCTCAGTCTCATGTCATTCCATCATTTCAAACTTGTAAGATGTTTGTCATCTTCAGGACACAAATTAAGATATTTTTGATGAAATCTGAGAGCTCAGCATTGTTGAAGTAGTCCATGTGACACGTGGTTCAACCAATCTACGAGAATACACGAGAATCGTGATTTTTGTTTTCTTTGCACACAAAACATATTCTCGAAACTTCAAAACATTTACGGTTGAACCGCCGATGTCGCATGGACTATTTTAACGATGTCCTTACTACCTATTTGGGCCATTTGAACGTTTCAGTAGCGTTGCTGTCTATGTCAGAAGATTTCATAGGTGGATTTCATGTCATTTTATGGGTGTTGTATATCATTGATAAGCCATTTCTAGTGTTTGGAAAAAAAAAAAAAGCAATTACCAACTGATCCAAAACCTTGTTCTGGTGAAGAGGGTCTTCCTGGTTTCACCGCCATGCCTGGAGCTAAAAGAGGTCAGATAAGAAGAATTGGCAGGTGGCACAACTCTCATGAAAGTTCACATTAAAGGAGAAGTTCACTTCCAAAACAAAAATTTGCAGATAATTTACTCACCCCCTTGTCATCAAAGATGTTCATGTCTTTCTTTCTTCAGTCATAAAGAAATTGTTTTTTGAGGAAAACATTTCAGGATTTCTCTCCATATAATGGACTTATATGGTGCCCCTGAGTTTGAACTTCAAAATGCAGTTTAAATGCAGTGTCAAAGGGCTCTAAATGATCCCAGCCAATAAAAAAAGGGTCTTAGCTAGCAAAACGCGTCAAAAAATTGACGATTTATACACTTTTTGACTTTTTGAACTGTCTTCCTGTTCAAGACAGTTAGGGTAGGTCAAAAAACTCCCATCTCATTTTCTCCTCCAACCTCAAAATTGTCCTACATCACTGTTTTACCTTTTTTTTTTGGAAATGACTTATGATCTTTTTTGCATGCTCACTTTGTAAACACTGGGTCGGTGCTTCTGCAGCGATGTAGGACAATTTGTAATGGGAGTTTTTCAACATACCCTAATTGTCTGACGTTAAAAAGTATATAAATTGGCAATTTATTTAGAAAATAATCGATCGATTCACTAGATAAGACCCTTCTTCATCGGCTGGGATCGTTTAGAGCCCTTTGAAGCTGCATTTAAACTGCATTTTGGAAGTTAAAACTCACAAGCACCAGAAAAGTCCACTATATATTACTGAAATTTATTCCTCAAAAAACAATTTCTTTAAGATTGAAGAAAGACATGAACATCTTGGATGACAAAGGGGTGAGTAAATTCTCCTTTAAGACACGTTCCACCCATAACATGCAGTTTAAACAGATAAACCACAAGCTGTACTTCAGAGCAGAGCATGACACTCATCTTTTGACCGAAATGTGCTTGGGGAAAGACTGTTAGTAGTATGAAGTTTTAGCCACATGTGAATTTTGCTGATAAACTCTTACTAAATGGCAGTCAGGCAAGCGAATAAGATGTTTTTCCTGCTATACACCAGCTGGATCTTTTCGTGACTGCTGATGAATTTTAGTGTGTTCAGGGAAACAAGCTGCTCACTTCAATTTGAAGACATTAGTGGAATAAAAGAAGAGAGAGCAATTACCTTGGTCATTAGCCATTTTGTCAGAGGATTCGGCTAGCAGGACAAAGCAGAAGGAGAGGAGACAGGTTAGAGGGAGAGAAGCGTGCAGTCAGAGCTAAGCAGGACCCTACGGGCAGCTTGTGCATGAGCCAGTATGAAAGATTGGTGAGGTCAGGTTAAATGCAAAGGGTTAAGCTTTAGATTAGGCTGAAAATAGCATATGTGTATATGTGACCCTGGAATGCAAAAACAGTCTTAAGTAGGATGGGTATATTTGTAGCAACAGCCAAAAAATACATTGTATGGGTCAAAATGGTAAATTTTTCTTTTATGCCAAAAATCATTAGGATATTAAGTAAAAATCATGTTCTATGAAGATATTTTGTAAATTTCTTACTGTAAATATATCATGACTTAATTTTCGATTAATACTATGCACTGCTAAGAACTTCATTTGGACAACTTGAAAGGCGATTTTCTCAATATTTAGATTTTTTTCACCCTCAGGTTCCAGATTTTCAAATTGTTGTATCCCGGCCAAATATTGTCCTATCGTAACAAACCATACATCAATAGAAAGCTTATTTTTTATGATTTATAAATCTTAATTTTACAAAAGTGACCGTTATGACAGATTTTGTGGTCCAGGGTTACACATAGTAACAGAATATATTCCAAATACCAAATCCTGCTATTAATTTTGCAAATCAAACCCTGCTGAAAAGAACAGCTTTAATTTCCATTCTGGTCCACTTTGGTTTAGGCTCGTTTGTTATGGTTTGCTAAGGATGAGCCATATGCAACTGTACTTTCTGATTCATAACTCAACATATTCTGGTCTTTTCAGCAGGCAGCGATGATTGTTATCATTCATAAGCTGAAAAGTGTTGCCATGAATGAGCTGGTTTACCTTTAGGAGTGCGGAACTGGACAGCATCAGACATGGGACCCATTCCCTTAGAGTTGCGTGCCTGGATCTTGAAGTAGTAAGCGGTATCAAGGGTGAGCTCTTGAATCTGATGGGTTAGCCTGTTCCCCACTACTGGCTCAATGACCCAGTCATGAACCTCTGCGTTCACATCAGTGCTGTAGTAAATTATGTAACCTGGGAAGACAGCAAAAATTGATACAGAGGATGTAATGATAAATTAACCAAATTAAAGAGATCAAAAATTAAAATTACCCTATGATTTAGCTACAATCAAGCCCTCCTAGATGTGTTTGACTCTCTTCTGTCAGATGAATACAATCAGAGTTATATTAAAAATGTCCAAGCTTCATAATGGCAGTCAATTGGGGTTGAGATTTTGAAGCCCACAAAAGCGCATCCATCCATTTTAAAAAGTGCTCCACATAGTGAATTGATGCATTTGTGCAAAATATCTATATTTAAAATAGTGCCGGGACTCGATAAAAAAAAATTGTCTAATTAATTAGAGGCTTTGTAATCAATTAATCGAAATTAATCGCATTTTAATCATATAAATATTTGACCTGAGAACAGTGAGAAGTACGTTTTTTTTATATGGATTTTTAGTATACCATTGAATAATGACTGAATACATAAGCTTAAGCAACAAAATATTGTTTATTTTTGTTCAACCAAGTCCAACAGACCAGTGCAATATTGCCATTAAGTGTAGCAATAGGATATTTAGAAATGTCCATGTTCTTTGTCCATGTTCACTGTGGTTTGTTTTTGTCTGAACGCTAGTTGCTGCTCCAGTACAATCGGTCCACCGAAACTCATCCAGTGAGGAACGTTCCGCGGTGCAAAAATAAGTGCGATTAAAATGCGCTAAAAAAATTTTAATGCGTTATTTTTGTGTAATTAATTAATCTAAATTAACGCGTTAAAGTCCCGGCCCTAATTTAAAACTTAATAAACCATCATCTCTAGCTTCCGCTTACTGTCGTACACATCTTCAGCCATGTGGAGTACCTTTTATGATGGATAGACGCACTTTTTGGGGCTTCAAAATTCACTGCCATTATAAAATTTGAGACCAAGACCAATGACATTTTGAAAAAAGATAGTCATATACATCTAGGATGGCTTGAGGGTGAGTAAATCATACTTTCTCTAACTGGTAGTATATTTGTAATATAACTTTGTCACCTGTGATCTTGCCATTGGCTTCTGAAGGTGGCTGCCAGTTGACGATGATGGTTCGCGGTCGTCCCTCTTTGCTCACTACAGTCACATCTTTAGGTGCAGAACTTGGGACTGGGGAGAAAGACAAAATGAATCAAGACTACAACATACAAAAATTCATTTTCAAAAGTTTATTGTTTAGTGAGAGCATTTACATGTACACAAAACTGTTTAAAGGGTTAATTCACCCAAAAAAGAGAATTATGTCATTAATAATTCACCCACATGCTGTTCCAAACCCATAAGACCTTTGTTCATCTTCAGAACACAAATTCAGATATTTCTGATGAAATCCAAGAGCTTTCTGACCCTCCATAGACAGCAAGGGTCCTTTGACATTCAAGGCCCAGAAAGGTACCACGAACAGCGGCAAAATAGTTAATGTGACATTAGTGACTACAAGAATACTTTTTGTGTGCCAAAAAAAGAAAAAGAAACTACTTTATTTACCAATTCTCCTTCTCTGCGTCACCCTAGGCCCTATTTTTGAGAGTTCCTTTCTGGGCTTTGAACGTGGAAGGACCCTTAGAAAGAAAAGCTCTCGGATTTCATCAAAAATATCTTTGTGTTCTGATGATGAAGGACAGTCTTACAGGTTTGGAACAGCATGAGGGTGAGTTATTAATAACAGAACTACTTGAGTCATTAAAGTGAAACAATGAGGACACAACTTGTCTCATCTATAGTACGTACTTGTTTCAAAAGTTGTTCCATGTGCAGTCATGCTCCAGGTGCTGGTCCTCCGGCCCTTGGTCACCATTACCGAGAACTCATACAAGGTGTTGGGCTTAAGTCCGGTCACCGTGTGAGTTAGTGTGGTGGTATTAGCCACCTAAAATTAACAAATCAACATCAGTGCTATAACAACTAAAAATGATCCACCTTGTCCTGTAGGTAGCCTAGATTCTGTTAACCATACCTTAAACTTGGTATTTGCGGGTATGTTGGTCTTCCAGCGCACTGTGTAGTAGCGTGCATCTGTGATCTTCTGGTTCTTGGGCAGCGAGTTGTCAGCCCAGGTGACTTTGATGGTGTCGTGGCTCAGAACGGACGCCTGAACGCCCACAGGAGGCAGCATGGGTAAAGGGTCTGGTACTGGAGTGTATGGAGCATGGAAAAGTTCGTACAAATCAACATCAGGGTCTATGGGATCTGCAAGCAAATTACACAATGTCCCATGGCAAAAAAATAAAAAGGTGAAAGGTGATAAAAGGTGAGCGCGATTACACGAACAAGGGGAGGGTTGTAGGTTGGGAGACAGGTAACGAAGGGGGAGAACGAATTAATGGGTTAAAATGGGAGGTGAGGAGGGCAGGATTGTGGAGACGGGATTGGGAAAGGAGAAAGAGAGAAATCTCAGATTAGAACAGAATATCAAGAGGCAGTCACAAATCCATCCAGACCTACAGAGAACTACGTCTACAGCGAGTCAAGGAACTACGTCAATTTGGTTTACTACCAGTTACTGTACATACAAATAAAGGAGGAAAATGGTCAGACAGTGACAGTTCATATACAGAAAGTCTGGAATACAGAGCACAGTTGTTGAATTCTGAGCAAAATTGTTAGGATTTTGCTGATAGACATTAGACTCCTCATCTAGAATTTAACATGGATAATAACAATGCTGTTAGGGATACACTATAGTCTGAACAATCAAGTGCACCAGATAATGCTCCTAGATCACACTTCCAGTTGAGGTCAAAAGTTTACATACAGCTTGCAGAACTTGCAAAATTTTCATTATTTTACCAAAATAAGAAGGATCATACAAAATGAATGTTATCTTTTATTTAGTACTAACACAGCTGATTTTTGTTTGTTTGTTTAGTGATAGTTGTTCACGAGTCTCTTGTTTATCTTTCACAGCTAAACTGACTTCATTTTTTCAGAGAAATCCTTCAGGTACCACAAATTATTTGTTTTTGTTTTTTTCAGCATTTTTGTGTATTTGAACCCTTTTTAACAATGACTGTATGATTTTGAGATCAATTTTTGACACTGGGGACAACTGACTCCAATGTTGTTCCAAGAAGGAAGCGCTATGCATTAAGAGCCGGTGGGTTTAAACTTTTAAAATATGAAGGGTACATTTAACTTATTTTGTCTTCTGGAAAACATGCATCTTCTGTAGCATTTACTAAATGAAAAAATATATGATATTTAGGCAAAATAAGAAAAATGTACTTAATGCATTGTTTTTCCTTTTGGAGCATCAGTGAGTGTTTGAACCTTCTGTAATAGTTGCGTATGAGTCCCTTGTTGTTGGGGACTCATATGGCCAACATTTTTGTTGTCGTCAGTGTCAAAAGAGGTCTCAAAATTATCAGCCATTTTTGGAAAGGGTTCAAAAACACAAAAATGCTGAAAAAACAAAGAATTTGTTGAAACCGAAGGATTTTTTTCTAAAGAACAGTGGGCAGTTTAACTTTTTAAGACAAACAAGGGACGTATAAACAACTAAACTATATGTAAACGTCTTTTATGTGAAATATCTTATTCAGGTCATTACTAAATAAAAAATGTTCAAATAATGAACATTTTGCGGATTCTACAAGGTGTATGTAAACTTTTGACATCAACTGTATATTCTTTTTTAATACTCATGACTCCTTTCTAAATGCCAACATCAAATGTTAAAGCTGCAATTAAAACCAATGAATTATATTCATTGTAAGGTTAGAAAATCTCAACTATGTGCTTTAGGGTCATAAGTATTCAGCTAATGAAAAAAAGGGAGAGATCTGTTGCTGTAATGAATAAAACGGCAATTTCTTTTTTCTCTCCTGTCTATTAATTTTTATTTGAGGTGTGGAATCAATGACCTTGTCTGAGTCAAGGTTTGGAAATGCGCATTTTTGGATTTTTCGCCAAAGCTTTCAGATAATTTCGATGTATGATGCAGCTCTGGCTTTACTGATCTGATAGTGTCAAATACCAGCACAACAAATATGTCTAGAAGTGTGATTCTTTTATAGATTTAAAGCTGTTTGCCTGCCTCAAATCACCTGTTTTTCTAAGCCAGGAATAACAATTTGGAGGGAAAAAATATGCTCACTGGCTTTTATATGTGTGAAACTGAGAACACATTCTTTCTAAAATGAACATTTAACTGTTTTCAAATGGCAAAGTGTGGAAAAAACAGGTTATTTTCCATAGTGAAGAAGCAGCCCCATAGTGAGCACTACGTGAGGCTGAGCTCTGCTTGTTCTCTTGAATTCTGTTAAAGAGCACACTCTATAGCAAACAGTAAATCACTTACTGAGTTCCTGGGAAACAAAATGTGTATGTATATTCTGGTTTTCCCAGAAGAGGCAAAACTGTCACCTTTACCTATAAGTATAGATTACAACATTATCTCTAATGGCGGAAGAGACACTTATGTATGAAGGAATAGGTCTGTGAGCAGATATAAACTCTGCAGGGGATCTCCAAAGCCCCTGCAGCAGGTTTTCTTGAGTTCAGTTAAAGGTAAACCAGGAGAAATAAGAAATGCCATGTACCACATTGCATGCTGGGAGGTATTAAAAGTGTAACATTGGTCAAAACGGGAGGTGAGAAATTATCCGGAGTTCAGAAATTGGTCAGCTTTAGTTTTTCACTCTTGCATTCCCTGTGCAGTGTGAATCAAGTTCTTTGCACTCTTAATGTAATATTGGTAATATTATGAATCTTAGTGATCATAGACACCACATTTAATTGGATGCTAATAAAAACTGCCCAGTATAGGTTACAGTAGTATACAGAAGAACAGCTGTAGTGTAAAATAAATGATTAATATTAGTAGTAGTAGTAGCTGCAGCAGTAGTCGCAGTGGTAGTGTATTTATCTTAAATGCTCGTTTTTTTATTTATTTTTATTTTACAATAAATTATTACAATTAGGGGTGGGCGATATGGTAAAAATATCATATCACGATTTTTCAAGAAATATCACGATTCACGATTTTATCACGATTCTTTGTCATGTTGGTTTTACTTTTTTACAAGTTGTCTGAGTAGTACAGCCAAATTAATTTTTCTATTTTAAAACCAAAACCTTACAAGGTAACAAAATATAAAATAAAAAGAATGGCAGATATTTAAGCCAAAGTGGGCGAAGACAAAAAATCTTTGTCATTATTTTCTTTGTTTTTAAAAAATAAGAACAAAGATAAGCTACATGTTACAAATACACATACTATACAAATAAAACAAACAGTGCTTTAATTTTCAGGTACAGTCCATGTATATATCAGTAGCATTCAAGAAATTTAATTAACAAATATAAAAATAAAACACTATATACATTATATACATAAATTATACATAGAAGCAACATTTAAAGCAACTGTATTGAAGTTCTTCAGTCAAGAGCAGTGAGTGATTTTCCTTTGTGTTTTGTTTTATTAGTGTATCATCACCCAAAAATGACAATTCTGTCATCATTTACTCACTCTCGCATTTTTTTAAGCATAAAACATGCTGAACATAAAACTTATTTTGAATAATGTGGGTAACCAAACAGTAGCTGCGGGTCCCCAGTTACTTCCATATATTTTATTTATTTATTTTAAGTCAGTAGGGACCAGCTACTGTTACCCACATTCTTCAAAATATCTTCTTTTGTGTTAAGCACAAGAAAAAAAAATTAATAGAGATTTAGGACATGTGAGTGACAACATTTTTGGGTGTACTGTCCATAGATATATATACATAGATGCCTCATTAGCGACTGTTTCTATGGGCCGTTATACGTAAGCCATCCGCCATTTCACTGCGGTCTACTTGACGTCATTCACCCATAGATCTCATAGTAATCACTGAAAATTCGAAAAGCCACAGTCCTGCACAGCCGTTGGTCTGCGAACCTACAGTATGGTGAATGACGTCAAGTGGACCGTTCCAAAATGGCGGACGCATCTACGTGCTTGGAGCGGTCCAATGCGGTATCTATGTATATATATCTATGGTACTGTCCCTTTAATGACAATCGACAGCATGTTTAGCTCTGTCGCAGAGCTGCACGCATCTATACAGACGCGCATCCGTTTTTCTCTTAACTGTTTACTTTCACTTTAGACAACCGACTGTGTTTATATGTAATCCTTGCATGTTTTTGACAGTATAAGCAAATTAAACGCCAAAGATAGCTCAGTTTAGTAATCAGGTGCTGTTTGACAGGCTTTTAGCGCACGTGCTTCAGGTTTACGCGCTCATGAAGCGCATGCCAGAACAGCGCGCGGACCAAATGGCGTTATTTTACCGGCAAGACTTTGAAGCACATTCAAATAATGTACTTTTGTGATCGCGAATATGAATAAGTGCAGTGTCCCGTGAGTGAATGTACAGTATATTAAGACGGAGGCACACTGTAGCACGATACTACGATATTTATTCAAAAGCAGATCGTGGAGACATTTTAATCGTCCACGATCAAAAATCGTCATATCGCACACCCCTAATTACAATACTTAATATTTTATATTGAATATTTTTGTGATAATTACGACGAGTGTTTTAGTGCCACATTAAACAATTAAAAAAATCTAAGATTCGAGAATAGAGAATAAAGTCGAAATATTATGAGAATAAAGTTTAAATTACGAGAATAAAGTTGAAATATTACGAGAATAAAGTCGAAATTGCGAAAATAAAGTCGGAATTGTGAGAATAATATTGAAATGTTTCGAGAATAAAGTCGAAATTATGAGAATAAAGTCGAAATATTATGAGAATAAAGTCGAAATATTACGAGAATAAAGTCGAAATTGCGAAAATAAAGTCGGAATTGTGAGAATAATATTGAAATGTTTCGAGAATAAAGTCGAAATTATGAAAATAAAGTCGAAATATTACGAGAATAAAGTCGAAATATTACGAGAATAAAGTCGAGATTGCGAAAATAAAGTCGGAATTGTGAGAATAATATTGAAATGTTTCGAGAATAAAGTCGAAATTATGAAAATAAAGTCGAAATATTACGAGAATAAAGTCGAAATATTACGAGAATAAAGTCGAGATTGCGAAAATAAAGTCGGAATTGTGAGAATAATATTGAAATGTTTCGAGAATAAAGTCGAAATTATGAAAATAAAGTCGAAATATTACGAGAATAAAGTCGAAATATTACGAGAATAAAGTCGAGATTGCGAAAATAAAGTCGGAATTGTGAGAATAATATTGAAATGTTTTGAGAATAAAGTAAAAAATTACGAGAATAAAGTCAAAATATTACGAGAATAAAAATCGAAATTATGAGAATAAATTCTAAATGTTTCGAGAATAAGGTCGAAAAGTTTCAAGAATAAAGTCAAAATGTTAGGAATTTCGATTTATTCTCAAAACATTTCAGCACTATTCTCGCAATTTCAACTTTATTCTCAAAATTTTTAGACTGTATTCTTGAAACATTTTGACTTTATTCTCGAAACAGACTTCATTCTCGTAATTTCGACTTTATTCTCGAAACATTTCGACTATATATTTTTTTTAAATTTCGACTTTATTCTCATAATTTTGACTTTATTGTCCAAATATTTGGACTTTATTCTCGAAACATTTCAACATTATTCTTGAAACATTTTGACTTTATTCTCGAAACAGACTTCATTCTCGTAATTTCGACTTTATTCTCGAAACATTTCGACTATATATTTTTTTTAAATTTCGACTTTATTCTCATAATTTTGACTTTATTGTCGAAATATTTTGACTTTATTCTCGAAACATTTCAACATTATTCTTGAAACATTTTGACTTTATTCTCGAAACATTTCGACTATATATTTTTTTTAAATTTCGACTTTATTCTCATAATTTTGACTTTATTGTCGAAATATTTGGACTTTATTCTTGAAACATTTCAACATTATTCTCGCAATTTCGACTTTATTCTCGCAATTTCTACTTTATTCTCATAATATTTAGACTTAATTCTCGAAATATTTTGACTTTATTCTCGAAACAGACATTCTAATAATTTGACTAATATTTTGACTTTATTTGCGTAAGTTTGACTTAATTCTCATTTTAGATTTGTAGTTTTTTAACATGGCAATAAAGCGGCGTCGTAAATAATAATATACTATTAATTAATGATTTATTTATTATTATTAATATCTTTTTATAGCCATATTGATATATATAATCCCAAAAATGTTGGCCAAATTGTTCAGTCCTACAAACAAGCACAGTAAATCAGATTTATTTATTTATTTATTTATTCTTTGCATTTAAAACTGCAATCATAATATGATTTTACCTTGTTGTCATCCATTCAGTAGTCAAAATATTCAGTTGAAAAAATTGTGTTCTAAACCTCTTAAATAAATTATAAAACCAAAGCATGTTGATAAATTACCGGTTAAGATGGCACTTAACCCTAATTTTGCACAACATGCAAAATGTTTCTGGTTGCTAAACATTTTAGCACTGCAGATGATTAAAATTGCTACTTCACCATGGACAACAATGAGACCGCCACAGTTTTAAAACATTAATTATAATCTTTGACCAGTGCAACTCAAGCCATGTCATGTCAACATTCACTTCACTGAAGTGACTCATTTCCTGGAACTGTCTGTCATGGTAAGATGTTCCTGTATGTCGGATAACAGCATTGCTTAATCAAACCTCTGCATCTCCATCATGCACAGTGCTATTAAGCAGCGCTTGAGTTGTGAAGTGCATATGGCTTTATCTTTATCTCATAATCATTTGAATTCATCTGGTTGCTAGGAAGCAGAAGCATTAGAGACCACAGGTCTACTGGAGAACTCTTAGGATGGTCTCTAATGAGAAGAACAAACACTCAACCACTATGCATATCCATAATGTCAATATGATGAACCAGAAATGCACTTTTAGAAGAAGCTCTAATTAAATTCTTCTGTTCAACAGACAAACAGGTACAATGTTATTTTATAGTAAATGCAGTATCATTCTCTCTGTAAAAATGCCAAATGAGGACGAGTAGGTGTGGCGTGTTATAAGGCTGAGCGGTGCCGGCCATGACCTACCTGATTGGGGTCGTGTGATGGCGCTCTCATACACAGGGATTCCCTCCCCCACATTGTTGAAGGCCTTCAGTGTGATAACGTAGTGCGAGCTGGGATCTGGCAGGGAGAAAGCCAATCATTTAGCTAATCAAGCCCGCAGCTCCTCTGAGAGCTTCAACCATATTCATCATCCTAGCAGGGGTGCATATTTAAACACCATTATTGATTCTCGCTCTCGTGTAATTAGATGAATTACGAAAACTTAAATTATGCTGTTTCTTCTGATGATTATTTTTCTCCTTCCTTCAAATGTAATTACAACGGGGTGGAGAGCGGGCTAAATCTCCCACTCTCGAGTACCTGCAATCCATTTACCCCGTTCTGTTTACTTTAATTCACTTTTAGAGGCAACGGAGCTGTTTCTTCGCTGCTACTTTGTGTTTGTCGGATGAGGGAGTGAATAATGTTTAGAAACATAAATTAAAATTACTGACTCGGTTTCCACTGAGCTTTAGTGGATAATATAGTTCCATGGTTTTATAGGATATTAATATGGTAAAACTGAGTATGTATCATTACAATAAGACTGCATTATGGTAATACCATAGTATTCTTTGAATTAAGTACCAAATATCAAGTCACATAGTTATCTCTATATAGTAACATCTAAACTGCTTTTTTCTTTTTTTCACAATTTATAGTCCTACATGGCAAAAAAAAAAAAGACCTTACCTTTTCTATACATATATTTTTTTATTTAAATGCTCAAACTCAAATATTCAATTTACAGTTAAGGTCTAAAGTTTACATACACCTTGCAGAATCTGCTAAATTATTTTACCAAAATAAGAGGTATCATACAAAATGCATGTTATTTTTTACTTAGCACTGACCTGAGTAAGATATTTCACATAAAAGACGTTTGCATATAGTCCACAAGAGAAAATAATAGTTGAATTTATAAAAATGAGTACATTTGATTCATAATACTGTGTTGTTACCTGAATGATCCACAGTGCTGTTTTTTGTTTAGTGATTTACTTGTTCATGAGTCCCTTGTTTGTCCTGAACAGTTAAACTGCCTGTTGTTCTTCAGAAAAATTCTTTAGGTCCCACCAAATTCTTTGGCTTTTCAGCATTTTTGTGTATTTGAACCCTCTCCAACAATGACTGTATGATTTTGACATCCATCTTTTCACACTGAGGACAACTGAGGGACTCATTTGCAACTATTACTGAAGGTGTAAACACTTGCTCATGATTCACAAGGAAAAATTATGCATTAAGATCCAGGGGTGAACACTTTTGTACATAATGAATACATTTTTTTTTTTTTTTTTTTGCCAAAATATCATACTTTTTCATTTAGTACTGCCCTTCAGAAGCTACAGAAGATACTTACATGTTTCCCAGAAGACAAAATATGTTAAATTTACCCTGATCTTCTTAATGCATTGTGTTTCTTTCTGGAGCATCAGTGAGCATTTGAACCTTCTTTAATAGTCCCTCAACTGTTCAGGCCAAACAAGGGAGTCATGAACAACTATCACTAAACTAATGAACAGGGTCATTTTTATAAATTCAACTATTATTTACACTTGAGGATTATATGTAATAATATTTTATTCATATTTTGATAAAATAATGAACATTTTCCAGATTCCGCAAGGTGTATGCAAACTTTTGACCTTAACTGTAAATGTTCAGACATTCATAATAAATATATTACTTTACTAAAAAGCATTTTAAAAATTACTTTTACCCAAAATGTATTTAAAGACTGAAAAGACTGAAGATGTATTTTCCTGCCCCCTTAAAGCAGATGTTTTTTTCATAAACAAAGTAATGAAGTCTCTTACTCAAGTTCTCAATGGTGTAGTATCTCTGTTTGTAGTCCACTTTAATGGTCTGGGCGTGAGGGCTGCCGATCCCATAGGCGATAGTGTAACCCCTCACCACAATGTCCTGGTTCTCGGGGGGTGTCCAACTCACTACAATGCTGTTCACAAGTGGCCGCACATGCAAGGAGCTCGGGACGTCTGGCACAGTTGTCTCTGAAACAAAAGAATAAGCAAAATTTGAAAAATGTAGCACTTTGTTCTCCTAATCAAGCACCAGTGCTTACAAGATGTCTGCCTGTTTTTACCATCCAGATCGCTCTCAAACGTCTCAGCAGTGGTCCAATCTGTGGCTGGACCCGTGCCGTTGACCGTAATGGCTGACACTCGCAACATATACTCAGTGCCTCGCTGCAGACCTGAAAAATACAACACGAACATCAATACAGGCTTTTGATTCACAATGGTTCTACAAATACTGTACATATTCACAAGCTTTCCCTGTATACATACCGAACCAGCATATGTTGCTGTTTTTTCAATAAGGTTGAGAAATAAAGAATCACCTTTAGTTAAGAGTGCAAAAATATCACTCAGTGTTTACTATGATGTTCTGGGCAGTTTCTAGAGCGCAGCTAGTTCGAATGACTAAGTATGAGCAATAGTAAAGGTGAAGAACCACATCTCAATCAACCAGTCAGCTCATTTCTCTGGAAACAAACAGAAAGACGTCTCACAACGCTCAATCCATTTATGGAGACAAAATCGATAACCACCCCCGCATCATCATCATTGGCTCTGCTGTGCAACATACTGACCTACACGCTACAGCACTGCCTAGAGTGCTGATTTATAAAGGTCTGCCTCTACAAATTTGTATCACACTGGACTGATGTAAACAACAATATGAGAACTGACTGATTCCAGAGGGGAAAAGCAAAAAGCGTTCATAATTTCACATGTCTGATGCCAGGGGCATGTTCTGGTTTTCACAGATGAGGAAATGTCTGCTGTCTTTAAATAAGCCAGAGGTAGTAATTGCTTTAAAATGTTGATAAGCGTCTGCTTAGTTAGAGTGTTGAATGCAAAAGCCAGAGCTGTTCCTATGGCCTTGTGGGAGATAGCAACACTCCACTTCAAGCCTTTGAACTAACAAACATCTCATCTCAACTCAACTGGAACAGAAGACAACCATTATGCTCTTTGATGCTAACCACAGCATGACACCAATGACGCTGTTGAAATATATTTGGAATATAATTCTCACTTTTGTTTCATTAATGGGCTTTTTTTGCAGGCTCATCTATTTTGTAATGTCTGAGAAATATATTTTTTCCAAAGTACAAAATTTACTGGCAGTATCAAGAGTAGGATGGCCACTGGGGCAGATAATAGATTTAAAAAAATGAATCAAATTAACTACACGACACACTAATTAATTATTCAAATAGGATCACGGCAGATGAATAAATGTGTCGGTTTTGTTCATTATTTTTCTTAATTAATTGTGCTAAATTAACTTGAAGTAACTAATTTGACAGGCCTAGAATAATATTTTATAATCTTTGCATATATGGGCCATTCTACAGAACTGGTTCGAAGTCAGAGTTGAAAATGTTGTTTCTCCACAAATTTTGTATGTATGCAAATTGTGTAATATCCAAGGTCAGGACTTGAAATTGCGACCGTTTTGGTCACACACGCTCCCAAAATTTAATCGGCGTGACCTCAAATTATTTTTGGGAGCATTTGTGCGAGTGTGAGAAATTGTTGTGGTGTGACTCGGTTTCATTTCTATACAAAACTTTGGCTAGCCTAACTACTGCACAGACTGCTGTGAGCTGATACAGTGACAGGTTTGTCGTTCTCTCCAACATTACATAACCATTTAAACTTCATCTTTACATTATTACCTTTAATGCAGATTTGAGATATTAGCCATCAATCACTCCCTGTCACTAACACTGCACTCAGATGAACTAGGAACCTGCTGTTTTTATTAATTCTTGTCCCTTGCTAAGGTGTAAAATAAATATATAAAAAGGCCTTTTAGAATCAGCCCATTTGCTTTCATTGGCAATCAGAATCGGGCATGAAGAATCAAGATCGGCGCATTGCTAAAAAGAAATTGGGTGCTCCTAAATTTTTTTTTGGTGCTCCTAACTTTTTGAGCTTGGGAGCACCAGTGCTACCAAGTAAAGAAGTTTATTTCGAGCCCTGAAGGTACACATTTATTTGTACACAGTAATTGTCCATTTAAATCACAAATTGTACTTTCAGAAAGTTTTGGAATATTTATCCTCTTCCTAAATTTGTCACTATCGAAACACAGTGATATATAATTTAATAAGAATGGTTATATTGACCTATTAAGATTTTGCTTACACCTATTCTTTCTATTTTAATAAAAGGTTTTCAGAGGTAAATCAATAAAAATAACATTTTAACAATATTCTAAGTGGGATTTATGAGATTTATTGTATTTTGAATCAAATTTTACTTTGTAAAAGGCAAAGAGTTGATATTTCAAACTTAAGGATTTATTAGTCTGAATATACATTGAACCAAACACTTTCATAACATCTTAGTTGACAATTTAGTATACTTTATTTTTGACAAAACATCCTATTTTCGGTAGAGACAGTAATGTTTTGGTAGCAAACATATCACTAGGGCTGGGCAATTTGGCTTAGAATCAAAATCTCGATTAATTGAACATTTTAACCCGATTACGATTAATGAACGATTATTTTATTTATTAATAAAATTATATTTAATTATATTTATATAATAATTTTTTTTTGCCCTCATAGTTCACTGACAAGTTTTGTACAGTAAATATGTTCACATTACAAGCGAGAGATTTTTGGATGAAGGGTGCATTACTTGATTTTAAAATAATTGAAGGAAACACACTATCTACGATCTATGATTATTTATTGAATATCAGTGTTGAACAACTGAAATTAAAGCAAGCATTGCTTAAAACGAAAAGTCACATTTTTCTTAAATTAGTGAAAATAAATAACTTGCACTATTGGAAACAAAATAAATAATTGTTTTTCATATTAAAAGTAGAAAATAAGCAGTATCTCTTCTAAATAAAATTACCCTTGTATATCCTGTAAATACTTTTTACTGTATAAATACTGTTTAAGCTCTCCATCGACATGTCGGCGGAATAACGTAACGGAGCGCTTGTGTTTTTTAAAGGGAAAGTAATTGAAATAATCTTCCTGGAAAAATTTTAACGATTATAGGTTCTGAATGTCGATTTCGATTATTTTTCGATTAATCGCCCAGCCCTACATATCACATTACAGAATTTTAACCCACATACTAAAACACTACTAAAACATACTAAAACACTAAAAATGTGCATATCTGTTTTGAAATTTTCTTTATTTCCACCATTGTCACTACCGAAACAATGATGATATGTCGGTCATGTTTTGTTAGTGACAATTTTATGGGATAACACCCCCCCAAAAAAACACAAAAATGTCACTATCGAAACGTCACCAAATGTTTAGTAAGTGACTGTTTCGGTAGTGGCAATTTGAGATACTTTTGAACATATAGCTTAAAGATGCTAATCAGCACATGGTTAGCTAGCACAGTTCTGAGCAGTTCTATTGTACACATATAAAAACTAAATGTTATGGAATTACTCCCAAAAAAGTGTGTATAATTTAACGAAAAATGGTGTTCGGTAGTGACATTCTTTAAAGTTAAACACTGATTTGTCAGACTTTTGAACACATTTACCTCAAAATGATGGACTAAAACATACACTGTTTCGGTAGTGAAATTAAAATGCTGAACACATTTTTTTTAGGGCTTCTGATATTTTAAATATTATTGTGGGTTTCAATAGATATAAAAATATAATATGTAAAAATGTATAATATGTTCATATTTTAAAATGTTTATTTATTTATTTGTTAGTCAAATTTCATGACACACTTTTTCAATTATTCAAATAGGATCAGGGTGCATGAATAAATAATTTTTCACAAATTATTGTGCAAAATAAACTCTAACGATTACAACCAACAGGCCAGAAGCTCAATGTGGGTGTTCAACCACAACAAAATTGTAAACAGAAAGCTCAAAGTTGGGAAACCACAGCTCCAAAACTAGAAACACATTTATGCTTCATCTACCCTAACCCGTCTGATCCAGACCTTTTAGGCTCAAAACGTCCCCTGTGGTGAGAACATAAATAAGTATTTTTCTATTTTTGGAGCTGTGGTGAGGCAACTTTGATCTTCCTAAGCAACTAAACCGACAGGTCTCTCTGTCTAACTACCTATCTATCTATTATGAAAGCCAGTTTCTGCCACTGAATAATCAATAAAAAAGGTAACTGTGACTTTTTATTTCACAATTCGAATTATTTCTCGCAATTGCGGGTTTACATCTCACAGTTCTGAACTTTTTTTCAGAACTGTCATATAAACACAATTCTGACTTTTTTCACGCAGCTGTGAGTTTGTATCTTGCAATTCTTTCTTTTTTTTTCTCACAATTGTGAGATATATTATAATCTCGCAATTGTGAGTCTAGTAAAAGTCTAGTACTGAGGAGTGCTAAAAATCTGATATGTTCACAGAATTGCGAGTTTATATCACACAATTCTGACTTAATTTCTCAGAAAAATTAAACTATAAACTCGCAATTCTGTGAACATATCACACTTTTTTTCTCCTTAGAACTGAACTTTATAACTCACAGTTGCGAGTTTATATCACACAATTGCAACTTTATTCCTTAGAACTGCAAGTTTATATCATGCAACTCTCACGGTTCTGACTTTATAACTCACAATTGTGAGTTTATATCTCACAATTCTGAGATAATTATTAATAACCTTTTTTTATTTTTTGTTCATTAGCGGAAACAGGCTTCCATAATCTATCTATCTATCTATTAATTAAAATAACCAGAAATTAAATTAACACCTAAAAGAACATTTACCACATAAAAAAAAAATCACATTATTTTACCATTTGGGAAAAAATGCAGAAATGACAGATTCTGCATTGTCAAGTCCGTCAGCAGATTTTATAACTGAGCTCAGCCAAATGACACAGTTGACTGACCGAAGTTGACAGCTTGACAACCAAATATGTGTCTGTCCTTCTGAGTTTGAGATGTCTCTCAGCTTACCATCTATGAGCTGGTAGAGCTGAGATCCTGAAGTAATCTCGGCCGCCTCGCTCTTCCTCGTCCCCTTCCTGTAGCGGATCTTATAGCCGGTGATCTCACCGTTTTGAGCATCTGCTGGTGGAGGCTGCCATCTGACCATGATGCTCTACAAAGTTAACACATTTGAGAAAACCAAAAAAACATCCTCAGTATCACACATTCAGATTTCATTCCAAAGCAATAACCACAGTGTATCAAAGGGGAGAATTAGCACTGCACCTCCTCCAGGCACCTACAGTACATGCAAAGTCACCATAGTAACAATTCAGAGTGCAGGCATCTAACTCTAAGTCATCGACTCCCTGAGGCATCCATTAGAGAACGTGATCATCTCGCACATAAAGCACGTGCAAGTATATCAGTCCTGCAGCAGAGGGCATTGGGCGAGCGGCAGAGACCGGCCCACACCGAACCCATGAATAATAGATAAAGCTGTGAAGTGTAGAGGAGCCTGCGGGAATGCGGCTCAGGATGGATGGAGGAGGCTAGCTGCAGGGCCCGTGGTGCCTGCTGGGATAATGAAGGCAGGGAGAGGGGCCGCCCAGCGTGGGTGGGGAATTAATTAACAGTATCCACAGTTGCCGTGTTCGCGGGCCGTGAGGGAATAAACCGAATTAAATCTGCACCATGTATGCAATTACTGTATTTCAATTTCCTACCAATTCCAGTTTACCTCACTAACTACTGCTTGTGTTTTCAGCCAAACAAACTTGTATTAATTGACTTATGGGTCACAGGAGTGCACAGTGGTACCAGTGGGGGCCTCACACGCGGTAAGTCATTGTGTTCATTATACGCACCCAGACTCAATTCCCCCTGTCTTTTGCGTAGCACCCCAGGACCACAGGAGGGGGTCCTGAAACAGTCCGTAGAAGCCCGCTAATTAACCATCGTCTCATGCAATATACAAAACCCATAAAAAAAAGCTTCTGTCTGGGACTTAAACCCTTTTTATTATTCAGTGCTAATTACTGAGCCATAAAACCCATTATAGGTTTGAAAGAGTGTGAATCTGTGTATACCCACAATGCAAAGAGACTGCAGTTAAACTGGATTGTTACAGTTGTGCCTGTGCAAAATTAGCTGTCATTGTACTTGGGTGCGCTGGGTGTTTGCTAGGACATTGTTAGGTGGTTTTGCTGAATGGTTTATATGCTATTGCGAGTGTGTTTTACTTTTAAGTCTTGACCTATAGATCTAATGTGGCAGAGATACAAGCAAGCAGTCCTCTCATGTTAGTAGCTCTATAGCATCGCTGTTGAAGTGTAATTAGCTGGTGAAGTGGATTTACTTATTGTTTAGAGTTTAATTCTTTAATTAATTAATTAATCTATATTTTTTTTACTAGTCATGGTGTTTTGTCTGTTATCTGCTTTGCTTTGGCAATGTTGTCTGTTAAACACTCATAAAATATAGCTAATAATGGATAATGTATATATAACCTAAACCTACTTTGGTTCATTAGGATTTGATTGGATTTATGTATTGTTGTTTGCTAATTGCTGCGATTTTAATGGTTGTTGGAAGAGAGGGACTATTGTCCAAAAATCGCAGGGTTATTATACTTAACTAAAACTAAAACCATTTAAAAAATAAATAAATAAAATGTAGTTTTAAAACAAGTGAAATGAAATAAAAAGTAAAAAAATAAAAATAAAACAAAAACACTTTACAAAATCACCAAAAATTTAACTTTATTCAAATAAGAAAAAAAAAGATTACATATTATTTAGAAAACCTGTAATGACCTAAATCAATGATTTAAAAAAACAAAACATTTTTGCCAAATCCAGGTAATTTACTATAGAAATATGATGTTTTGGATACTTCCCATGCTTGTTTGGAATCACCTATTGCATGTGCTCAGCAAGTTTCGTGAAGTTTTGAGGTTTTTTTTAGGCTTTATAGGCTTTTGGGTATATTTTTTTTCTAAATGACCCCGATATAGCTTCCCAAAGGGTATGTTTCAACATTTTTGGCTAGTTATTGACCTATGGATTCTCGAGGATGCACAGAAGTTTTTTTTTTTTTCACTGAAAAACCTAGGACTAGTTTGCAAAAGTATTTTTTTTTTACATTTTCTCAATCATTTAACAAACAGCTTGACTGACAGCAGTGGTTCTAGAGTCAAAGCCTATCGCATGATATGAATATTGTGTTTGAAAAACCGTGCAGTATACAATTGTTTATGACCTTGAGAAATGCAATATTTCTCCCCAGAGGTCGATTTCTTTCAAATTTCTCACAGACCTTTGAGAGTTTGGCGAAGATATCTTATTCCAATCAAAAGTGACAGAGTGTTGAAAGTTCAAGTGTTTTTTTGATAATTATTGATATTCACTCTCCAGGGAATATTCCTGCACTGGTTTGGTTCTGATCAGGCGAAAAGCCTAGAACTAGTTCACAAAAGAAGGTGTTTCAAAAAAATGGTAAATATCCGAAAATTATGTCCTTTTCGCCAACAAAATTTCAGGTGACGGACGAATCTGAAGCACGTTTTGTTTGGCAGGAGCCAAGAATTCCAACATAAGACATTTGAGTCTGCGACGAATGGTTTAGGAGTTATGCCCCCATCACGCCAATTTTGGCGAGTGTTGGTGTTGTTATAGATGGTGTGTTTACTACCATGCCTCCAAATTTCAAGTGTCTACGACTTACGGGTTGAACCCCTAAAAATGCAAATATTCTTGCTAGTAAAATATCACTGTGGAGTCACATGTTGTGAGAGGGAGGGGAAGTTATTTTGAAATTAAATTTGATAAAACATATTCCATGAAAAATAAAAACTGTCAATTTTGATTTCATGGTGACTTTAATACTTAGGATCTGGGGTTTGTTGAAATTCCCAGGATGTGCAAAAGCAAACGTCATGTTTGCCTTAGCAAACAGCATGAAATAAAAGTGCTAAATGTATTATTGAAGCCCAAGATACTTGTATACATATGACTAGAAATATAAACAGACTCATGAATAAAAACAACAGGAGGAAGACTCGTATTCCCCGGCAGCTAAACAAATATAAATTGTATCTCGAGAAAGAGGGGGAGGTGTACACAGAGGAAGAATGAATGAGGATGTAAAGCTTTGTGACAGCATTCTAGCTGAGCACAGATGTGCTGCTCATCACAGTTAAATCACAGCAACAGATGAGCGCCTTCATCAGAGCTACTGTACACTTCACCCAGCAGCAGCTGGTGGCACACGGCCGGAGCCCAAACAACCTGACAGTCATTCAGACTTACCTTAGAGTTCAGCACTTCAACCGTCATGTTCTGTGGTGGAGCACTGGGGACTGAACAGAAGGAGAAGAGTATTAGTTTACATATCCTCAGCTTTTATTAAGGGAAGACACTACAGGTGAACAGGGTCATGTTTTTTTACTCATCTCATAAAATACTTTCCACCGTTTACTATTCATAATACATTAAAGGGATAGTTCACCCAAAAATGAAAAATCAAAGATATTTTAAAGAATGTTGGTAACCGAACAGTTGATGTTAGCCATTGTATGGAACAAAAATACAATGGAAGTCAATGGCTACCGTCAACTGTTTGATTACCTACTGTACATTCTTCTTTTGTGCACAACAGAAGAAGGAAACTCATACAGGTTTGGAACAACTTAAGGTTAGGAAATGATTACAGAATGTTTGGGCAAAGAAAGCCTTTAAGACATTGTGTTTTCTGTAACATATGGAAGCCCATTTCTGCCACTGAATAAAAAATGAAAGAAAAAAAATATTGCGACTTTTTATCTCAATTCTGGCATTTTTTTCTTAGCATTACGTGATATAATTTATCTCTTGAAATTCTGACTTCATAGTCAGTTATAAAGTTATAAAGTCCAATTTTGAGGGAAAAAAAAAGATTAATATGTTCTCACAATTGATAGTTTATGTCTTGCAATTCTGACTTTATTTCTCAGAATTGTGGGTTAATTTCTCTGAATGTATAACTTGCAATTGCGAGAAAAATTCAGAATCATGAGATGTAAACTTGCAATTGTGAGAAAAAAAGTCAGAATAGTGAGATAAAAAGTCGTCATCTAGTATTGGAAACGGGCTTCCATAGTAACTTTATGTTCTAATATTCAAACGTTTAAATATTAATAATTAAATATGCACTTTATTGCATATATTTTCAGAACAATAAACTCTATGCATGAGAAAAAACTCATTTTGAGAAAGTATTCTAATTGAAATCCACAGAAACAGATAAAGAGTAGTAACATAACAAATAAATGTATGTTTTGGATATTTTCTTTCCACTTGACAGAAAGAAGTCAACGTCTCATAACTGACCTGGAAGAACAATGGTTTTGTCTTTAGTATCTTGTCTTAAATGGCTCTCTGGTGTACTGGTTTCTGATTCTGGTTAATACCAGGACAAAGCAGCCAAAACATTTTATATAATGACCACTAAACTGTAATTTCACCACTGTCTATGGCTTCTTTCATATTTCTCGTAGCACTACATCATGGCATTTTAACGCCATTTTTGCCAACACAATTTAAAATGGTAACTGACACCATCCTGCAGAAACTGTAAGAAAAATGGCCTAGGTAGACTAATTTTACAGTGGGCATAAAACTTTTAACAGGTGGCTGGAAGCTCATGTGTCCCCAGTCGAACTATACTGTAATAACTGCAAAATAAATTTTCATAGGTGGTAACAAATCTTTATGCCCAGTTTTTTTTTTTAATTCACTCACCACTCACAGGTGTGGCATAAAGCGAATTTTGGACCCTGGTGATATTGCTCTGTTGATGTAACAACAACAGGGATATAGATGATAGTTGGTTTATTGCTGGCTTTGTTTATAGCCTAGAGCTCTTGTATGACACCCCTTATTACGATTACTATGAGAAGCAAAAAACTGCAGGGGTTTGGGGAAGAATGGAGGAAACTGATAAGCAAGACAATTATAAGTACCGTCAGAGTATGTGCGCACGGATATGTCTTCAGTGGACACTCCAGGTCCATGTTTGTTATAGGCCACAACTCTGAAACTGTACTCCGTGAACTTCTTCAATCCAGTCATGGTGTGTGACAGTGTGTTCACATCCAGATCCTGAGAGATTAGAGATACAGGCTGAATTACGACATAAGAAACAAAATTATAAACTAAGAATGCGCTGAAATATAAATTTAAACATTTTGACTGATACTGATAATTATTGATTTCATTAATAATAATTAACAATGCATAAATACATCTGTGTTGTTAAAAATATATATATTTGACTTAAAAATTTTAAATAATTCAGAATTGAGTTATTTATTTCCACATATTTATACATTCCTCACTTGGAAGCTTTGGATAAAACATCCAAATGACTCTAAAGGAAAAATAAAAACTGTCTAAATGAATACAGTTACTAATGTCAATATTATAAAACAAATTTTTAAATTTGGAATTATCAAATGTATTATCAAATATCACAATGCTTTTATATATGATACACTCTATGACACACTCTTAAAAATAAAGGTGCTTTACGATGCCATAAAAGAACCTTTTTTGTCTAAATGTTTCCATAAAGAACCTTAAACCTCTAAAGAACCTTTCTGTTTCACAAAAGGTTCTTTGTGGTGAAAGAAGGTTCTTCAGATTATAAAAAGGCAAGAAAGAGATGGATCTTTAAAGAACCTTTGACTGAATAGTTCTTTGTGGAACCTAAAATGGTTCTTCTATGGCATCGCTTGAAGAACTTTTTAAAGTATCTTCATTTTTAAGAGTGTACTACAGAGGCTGAAGATGGTTTTACCTGCTCACTGTCCATGCCCTTCTCCATGTAGTAGATTTTGTAGTTTTGGATCTCGCCATTGCCTATGAGGGGCATGTCCCAGCTGAGACTCACTGTACTGGGGGACGTGACCACTGCAAGTAGGTTTGGAGCAGGACCAGGTACCTGGACTATTAAATAGAAAGAATGGAGAAAAATAAGAAAACAACATTATTTTATTTTTTTATTACTGCCACGTATTGGCTGTCACTGTTTGTCTTTAATCCTTCCATTGATGCTTTGGCAATATCGTTCGTAAAACAGTCACGCCAATGAAGCACTTTGAAATTGACTTGAATAGAGAGAGCGATATCTCTCCTAAGCTGAGCATATGACAGTTGCATGTGTCGGCAGACACCTCTGGCAGAATGCAGACTAACATACGCCAGCTCAAACTGCAGGATTGACGTGATTTAATTTGCTTAGCGGAGCGGAGAGAATGGAAATGAGATTCTATGTTGCTTAACTTTTGTTTACTTGCTAGGGTCATGAATCATTACATTCAATTATAGGCTTCGAAGAGTGTCCGTTAAATCTGTTGTTTTTCCAACGTGCTCACAACTGACATGCCTTCAGGGAGTCATCATGTAGGGCCAATCTAAACGGAGCTCTATATTAAATGAAATATAATATAATTTAAATAGCATGGACATAAAACAACAGGCCGATATTTAAGTAAGCTGGCAAGTAGTCATTTAACAGACACTTTTATCTAATGCGACCCACTTATCACAGGGACAATCCCACTGGAGAAACCTGGTGTTGAAGGAATCGTTGACCAAAAATTGATCCTTTCATAATTGTTTTACCCGTGTGATCATGGATTTCTTCCATGCAACCCCAAAGAAGAAATTATGAACCATGTTCACGCTGCTTTTTTCATAAAAAAAAAAAAATGAGACACTTTCAGACATTTAATTGCATGTTAAATTGACAAAATGACATTAAAGTAGGCAGAAATAGCAGATACCAACCCAACCCTATTTACAACTTCAAGTCACTCTAAACACCCTTTACAAAAAATAATGTGTGAAGTCATCTAGTCTGCTAGATAAGACCCTTATTCCTCGTCTGGAATCGTGTAGAGCCCTTTGGAGCTGCACTGAAACTAAAATTTGGACCTTCAAACCGTTGGCTCCCATTGAAGTCCACTATATAGAGAAAAATCCTGGAATGTTTTCTTATTTTATTAATATTAAATTATCAATATGTCTTCAAGATTTGAAGTACACTACAAGTGCACTTTAATACAATTAAGCACACTTCTTTTTCACAAAGCCAGGGGCCATCATAAAATAGCGTCATAGTATCATAAAAGTGGTTTATATGTTTCATTGACTATATTCCCAGTCCTCTGAAGTCATACAATGGCTTCATGTCAGGAATAGACTAAAATACATTCATTATTTGCTAAAAATCACCACATAGTGACCACATGGCTTGAAATATAGCCTACAAATAGTATGGACTGCCTTTACGGTGCTTTTATGTCCTTTCTGGAACATGACAGTCTCAGGTCACTACATACAGTTTAAGACAAGAGTTTACATACGCCTTGCAGAATCTGCAAAATGTTAATTATTGTACCAAAATAAGAGGGATCATACAAAAGGCATGTTATTTTTTATTTAGTACTGACCTGAATAAGATATTTCACATAAAAGACGCTTACATATAGTCCACAAGAGAAAATAATAGTTGAATTTGTAAAAATGACCCTGTTCATAAGTTTACATACACTTGATTCTTACTGTGTTGATACCTGAATGTTTTTTTGTTTTTTTTGTGATAGTTGTTCATGAGTTCCTTGTTTGTCTTGAACTACTGCCCACTGTTTTTCTGCACTGCTTTGGTTTTTCAGCATTTTTGTGTATTTGAACCCTTTCCAACAATGACTGTATGATTTTAAGATCCATCTTTTCACACTGAAGACAACTGAGGGACTCATATGCAACTATTAGAGCAGGTTCAAGCCAATGCATTAAGAGCAGGGGGTGAAAACATTTGAACAGAATTAAATTTTTTAAATTTTTAAATTATTTTTCCATCTTTTTTACAGAACATACTTGCATGTTTCCCAGAAGACAAAATAAGTTTTTACCGATATTCAAATTCCAAAAGTTTTCCACCCGGGCTCTTAATGCATCATGTTTCCTTCTGCAGCATCAGTGAGCGTTTGAACCTTCCAAATACACAAAAATGCTGAAAAACTGATCATTCAGGTAAAAATAAAGTGTATGTAAAAAATTTTTTTCATTTTTTATAAATTCAACTATTATTTTCTCTTGTGGACGATATGTAACATTTAGCATATTCTGCAAGGTATATGCAAACTTTTGACCTCAACTGCAGCAGCGTGAACGCTCGTGAATATTTCCTTTTGTGTCCCACAGCGACTTGAACCAGCAACTACCAACCAGCAATTTCTAGTTACTTTGCCACATGGCTGCAACGACTTTTTGATTACAGTCATCCAGTTATAGTTACCCTGAACCATCTTTCATGCTCCAGCTTTAATATAAATTGCGTTTGGTGTCTTACATGAATCAATTTACAAACTTTGATCATGCGTTTCTGGCATCTCAAACGACTGAGAGAAATCGCTTTATCTCAGTTCCACAGACATCGATTCTGTCCAACATCAACGCTTGCTTTTGATACTGATGTCTTACAGGATGGCATGGGGCGCCTACACTAGATTAAGTGTGCTTTACGACTGTGTATGTGTGCATGTTCAGATTCATTCATAATGTTCGCAGCAATATGTGTGTCAGCCTCAGAGGCTGATCTCCACGCAGCGGGATTCCCGGGAGCGCCAGAATCCCGCTAACACACATTATAAAGTGCTTATAGCAGTCAGAGCCAAGGACGCACAGAGGAGCAAGTCTGACCCAGAAACAGCTTCCTGTGCTGTGTTTGGGCTGATAATGTTTCACGTTGATGGAGTCGGGCCATATACCTTCAGCGATGTTCAAGAGGTGTGTTTGCTTAAAAGCCAGCAGGTGTTTACTTGTGCTTACCTATATAATGAGATTTTAAACTGACATCGAGGCATCAGGGAGAGAACCCTCCAGAGAAAATGTTCATCATAATCGCGTAGGCCCAAAACATATTCTAGACAAGCGTGTGAGCATAAACGCAAGCTTGATTTCACGCATTGTTGCCTTCTGAAATTCGTCAAGAGCATAATTTAATGCGCAGATGTGTTAAGTCAGTAAACATCCCATTTTAATTAGTCCATAAATCTCATTTGAACACATTCTGAATGGATAAGTATGTGAACAGGAAGTGGAGAGTTTACCTTCAGGCTGGGTGGCGACCCTCAGAGGCGCTGAGCTCTCTCCAGGGCCGTTTCTGTTGTGGGCCACCACGCGGAAGGAGTACTTGGTGTCTGGCATGAGGTTCTGAATGGTGACTTGCATTTCTCCTGGACGGCTGGTGTTCACTATCCTCTCCCTATGGAGCGTCAGAGAAACACATGGGATATGAGACTGAAACAGGAGCTGGCTGCTGATTCATTGGTTCAAAGCTTCTTATATTCTTCTATAGTCAATAACAGCTCATACAGAATGGCATTATAAATATTAACAAGAACAACATGTGACTTATAATAATGGCAACAAAAACAACAGAATACAAGCATCAATAGCATTCATAATTAAAGGCTTCTTGGAGGGTGAATGTCATGAAAACATCTGGGTCAGTTCACTATATAGTCAAATTGAAATGTATTTGATCTGTATTACATAATTATATACTATATATCAAATTTTAAATGTTATATACACTTCCGTTCAAAAGTTTGGAATCTGTAAGACTTGTTATGTTTTTTAAAGTCTCTTTTGCTCATCAAGGATGCATTTATTTGATCAAAAATACTGAAAAAGACAGTAATATTGCAAAATGTTAATACAATATACAATAATGTTTTTTATTTTATTGTACTTTTTAAATATAATTTATTTCTGTGATGCAAAGCTGATTTTTTTTATCAGCTGTTACTCAATTCTTAAGTGTCACATGATCCTTCAGAAATCATTCTAATGTGCTGATTTATTGTTAGAATGGTCAATGCTGGAAACAGTTATGTTGCCAAATATTTTTTTTTGGAACCTGTGATTCTTTTTTTCAAGATTCTTTGATAAATAACAAGTTAAAAAGAACAATTTATTCAAAATATTAATCTTTTCTAACAATGTATATCTATGCTATCACGTTTTTTTTTTTTTTTTTTTTTTTATGTAACATCCTCGGTGAATAAAAGTATAAATTTATTTAAAAAAAGAAAGAATACAAATTTACTCACCCCAAACTTTTGAACAGGAGTGTATATTGTTAGAAAGCCTTTCTATTTCTAAATAAATGCAGTTCTTTTTAACCTTTTATTAATTAAAGAATAAAAAAAAAAAGTATTACAGGCTCCAAAAAAAAAAACATATTAAGCATCACAACTGTTTCCAGCACTAATAATAAATCAGCATATTAGAATGATTTTTGAAGGATCATGTGACACTGAAGACTGAAGTAATGATTCAGAAAAATCAACTTTAATTACCGATATAAATTAATCATTGTTTTACATTGTATTAATATTTCACAACATTCATTTTTTTCTGTATTTTTGATCAAATGAACACATAAGCGTAAGAAACTTCTTTAAAAAAACATTAAACATCTTACTGATCCTAAACTTTTGTAAGGCAATGTTTATATAATAATCCTTCAGAAATCATTTTAATATGCTGATTTTGTGCACAAGAAATATTTCCTATTATTAATATTAAAACCAGTTGTAGTATATTTTTCCCAACATGACCTCATGATGAAAACATACCTGTGGGAACTTTTTGGCAAGATGCAAAATACGTACCGCCATGTACATTTTGTGACATATTCAGTGTGACATATCCACTGAGTGGCGCAATAACAGTGTTCGTTTTTCCCCCCAGAACAGATGAACGTACATATGGTCAGTTTTAGACACAGTTTTTGTATGTCACCATAGTTCCGACTTGAAATGTTCATTGAGTGGCGTTATAACTCTAATGCTCTGTTACGTTTTAAAACAACGTACCATCTGCACTACACCTAAACCTACCCGATAGTATGAACGAAAGCGAATGTGACATAAAAACGCAATCACAAGCATGCCATTTGAGCTTGTTTTTTGATCTCTCATCTTTCAGTTCTTTCATCAAGAGTCAAGTTTTTCATGTGATTTATACCCAAGGATTCCACATCCTAAGTCCAATTGCATGCAGGCTAAGCTACCGAGCTTGTTACGTTCAGAAAGCGAAACATATGCAGCTGTAATCATAACTGTGTATGAAAACGATTATAAGTGCTCGCTTTTTTACCGCCTCAAGTGTTCATTTCTGTTGGAAATATGGTAATATGTACTTATTGGTACATATTTGGTGTCTTGCGAAAAAGTTCCCACAAGTATGCTTTCGTCATGAGATCAGCTAGTTTTTTCCAGTATTCTTTGGTGAATAGAAAGTGCAAAAGAACAGCATTTATTTTAAACAGAAATCTTTCAGTAACTGAATGAATCACTGGTGAATAAAATTAGTTTGAAAAATGACCCCAAACTTTGGAACTGTAGTGTATATATAAATAACACATAAATGCCCTGCCTGTTATTGCCCTCCAGGCTGTAGTAGACCGAGTAGCTGACATCATCTCCATGCGGTTCAGCAGGAAGGCGCCAGGTCAGCTTGATGAAGCGGGTGGAGACCAGGGAGGCCACAACGTCACGTGGGGCGGAGGGTGTGGGACCGGCGCTGCCTCTGGAGCCTGGCATTAGACGGTCAGTAGTAGCATGGGTCAGTGAGGTGGGAGGGGGTGAGGGGATGGCTACATCTTTGCAGACAGTGGGGTGGCGTGAGTGGAGCGGGTGAGTGAAAGCGGAAATAAAGGGTGGAGGCGGGTGTACAGTGAAGTCACACAGAAATTCAGGGAGGGAGGGATGGAGAGCAAAACAAAGGAGAACAGAACAGAGGGAACACATAAAAAGAAAAAAAACAAAACAAAAACCATAACACAATGGCTTCCATGACAGGAAATCAACAAAACAGTGAAATAATCACAAAGAAACATGAAAAATGCAATCATAATGGAAGAATGTCTGGCATGTAGTTGGAGAAAAACAGCTGAAGTGGAAAAAATGATGGAAAGCTGAATCGCAGGAGGCATATGTTTGACTTATAAGAGCAGTTCACCTCAAAATTAGACTGAAAAACATGTTGTTGATCATTCATACTGATTGCAGAGAAGAGAAATATTCACAGTTGAGGTCAAAAGTTTACATACACCTTGCAGAGCCTGCTAATTTTTAAGAGGGATCATACAAAATGCTTGTTATTTTTTATTTAGGACTGACCTGAATAAGATATTTAACATAAAAGATGTTTACGTGTAGTCCACAGGAGAAAATAATAGTTGAATTTATTTAAAAAAATTACTGAAATGTTCAAAAGTTTACATACACTTGATTCTTAATACTGTTGTTACCTGAATGTGATAGCTGTTCACGAGTCCCTTGTTTGTCCTGAACAGTTAAACTGCCCGCTGTTCTTCAGAAAAATCCTTCAGTTCCCACAAATTATTTGGTTTTTCAGCATTTTTGTGAATTTAAATCTTTTCCAATAATGACTGTATGATTTTGAGATCCATCTTTTCACAATAAGGACAACTGAGGGACTCGTATGCAACTATTACTGAAGGTTCAAACACTCACTGATGCTCCAGAAAGAAAAAATGATGCATTAGGAGCCAGGGGTGTAAACTTTTGAAAAGAAAGATGTGCACATTTTTCTTATTTTGCCTAAATATAATTTTTTTTTTTCATTTACTACTGCCCTTCAGAAGCTACAGAAGATACTTACATGTTTCCCAGAAGTAGGGCTGGGCGGTATGACGGTATATATCGTTACCGCAGAATGAAATGTGTACCGTAAAAGAATTTGTTATTCCGTGTATACCGCGAAATGTAAATAAGTGGGCATGGCCAACTCACATGCAGCACTCGTGAGGCTGAGACTGGTCAAACCGTTGAATGCAAGACTGAAGGATACGCTGGGAGGTTGTAAAAACATGGAAAAGGAGAAACGAACAGACGAGGAGGGCTCAAAAGAAAATCCTGAGCAGGAGGAGGAACTCGTCATTAAAAAGAGGTGCAACATCTGTTGTGTGGATTTACAATAATAAGCTCTGTCCACATCAAGCTGTGAAATGTGACATACAGTGAAACTGTTGTTCATATAAAGTCATATTTTGTTTACTATATTTATAAGGTTAAAAATAAAATACAAAATAATCAAATAAGATCAAGTCCTTTTCTTTTCTTAAATATTCAAGCTTATTTATTATATAAAGCCCTTTTGTAAATTTTCTGGAATAACTACCTATATAAAAAAAAATATATTGTGAAAGATATCGTTACCGTGAAATAAAATTTCTCATACCGTGAAATAAAATTTTGGTCATACCGCCCAGCCCTACCCTTAATGTATCGTTTTTCCTTCTGAACTGTCAGTAAGCGTTTGAAACTTCTGTAATAGTTGCATATGAGTCCCTCAGCTGTCCTTTTTGTGAAAAGATGAATCTCAAAATCATACAGTCATTGTTGGAAAAGGTATAAATTCACAAACTGTTCAGGAGAAATAAGGAACTCATGAACAACAATTACTAAACAAACAAAAAAAACACAGTTGTGGATCATTCAGGTAACAACCGTATTAGGAATCAAGTGTATGTAGTCTTTTGAACAGGGCTATTTTTATAAATTCAACTATTTTTTCTCTTGTGGACTATATGTAAACATCTGTCATGTGAAATATCAATTCAGGTCAGTACTAAATAAAAAAAAAAAATAACATGCATTTTGTATGATCCCTCTTATTTTGGTGAAATAATTGCAGATTCTGCAAGGTGTATGTAAAGTTTTGACCTCAACTGTATGTGAATGTCATATGGGTTTATATGTTGGTGAGTAAACAATAAAAAGATTTCTTATGGTGTGAACTACACAACTATTCTTTTAAGCGCAGCTGGAAAAAATCCAAGCAGATGCAAAAAATACAGAGGCAGGGAGGCCATCCATTTTAATCACTAACATACGTCTAGAGGTCCAAGGCTTTGCAATCTTCACACAGATATGCAAAATATTTCATGCTGAGGCCTCCGTGGTTAAATCTAAGGACGTCGGACTGTTGTTTTCTACCAGTGGAGTGAAACTCAAGACACAAAGCAGCTTTAAAAACGTGTCAAGATTATTTGCTTTTGCGGACTTCAATAAAGTTGCGCTTTTGGCAATAGCAACTCTTTGAATTAAACAAACTGTGTTTCATTTGCATCTGCCAAAAGAAGCAGCTGTAAAGAACTGCACATCAAGAAAATTTAATGACTGATGTACCGTGCCATTCAAATGTGATTATCTAACTGTGGTTGACAATAAAGTCAGAAGGTAATAAAACATCTAAAACAAGTTTTTTCTCTTTGCTAACCAGACTGAAACAATCAGCACGCAGCACTAGAGAAAATATCTCATCTTATTTATATGTAAAATAATGTCAAAATGATCGATAAAACTTGCAAAAAAGCAAAAAAATCTGAAAATAAAAAAAAGAACAATTGAAAAATAAAAATGGACAAGATTGTGAACTTGTACAGGAAGGAAACTCTCCTGAGATATGAAAGAGCCAACTCTGAACAATACAGTTTCTCTCTGCTAGTTAACTGCATGAGGGTATAAAAGTACCACATAATGCTGCAAAAAGAACAGCAAGATGCATTAGGTTCAGATGTGCTCTTTGAAATACTTTGTTCTGAACCACAGACAGTGAGTGGGAGAAGAGACTGATAATGCAGACCTGTATAATATACACTAATAGCGGCACTCATTAGCTTATAGCTTCCCCTAAATGACAAGATCCATTAGACGGAGAGCAAATTAAACATTAGTTGTAGCAATTACAGTTTTCCACAAAGACGAGCCATCAATGTTCATCTGTCTAGCCGCAGGGAGAAAAAAAAAATGATATCATTCAGCATTTATCTCTGGTTCAGCTTTGTGTGGTGCGTGACTTTCTCTCTGTAGTTTTTCTTCTCCCTCTGGCTCAGTCAGTTCACTTGGCAGCCATTTTGCTAACATAAGGAGGCAGCTGTTTTCTAGTCATGTATAGTCAAGTACAGCTTTTATGAACTTGATTAGGGAAAGAGCTTACATTCAAAAACATGTCAAATCATCAATAAAATCAAGTGTATTATAAAAGTAGCTCAAATCAGGCCCCAGCTAATCTGCATTTGTATTCTAGACTAGGCAATGGCTGTTTGGGAGTATGCTGTCATTTAGAATTCAATAGCCTATTGCATATTATGAAACATACACTAAATACTGCACATGAAAGTTTTCACAATGTTAAGGCCTGTTTACACCAACCACAATGTTCGATTCAATTTTCGTGAATCAATGTATAAAAAAAAACATTGCGTACGGTAACTTCGTTTCTGACACCTCCTCGATACAGAGATGGAAGTCAAACAGTATTTATATGTTTTCAAACTGTACGATTTTTGTATTCTCCATTGTTTTTATCAAACAACACCAAGTGTACAGAAAGACAGATACTTCATCTGCTATTCAGTGTCAAAATAATAGTCTGTTCTTGAGCACCACCAAGACGTAGTTTTTATGTAGTCAAGAGCTCTGGGCATGTGAAGAAAAAAATCATAGCTTACTGGTTCGCCAGTTTTGTTCACAGTGCAATGGAGAAAGATTAAAACATGTTTAGAACATATTGCATTGATGGCATGTGGATGTTTGTGTCCGTCTCAACAGCCAATGACATAGTTTTTTGTGGCACTGAATATTTTCTTGTTTAGGGGCTGTTCACTCACAACAAGTTCAAAAACAGCATGAGATGCTACATTTAAAGAGATATGTGATGCAATGGTCAAAAATGTGTTGGATATTTCCAAATTTTCTCTGCTATTCACTAGCTGTGTGTTTCCATCACCCTGCATTCTTAAAAAAAGGTTTAATAAATAATAAATGGTTTCATAATGAACCTTTAACATCTGAATGACCTCTCTATTTCACAAAAGGTTATTTTTTTGGTGAAAGAAGGTTCTTTAGATTATAAAAGGTAGAAAGAGATCCCTGCTGAAAAAAACAGCATATGCTGGTTAGGTATGTTTTGGTGCTGGGATGCTGGTTTTAGCTGGTTAATGCTGGTCCTTTGCTGGTTTATGCTGGTCATGTTGCTGGTCAAGGACCAGCATAAACCAGCAAAGGGCCAGCATAAACCAGCAAAGGACCAGCAAAAACCAGCTAAAACCAGCATCCCAGCACCAAAACATACCTAACCAGCATATGCTGGTTTTGTCAGCAGGGATGGTTCTTTGAAGAACCTTTCACTGAATGGTTCATTGTGGAACCAAAACTGGTTCTTCTATGGCATCGCTGTGAAGAACCTTTTAAAGCGCCTTTATTTTTCAGAGTGTGGTTGTACGCATATTTTTAAGTATTACATCAAAATCAGACAATTTCAAATAAAAACCCTTTAATTTGAAAAAACTGTATTACACTTGCTTGGTGTTTTTTGACTTGTGAAAAAGGGTTAATGCGAAAAATGGGAGATGGAAACACAATTGTTCCATGCGCACAGTGTTGTTTTTGACAACCATCTTAGATTTAGTCTTACTCTTAGTCTTTTGGACTAAAATGCTTCTTAGTTTTAGACAATTTTTAGTCACTTCTATATGTGATAGTTTTAGTCCAATTTTAGTCGACGAAAAGTCAAAAAGGTTTTAGTCTAGTTTTAGTCAAAAAAGGGGAAAAAGTAGTCTTTTAACAAATTAATGTAGGTCAGTAAGTATTTTGCTGTTGGGTAGTGTCACTTATAAGTTCTGAAAATAGCAGATCTATAGTTCAACACAATGTGAGGATCGACTATTTTCACCAATAATTACAATAATGAAGGAATGTTTTAGAACATAAAAGACAAACAAGGATGGAATGCTAAAACGGCTTGCCATACTAGTATAGCAAAGAGTATTTAATGCTAAAACGGCTTGCCATAGCGTCAGATACTTTTTAAGTTTTAATTGGCATGCACAATAAGCGGAAATGTCATGCATTTTAAATGTCTGACGGACCACCCACTAACATTTTCGTCTATTCTCGTCTCGTCAACGAAAACTCACACACGTCTCGTCATGTTTTAGTCATCAACGAGCCATTTTTATCTCGTCATCGTCTCGTTATCGTCATGAAAAAAAGTGGCGTCAACGAAATGATTTCGTCATCGTTGACGAAAACAACACTGCATGCGCATCAAAAAAGTTATGTGAATTTGTGCTATGGGGCGGCATAAACTGATGAACCAATGGACTGATCTTGTTGCACGGAATCTGAAATGTTGTTATGGTCATTTTTAAAGGGATAGTTCGCCCAAAAAATAAACCCATTCCAAACCTGTTAGACCTTCGTTCATCTTCAGAACACAAATTAAGATATTTTTTGATGAAATCCAAGAGCTTTCTGACCCTGCATAGACAGCAACACAACAACCACATTCAAGGCCCGGAAAGGCAGTAAGGGCATTGTTAAAAAAGTTTTTAATCAATGTCCTTACTACCTTTCTGGGCCTTAAACGTGATAGTTGTGTTGCTGTCTACGCAGGGTCAGAAAGCTTTTTTTTTTTTTTTTCAAAATGTCTTAATTTGTATTTTGAAGATGAATGAAGGTCTTACGGGTTTAAAACGACAAGAAGTTTCATTTTTGGTTGCACTGTCACTTTAAATGCCAGAGAAATACTTTATTGTCAAAGTTTTTCAGTAAAAGTCCCTCCCAGAACTGTCTCACATGACTGCATACCAAAACATCTACTTACAAAAATGACCACATTTATTGTGTTTTGTCTGCATGTTCTGATGCACAAGTAAATTATTATATATGGAAATTATTATATATTTAGTGGCTTCTCCTTCTTCGCTTAGTGATGTTTAGTGCCAGTTTATCAGAAAGTGAAGATTTTGTTCTCTTTGACTCATTGCATGGAAACGGTGCTTATTCACAATTATTTTATGCAATATTACAATTCTGTGCATAAGTTAAATTCCCAACTTTGGATGGAAACCCAAAGACTGTCACTTAGCAAAACATTGTTAATGAGTGCTACCAAGTTGTAGTTTTATGAAACCTCAGCAGCTCTGGGAATATGACCAAGTCTTATTGGTTGGCCAGTTTTCTTCACAGTGCAAGAAACAGAAATTTAAAAAAAAAATGTGTTGCATTGATAGTCTCAACAGATTAACAGCTGCTCATTTAAATTACAATGTTTATCAGAAAACTTTCATACGGAATATTTATCTGGGTGTCAACAGGCCTTTAGGAAAAAACATTCTTAGGGGCCTTTTACTCTTAACATGTTCAAAAACACCATAAGATGCCAAAGCAGCAAGGTTATGTGGTATGAAGGTCAAAAATGTGGTCAAAATGGAACGCGTACATTTGCATTTACAAGCATACATTTGTCAACTAGGATGTTATCAGGATCATCACAACCATCAGCTTTAACCGTCTCCTAAGTGTCTGTCTGATGGTGAATGAAGTCATGTGATGTACGGTGGAGAGCAGCAGAAGATTAATACCAACTCTATTCATAGCAGAGAGCAATAGCTGGTGCCATTGGAACAGATGGTGACTTTGCTTTATTAATGATACACACTGTAGCTAAGCAGAAAGGTCAGAAGGCCTTTGGTGTTAAAATGGAAATGTAAAAGGTTTATTGTTAACTCCATGTTTGCTGTAAATCGGAGTAATTATGATTTTAATACTAAGCAAATGGTATTTAGAGAATATGCAAATTGGTTTCTCAATGGCTGCTCAGAGCAATAATGGTTATGTACTATGTAGGTCACCAAGAATCAAAAAATAGTTAATTGTACTTGAGTATATGGGAAAAACATAAATGTAGGAAAGATTGCCTCATTCACCTCTATGTACTTATGATGTCGCTGTCTGAGAGAGAGAGCGCAGTGCACTGCTAATGACCACTTAAAAGCTCCTGCTTTCATCTAACATAGACGAGTATGGACTGAAATGGCCACGGTAAAGGAGATGCGACATAGTTCCTGCTGCACACATAAAGACTTCATCCATTGGCGCTAAATAGTACACCCTCTCTACTATTGATCTGAGGGAACATGCTATTATCGCGAGGGGTCTGAAAGGGGTTGAAGACTTCCTCATATTGTGCGAGGGCATAAAAACTGGGTTATTTCATTCATCCTCACTGCTCCTGTCATAACATGATAGAATTGACTGCTGCTGAAATGTGGAGCAGCTCTTGATCTATAGATAGTAGCTAAAAGCCCCATATGAGTGTTTTGAAGAGGAGAAATAGCAAGCTCGATCACACATATCTATAGGTTTTGCTCTCCTTCTATATATTTTGTAAAGCTGTTTGGTGTTAATGGTCACAACCATGGTAGGTTTCTTGGACCAATTACAGTGCAACAGGTTTCTAGTGACCAGATCTATCAGTAAAACATTTCCGTTGCTTGAAATTAAATTATATGATAGAACTCCTCATTCCAGACAACTTTGCCTCTAGAACCACTGCTGTCAATTAAATTGTTTGTTAAATGATTGAGAAGATGTAAAAAAAAACTACTTTTGCTAAATAGTCCTAGGTTTTTCACTCAGTCTGGAAAAAAACACTGCGGTATAATTCTCAGGACTCTCTTGGCCAATAATTACCAAAAAAAATGTTGAAATGTACCCTTTGGGAAGCTATAACCTGTCCAAATTTATCCCAAATCCTATAAAGCCTAAAGGAAAACTCAAAACTTCACAAATACATATGCAACAGGTGATTCTAAACAAGCATGGAGTTTTAAGGAGATCGGACCGCAGTTGGCGCTAAATTACCTGGATTTGCCAAAAATGCTTTTTAAAATGATTGATTTGGTGGTAACAGGCTTGCTAAATAATGTCTTAAATGCCTTAAAGCACTTGAACCTTAAAGCACTTGAATTCTTTTTTATTATTTAGTTTAGCAAAATATTTAATATTTAAAATTAATCAACTAAAACTAATAAATACAAATAAGAAATACTACATTACAGCAAAATTTCTCATAGTTTAACTTATTTTTAGAGGGAAAACATATTTTGTGCAACTCAGCACAGTGACAACCAATCAGATATACAGTATTGATATTTAATCTGAGACTTGATGCTGGGTGAGGAATTTCTATGTAGTACTTTTAACTATTTATTTAAAAATACATATAATTCCTGTTTTTCCATGGTAAAGAGCAAACATAATTTTTGAACATCATCTTTTTTCCAAGGAAATTAGTCATAGATCATTGTCATTAGTCATTAGATCATTTCCTGTTTGAGCCTGAGGTGAGAGGAATTAGATTGGTTGTCAAAGATCTTCGGAAAACAACTTTGAAAAACACAAAATGACGTACCAATTATTAATAAGTGCCAGTCTATACTCTAAATATGTTCCTCTGACTCAAACAGCACAGACAGTTTGCTATACATTATGTGAGCACAGGAGACTTTGAAGAAAATTAATCCTAAGACATATACAGTTAGGTACGCTGTTAACTTCAGTCACATAAAGAAAAGAACGTTTTGAATAGAACAAAAAAGTTGAGAGAATAAAAAGAAAAGAGGGCTATTTGCATAATTTTGCATTACAATGTGTCAGGATTACAATGCAATTTCCACTGCAATTTGCTGCATAAACTATTTGGGTCACGCTGAAATTATCAGACACTCTTTTCGACCATTATGCACAGCCGTCATGCGTTAATGTATTTGTAGCTTTGACATCAAAACAGAAGTGATTTCTGAGCCATTTATCAGCTTGAAATTGCTAAATGGAGCGGGCAGAATGTTTTGAGTTAAAGAAGTTCACTTCCAGAAATTTTTTTTACAGAAAATTTACTCACCCCCTTGTCATCCAAGATGTTCATGTCTTTCTTTCTTCAGTTGTAAAGAAATTATGTTTTTTGAGGAAAACATTTCAGGATTTCTCTCCATATAGTGGACTTCTATGGTGCCCACGAGTTTGAACCTCCAAAATGCAGCTTAATTGCAGCTTTGAAGTGCTCTAAATGATCCCAGCTGAGGAAGAAGGGTCCTATCTAGAGAAACTATTGGCTATTTTCCAAAAAAACAAATGACAATTTAAAGAAATTGTTTTTTGAGGAAAAAGTCCATATAATGGACTTCTATGGTGCCCACGAGTTTGAACTTCCAAAATGCAGTTTAAATGCAGCTTCAAAGGGCTCCAAACGATACCAGCCAAGGAAAAATAGTCTTATCTACAAAATGATCAGTTATTTTCCAAAAAAATTGACAATTTATATACTTTTTAACCTCAAATGCTTGTCTTTTCTATCTCTGCCTGTACTCTGTATTCCGGTTCAAGACAGTTAGGGTATGTCGAAAAACTCCCATCTCATTTTCTTCTCCAACTTCAAAATCATCCTACATCACTGCAGAAGTACCGACCTATTGTTTACAAAGTGAACGTGCAAAGAAGATCAAACGACCTTTACAAAAAAAGGTAAAACAGCGATGTAGGATGATTTTGAAGTTGAAGGAGAAAATCTGTTTTTTTCGACATACCCTAATACACAGAGTACAGGCAGAGCTAGACAAGACGAGCATTTGAGGTTAAAAAGTATATAAATTGTAATTTGTTTTAGAAAATAACTGCTCGTTTCGCTAGTTAAGACCTTCTTTCTCGGCTGGGATCGTTTAGAGCCATTTGAAGCCGCATTTAAACTGCATTTTGGAAGTTCAAACTTTGGGGCACCATAGAAGTCCATTATATGGAGAGAAATCTTGCAATGTTTTCCTCAAAAAACATAATCTCTTTACGACTGAAGAAAGAAAAGCATAAACATCTTGGATGACAAGGGGGTGAGTAAATTATCTGTAAATTTTTGTTCTGGAAGTGAACTTCTTTAAAGTTACAGTATGTTTAGTATGTAAAATTAAAGATTCATGAGATATTTTATGATATCTTCTGGCTTGACTATATAACTTATTGTTTTGTTGTAGCAAATAAAGACAAAGCAAGCAAAGGAAGCACAAAGAAGCATTTTTTAATAAGCAGAGTTGCTATGATATTCAAGAAGCCAAGTACATGCTAGTCTTTGTCAGTTTTCATTGGAGATATGGCTGGCCTGCAGCAATTTTGCATTGGATCTGAAGCGGGCACCATTGCAGCGGTGACAGCAGTCTATCTCTTCAAAGTAAACATCATGAATACGAGAGGATGATGGATTAAAGGCCATCATCACCCCTGTTGAGATTAAACAGGTCTCTCACGTGATGGAGAGCAGCACACCATCTCCTGAGACGCCTTGCTTCCATAGTCTGAGAGATGAAAGCCGGAGCAGCAGGGCAGATCTAGGGGGAGGCACGGGCACCTCGGCGGGACGTACCGCCCAGCACGAAAGCACAGGATTATGGGTCGCAGCGTGATGCTGGCAGGGGACTTCCTCTGTGTTTGCTGGGAAGGCAGACGCCCATCTGGCATGTCATTACTGTATGTCTATACCAAACCCTCTCTGCCCAACTACACCAGCCCTCTGGGTCAGCAGGCAGAGCCCCCATTCCCTCCTGCACCTGCTAAACCTCCGCCTGCTTCATCAAAGAGCTCCGGTCCTTGTGCTCAAGTCCGTCAGCTAAATAATTTATTTTCTGACATGCACTTTACTCCCATTTGTCATGCTCAGTCCCCAATACCAAAAATATCACTGTGCTCCTTTGAGAAGCTTTGGCTCGGGGTATTTGTACACAAGCTAACATTAAGCATGACATTATTATATCACAACAAATCACAGTGGAGTTCAAGATGGGAATTCACAAATTCAAAATTTGTTACGTATTTAAAGGGGTCATGACAAATCAAATTTGTCTTTGTTCTCTCTAAAAAATGCTGGGTTATTTTTTTAAACCCAAATGCTGGGTTCAGCTTGTTGGGTCAGTTTATTGGGTTATTTTTAATATTTTTTACTCAGGTGCTTTTGAGCTTTTCTGTAACTAAGCTGCTGGGTCATTTTTAATGCAACTGTAATATTTTACAGTTTCTTAACTAGCTGCTTATTAGCATGCATATTACTAGAATGTTAGCCATTTATTCGTTTTAATTAAGTACATATTAATGCCTTTTTCTACATGACCTTATTCTACATCCCAAATCCTACCCAATACCTAAACTTAACAACTACAGTCGTGGCCAAAATTTTTGAGAATGACACAAATATTAGTTTTCACAGAGTTTGCTGCTAAACTGCTTTTAGATCTTTGTTTCAGTTGTTTCTGTGATGTACTGAAATATAATTACAAGTACTTCATACGTTTCAAAGGCTTTTATCGACAATTACATGACATTTATGCAAAGAGTCAGTATTTGCAGTGTTGGCCCTTCTTTTGGAAGAAGTTGCTGTTGGAGGGTGTTTTGGTACCACTCTTTATTCATGGCTGTGTTTTTGGGCAAAATTGTGAGTGAGCCCACTCCCTTGGATGAGAAGCAACCCCACACATGAATGGTCTCAGGATGCTTTACTGTTGGCATGACACAGGACTGATGGTAGCGCTCACCTTTTCTTCTCCGGACAAGCCTTTTTCCAGATGCCCCAAACAATCGGAAAGAGGTTTCATCGGAGAATATGACTTTGCCCCAGTCCTCAGCAGTCCATTCGCCATACTTTTTTGCAGAAGATCAATCTGTCCCTGATGTTTTTTTTTTTGGAGAGAAGTGGCTTCTTTGCTGCCCTTCTTGACACCAGGCCATCTTCCAAAAGTCTTGGCCTCACTGTGCGTGCAGATGCGCTCACACCTGCCTGCTGCCATTCCTGAGCAAGCTCTGCACTGGTGGCACTCCGATCCCGCAGCTGAATCCTCTTTAGGAGACGATCCTGGCTCTTGCTGGACTTTCTTGGACGCCCTGAAGCCTTCTTAACAAGAATTGAACCTCTTTCCTTGAAGTTCTTGATGATCCTATAAATTGTTGATTTAGGTGCAATCTTAGTAGCCACAATATCCTTGTCTGTAAAGCCATTTTTATGCAACGCAATGATGGCTGCACGCGTTTCTTTGCAGGTCACCATGGTTAACAATGGAAGAACAATGATTTCAAGCATCACCCTCCTTTTAACATGTCAAGTCTGCCATTCTAACCCAATCAGCCTGACATAATGATCTCCAGCCTTGTGCTCGTCAACATTCTCACCTGAGTTAACAAGACGATTACTGAAATGATCTCAGCAGGTCCTTTAATGACAGCAATGAAATTTAGTGGAAAGTTTTTTTTCGGGATTAAGTTAATTTTCATGGCAAAGAAGGACTATGCAATTCATCTGATCACTCTTCATAACATTCTGGAGTATATGCAAATTGCTATTATAAAAACTTAAGCAGCAACTTTTCCAATTTCCAGTATTTATGTAATTCTCAAAACTTTTGGCCACGACTGTACCTTACTATTAATAAGCAGCAAATTAAGAATTTATCAAGGGACAAGTCGTAGTTAATAGTAAATATGCGTTTCCTATTCTAAAGTGTACCATTTTTCTACCCAGTTGAGCCTATCTCCGACGAAACAACCCAGCTGCTGAGTTACAGTCATTGCGCAGGCTTTTTGCGCTTCTTCAGCAAAATAAAGGTTTATATAAATTTCATTTCATTTATAAAGTCTTTACTGTGCTGTAAATGATAATATTTTACGCAACGCAACATACAAGGATGAGATATCAGCAGCAGTCATTTTGCATGATGGAAACGCCTTTTGTCTTGCGTAACATACAGTAAACTGATTTTATTTGTTATAATACTGAATTTATTTAAATTTGATGTTGAAATATGTTCTGTAATTTTAGTACTGTTTGTTTATGGCCAGGTTTTGGAGTCAGTCATGGCATCTTTTAGCTACGAGTGAAATGCGAGGCGGCGGTCTGAGGTTTGTAGTTGCCCTGGCGAACAGCAGCCCATCACTAGCTTCACCAGCACGAGAATCATATTTCGGTCAAAAGTCTTTTCAATTTCCAGCCCATTTAAAGCCACCAATATAATAATTTCTGAACAATAGTCGACTTAAATAAAACAATCCAGCATGTTGTGTAAAAACATTTAACCCAACCAGCTAGGTCAAAATAACCCAGCATGTGTTCTGTCCAATATTTACCCAGCGCTGGGTAATAACCCAAGTTGGGTTGTTTTTAACCTAGCTTTTTTTAGAGTGTAACATTAAAACATCCAGCAAGTTTCATAGCTTAATCTGAATAATCTGAATTCATAGTTTGAATCTGAGGTGCAACTGGGCACAGAAATTTGCATAAACTCTGCCTCCAGAGCAAGGCACTGACGAATAGTCATCTTTTCAGTTGCTTAACGGCTGACACGCTGAATGCGAATGTTGTGTCGAAATTACAATTACTGCTGCTACCTTTTTCACATTGGATACAGTAAACAGACGTGTGTTCACTTTCTGACACAGTCCAACTGCTTGAGTCTGTCGTCAACAGGATAAATGGAGTCACTGAGGCGACTGGTTTAAACCAAATCGTAATTCTGAATCTTCTGACCAAGAAGTTGTCGTGCAGTCAGCAATATAATTGAGAACAACCGCTGAGCTCTCTAAGATGAGACGGTGAGCTGGAATAACAGAACTCACACCCTATTAAAATGGCATCCTAGGAGCGGCAGACTGAAGCTGAACTGTGGCTGTAGCCTCAGGGCTGTGGAGGCTCCCAGCAAAACAGGTCAGGTCAGACAGCATGCATGGAAGACATGCTGATTTAAAATTGTTTTTTTTTTATGATTGATGTCTTTGGATGTTATGCTACTTGTTGATGCAATTTAGTGTCTTAAACACTTAAAAAAGTGCACATTCAGCTCACTGCAGAACCAAAAATATTATACTCACAGCTGACATTTAACTTTATTTTCCTTCATTTTCTTAACACATCATGTCTTATACACTATTTAATCTTAAAGGAATAGTTCACCCAAAAATGAAATTCTGTCATTAATTACTCACCCATAAGACCTTCGTTCATCTTCAAAACATAAATTAAGATATTTTTGATGGCCCTGCATAGACAGCAATGCAACTACCACATTCATGGCCCAGAAAGATAGTAAGGACATCGTTAAAAAATGTCCATGTGACATCAGTGATTCAACTAATTTTATATAGCTATGAGAATACTTTTTGTGTGCAAAAAAACAAAAACAACAACTTTATTCAACAATTTCTTCTTTTCCGTGTCAGTCTTCAATGTGCATTCGAACACTGAACATACTTGAAAGTCTGTACATAATAAGACATAAAAAAAAGCAAAAAATAAATGATGAAGGCATGGCCAACAAATCCAAATCAGTGTGATCTATAACAAATTTTTATGTCTGAAGTTGACGAAACGTACACTCTGTAATAAGCTTGAAGCACTAATCTAGCATTTTGCATTCTGAAAATGTTTTTTGGCACATCTAAAGAGTTTATTTCTTTATTTTGGTGAAATTAAATTTCTTGATTCTCCAACAGAATAATTCCTTTGAGTTTAGTTACAGCTACAGGCTTTATAATGTCAACTAAATCACATCAATATTCCAGCCAGTGAGTGATGAATCTTGTAAACAAAGCAGAGATGTTGGAAAGCAGCTTGAGGGCTCTTTCTGTGGCCATAAATAAGTGAAGCATATTTGCTCTGCTGTTAGCCGTGTCTGGCACACAGGCCTAGTTAAAGTGTCATATGAACACAGTGAGAGGCCTCAGCGGAGACATACTATTTATGTTTTATGGCTCCACAGGCTCTACAACCAAGATATAAACACAAATATAGCCCAAATCAGCATTGTATGCTCTCAGATCAATCACCCTGTCTGCCATTGCACTCAGACACACATCAAAGCCTCATCTATCAGTTTTTTTTACAAACATACCTGGGACTGAAGCCCACAGTAACAACTGTAGCCAGTGGTGGACAGTAACAAAGTATTTTTTACTATTATTCACTTCATTCCAAAGCATAATATCATTTTTTACTATATTTCATGTAGTGCCACGATGCATCGACTAACATGGAAGAAAAGAAATTGTTGAATAAAGTTGGTATTTTTGTTTGCTTTACTCACAAAAAGTATTCTTGTAGCTTCATACACTCTTAAAAATAAAGGTGCTTCACGATGCCATAGAAGAACCTTTTTTGTCTAAATGGTTCCATAAAGAACCTCTAACATCTGTTTCACAAAAGGTTCTTTGTGGCAAAAAATGGTTCTTGAGATTCAAAAAAGGTAAGAAAGAGATGGTTCTTTAAAGAACCGCTGACTGAAAGGTTCTTTGTGGAACCAAAAATGGTTCTTCTATGGCATCGCTGTGAAGAACCTTTTAAAGCACCTTTATTTTTTTAAATACCACTGAAGTCACATGTTCTGTTTTATTAATGTCCTTACTACCTTTATGGCCCTTGGATCTGGTATTTGCGTTGCTATCTATGCAGGGTCAGAAAGCTCTCAGATTTCATCCAAAATATCTTAATTTGTGTTCCAAAGATGAACGAAGATCTTACAGGTTTGGAACGACATGAGGGTGAGTAATTCATGACAGAATTTTGGGTGTACTTCACTATATGTGTACTACGACCACCATTATAGTAAAGCAACCATCCCCCCCAACTGTGTTCAAGCTCTTGTACAGCATTCCTCCGCTCTATCACCCTTTTTACTGCTGGAGTGGCTGCAGCAAAGACAACCTGCAGATTAACCAGCAGAAAAATGCAGCTCTGTCTAGAAACAGATGCTGGGAAATGGGTTTTGTGGGGTGTTTCTGCCATACAAGGTTTTTGGAAGTGAGCGATAAAAGAGCCTGGGAATGAAAAATTGAGGAAAAAAGATAAATGTTTTTTTTCCCAGTTGCCATGAATCCTTAATAATAGTAAGTCACTGCCAGCCAGAAAAACAAGCATTCAAATGCAAATATGGAATTAAAATTAATCTGGGGAAAATAAACAAGCTCAAAGAGTGAGACAGCATCAAATTGTCAGGTCACGTCCTGATCTCATACCAGTTATATGACTAACGCTTTTTTAATGCTAGTCGTGACCTAATTTTTTATTATTTTTTTTGCTGCTTTGCTGCTCTACAAAAATTCAAAACAATAAGTCTATTGATTACAGTGTAGTCTCCATGGTTAAAAATGTTATGTTTTGCTTGTTTGTGCAAAAATCACCACCGTATTTGATAGGGTGTTGTGGGTGGTTGCTAGGGTATTGTTATTCAACTGCTTTAGTGTTATCGGTGGCTGCTCTTTTCTGCCATTTAACTTTAAAAATCATGAGAATTTAAAAATCATGAGAAAATCTGCATAAAAATCTCTGCAATTACAGTTTTGCTTAGGAAAATCAGAGCATGTCAAATCTAAAGCATTTTGACTATGGGGAAAACACAATGCTGCATTGCACTAATGAGAGTGGGAGAATATATTCCCTTACAGAAAAAATATAATGAGCACGCTTCACAAACTCCCAGTCTGTAACTTAATAAACTCAGCAATCAGCTCTAACAATAAGTGAAGATAGGCAAAGCGTGTTTCTCCATTCACCATGTGCTTGTCCAGATGGCAGTGAGAACCGAGGCTTCAAAAAGCCTCCAATCAGACCTGTCTAGCAGCTTTTACTAGAACAAGCCGAGAAGCCTGCCAAAATAAAGTGTTTAAAGCCATTTCATATGAGAGGAGCAAAGAGTACAGCAAAGCCCAAAAGAGAATTCAGAGAGACTCTGGCTTCGTCTCAGAATGATACAAATATCACAGAAACACAGTGACAATCTGACAACTCATTTGCTCATTCAGTACTGCTCGTATATAGCACATTTATATTTTTGAGCTGCTTGCTAAATGTAATCATCACTAAGCCCTATATTCTTAGCTTTGGTTTTCTTGTTCTTCACAGTCATAAATGTACAGGAATATGTGTTTTGCCTGGCAAGCCTAGAGAGCAGAACATCATTGAGACTTTGGGGGTTGGCTCTTATGGGTGCATTTCCCAAAAGCATCACATATGGCGAAATAGTTCAATGATTCAGTTTTTCCCGAAACCAAAGTTCAAACGAACATTGCAAACTTGCGTGGTTGAAACTACAGCTTTCAAACTGTGGTTAGAAACATATGTTCTGTTAGTAAGACATGTGGACACAATAAGCAAGCTAGCATGCATACTATCTTCAATTTCGTTTAAATATACAGTTGAAGTCAAAAGTTTCCATACACCTTGCAAATTTTGCAAAATGTTAATTATTTGAACAAAATAAGAGGGATCATACAAAATGCATGTTATTTTTTATTTAGCACTTTAATGCATTTATTTTCCTTCTGGAGCATCAGTAGGCATTTGAACATTCTGTAATAGCTGCATATGAGTCCCATCTCAAAGATGGTTTTGAGATGCATCTTTTCACACTGAGGACAACTGAGGGATTCATATGCAACTATTAAAGACAGTTCAAATGCTCACTGATGCACCAGAAGAAAAAAACGATTCATCAAGAGCCATGGGGGCGAAAACGTTGAATTTGAAAATCAAGGTATTTTGTCTTCTGATGAACATGTAAGTATCTTCTGTAGCTTCTGAAGGGCAGTACTAAATAAAAAATATGATATTTAGGCAAAATAAAACTAAATGTACACATCCTCATTCCATGCAAAAGTTTACACCCCTGGCTCTTAATGCATCGTTTTTTTCATCTGTAGCATCAGTGAGCGTTTGAAGCTTCTGTTATAGTTGCACATGAGTCCCTCAGTTGTCAAAAGATGAATCTCAAAATCATACAGTCATTGTTGGAAAGGGCTGAAATACACAAAAATGTTGGAAAACCAAAGAATTTGTTGGACCTGAAGGATTTTTCTGAAGAACAGCGGACAGTTTAACTGTTCAGGACAAACAAGGGACTCATGAACAGCTATCACTAAACAAAAAAACACAGCTGTGAATCATTCAGGTAACAACACAGTATTAAGACTCAAGGGGATGTAAACTTTTGAATGGGGTCATTTTTATAAATTCTACTATTATTTTCTCTTGTGGACTATATGTAAATGCCTTTTATGTGAAATATCTTATTCAAGTCGGTACAAAATAAAAAAAATAACACGCATTTTGTATGATCCCTCTTATTTTGGTTAAATAACAAACATTTGGTGTATGTAAACTTTTGACTTCAACTGTATACACATTTCAATCTATATAAGTTTAGGTTGTCCTAAATTATTGCCATTGTTAAAGAGTGTGCATGGTATGGAAATGCGTCAGCGAACCCTGGAGTAGAATGTAAGAGGGAACCTCAAAACAACAATAAAGCAAAACAACAAGGAACAAAAAATAGTGAAGTGGTCATTAGCTGCCATGTTAGCTACAGCGGCATCTCCGAGAACTCGATTCGATAAATTAGTAGAAGTTATGACATTAACGACCATCCTATATTGTGAAACCAATGAGGTGCACACGACAGGGAGGCGACCGTGTTTGGTTAACAGTCATGATTAGCTAGTTAGTTTCTACAACGATGCATCAATACTAGGGAGGTCAAGCAGCAGGTTACATGGCTGTTTGGGAGATGCACCACTGATCAGTAAGTAATATCCCAGGCCCAGCAACCACCCAGAACATCATTTCAACCAACCATTTAACATTAAACTCTAGTCCTGGCTCACACATGCCCATGAGCGCACACACATACACCAAACAGGTGGCACTGCCAGAGAGGAAGCTGCAGCAGATGGCATCGTGCACCTGACTTACACCAACACTACTATACCTTCAATCAGATTTGAATTAAAAAAAGATCATCTACATGGATAAATCCTGCAGTTTCTCACAGATGATTAAGGCTGTTTAATGAAATACTAAAATAGCTGTGATATAGTTGTAAAAGAAGTATTACAAGACTATAATGAGATGTTATGAACACTTTGTAATGAGATTTAAAGGATATTCAAAGGGATAGTTAACATAAATGCAAATTCTGTCGTTCCAAACCCGTAAAACCTGTAGTCATCCTTAGAACACAAATTAAGATATTTATCCAAGAGGTTTCTGACCCTGCATAGATAGCAACATATGTACCACATTCAAGGCCCAGACAGGTAGTAAGGACATTGATAAAATAGTCCATGTGACATCCTCGGTTCAACCTTAATTTTATGCATAGAAAGTATTCAAATCTATGATGTCACATGGACTATTTTGTCCTTACTACCTTTCTGGGCCTTGAATGTTGTACCTATGCTGCTGTCTATGCAGGGTCAGAAACCTCTCGGATTTCATCAAAAATATCTTAATTTGTGTTCCGAAGATAAACGATAAACGGTCGGTTTGAAACAACACGAGGATAAATATTTAATGACAGAAATTTTAATTTTTGGGCGAACTGTCCCTTTAAGAGTGTACTAAAACTAATACGAGATCCTCCCAGGAGGAACCAGGTGATACCAAAAGTTTCAGTAGTCCTGCTGATTGACCATCTAGACCAGCTACTGCTCATAAACTACCAGCTTGGAGCAGCTGGAAACAATTTAAACCAGCTACCACCTTTTAAAGGTTGTATCAGCGATTTCTAGCCTAAAACATAAAGTGTCAATTTCAGCTGACCTTTCTTCACGATCCGCTCGCTGCCTGCCCCATAAATTGTCTGTGAAAAAACCGCGTCTCTCTGGTCAGCCTAGGGTTTGGTGTTGTGGACTTTCCTACTGGTGCTGGGATGTGAGGGAGGCGGAGCGAAAGTCCACAACACCAAACCCCTGATGCTGATTGGTCGGAACACTGTTTGTTTATCTGTGGAAAGGTTGGTAGTGCCAATTGTTTTTTTGGCATATCTCGGACCCTAGGCTGACCAGAGAGACGCGTTTTTTTCACAGACAATTTATGGGGCAGGCAGCGAGCGGATCGTGATGAAAGGTCAGCTGAATTTGACACTTTATGTTTCAGGCTAGAAATCGCTGATACAACCTTTAAGCTGGATTTTCCAGCAGGGTTTACAAAGGGAAAACATTTCCAAAAAGTTGAATGTAAGCAAATATGCTGTTAAGATTTTAGGAAAATAGTAATTCTTAAACATACCTTGATCCAATATGATGAGCTGAGCACTCGACTGCACATTGCCAGCATCGTTCTCAGCTAAACACTGATAGAAACCTTCGTCTGACTTGACCAGCCCTAAGACCTGCAAGTTCTGCTCCTTCTGCAAAGAGGCACATAAGAACATCACTGTTGTCTAGAAAATACTGTATTTATCTGCAGTCACTGTTAAAATGTTGTGGAATGTCAACAGCATTTTCTCACTCATGTAGGGCAAGCTGTCAACTTACAATGATCTTGAAATAGTCGCTGGGAATGACGGCATCTCCGTTCTTCACCCATTTGATGGTGGGAGCGGGTGAGCCGATGACCTCGCACTCGAAGATGATGTCCGTGGCTTCATGAGCATATATGCTCGCTGGTTTCTTCAGGAACTGTGGGGAAGCTGAGAAGAGAAGCAATAAAAAAAAACAAATCTTGTGAGCATGAGAAACCACACATTTATTTCTTCAAAGAAATTATGCTTCAAATGTCTGTATGACATAATGCCAGTAATGATTTCGGGAAAACTATATGATTTGATTAGGAAAAAAGAATGCTGCTGACTTTTATCAACCTCTAAAAATACCCTAAACACCAGGATGTGGCTAAAATGTGTACTTCCTAATAGCCAGAGGAAAATGCAAAACCTCCAAAGGCTTCCCATTAGCAAATGAGGTTATTTGATCTTGGAGGAGATAAACAGGACATAGATCATCTCAATAACAAGGTAGCGTGCACCAGAATGATTCGGGCCTGTCTGCTGGGATGTAATTGGATTGTTGCTCTCTGCTGTGCCTGATTCTCTACCACACAACCACAACCCTCAATCGCTGTATATTTGATACAAATTGCACATTTGCAAAACATCACTTGCATATGATTACTATTCTTGCCATTACTCCAGTCTTCAGTGTCAATGTTACATGATCTTTCAGAAATCATTCTAATATGCTGATTTGCTGCAGATTTTATCATTATTAATATTATTATTAATATTTAAAAGCTCAGTACATTTTCTTCAGGATTTTTGATGAATAGAAAGCTCAAAAGATCAGCATTCATCTGAAATAAAATTTTTTGTAACATTACACACTATACCATTCAAAAGTTTGGAGTCAGTACAATTATTTTTTTGCTTTAAATGATCAAAAGTGATGATAAATACATTTATAATCTTACAAAAGATTTATATTTCAGATAAAGTCATCAAAGAAACCTGACAAAAAATCTACTCAGCTGTTTTTAACATAACAATAATGAAAATAAATGTTTTTGAGCAGCAAATCAGAATATTAGACTGATTTCTGAAGAATCATGTGACTGGAGTAATGATGCTAAAAATTCAGCTTTGAAATCACAGGAATAAATTAAATTTGAAAATATATTTAAATAGAAAACAGTTATTTTAAATAGTAAAAATATTTCAAAATTGTACTGTTTTTGCTGTACTTTGGATCAAATGAATGCAGGCTCGGTGAGCAAAAGAAACTTCTTTAAAAAACAATAAAAATCTTAGTGTTCAAAAACTTTTGACTGGTAGTGTATATCTAAATTTATATAAGGACATGAATTGTTTATATAGGGTTATTTGAATGAAAAATAAGTATAACAATACCCACAAACACACACACAATCTTTTGTTGTACCTATTATTCTTGATTTTATAAAACTGTATTTCTACAAAACCATGCATGATGTTATAAAACAATGAAAATGAATGGGAAAATATAAATTTATGTCTGGACAAAAGACAAATAGCAAATAAAGACTATAGGTTTCCATTCACATAAATATTTATAAGACTCTCAATACAATTCTCAGTAGAAAACCAACCAATACCAGAATGGCTACATAAAGCTATGACTGCATGTAAGCTGAGCTAAAATGAAGCTTGCTGGATGTTTTCCAGATGAGCTGGGTTCTACAATATCTGGAACTAGTATATCTAACATAAGTTGCAGCATCAGGGCCAAAACTGACAGAGGCAAGGTGATGAATTGCTGTTAGTATGTGCTCCTGCAGTTTGCTGAGGCCTGCACACACAACCTGCTGAAAAACACTTGTCACACACTGCTGGGTTCCTGCTCACGCCAGCTCCACGCGGGACAGATGGTTCATGTTTCAATCACTCAGTATATCTCGCACACATAAACCCAGTAGCACATACCCAGGGCAGCAGTTATATCGGTGGCCACCGACTGTAAAATGGTTGCATCAGCTGCAAATATACAGATAAAAACTGCACACAGTTTTGCTCTTTTGTTGCACAACTACACAACCTCCCTAAGACAGTATTTATTTATTTTTTTTGTATTAAAGTCAGCACCAAACACTATGACAGCGTTTTAATGCTACGTAAAAAAAAAATAAATAAACTAAGATTTTCAGATTTTACAATTGTAATATTTGAGAATAAAGTTGAAATTAAAGTTATAATATTTTGAGAGTATAGCCTATATTACGCATACCAATGGCCCGGATTGAGAGCACCGGGAGAAGTTGCCAGGCCGCATTTCACTGGGGTGAAGAATAGTCCATTTTAATTTGCGGAAATAGCTTAATATGATGAATATGATATTTATTGACAGACTGCACAGGAACTTTTATTTTAACATTAGCTCACACGCCCAACCGACATTCCTTTGGGGGGGGGGGGGGGGGGGGATTAAATGTAGGATTATTAGCAGAAATCATACCATGTGTCATACTCGTGGGGACAGTATGCTTGGAAATAATATTTATGTCTTTGATTGCATTCGTTATTTGTAGTGCACCAGCCCCCCAATAGCAATAAGCTTTGTGCTTTTGGTACTTTTAATATAAAACTAAGCAAAATACAAACTATGCATTGTACAATAATGTGTTTTTCAAGCTCTTTAATGTGGCATGACAGATCGCTCTATTCATGTGAATCAGTTAATTAAATTATACTGTTTTCTTTGTGAAAATTCAAACACCTGCTCCGCATAAATTACATTGTTGTCTTTTCTGAGGTATATAACGTTAAGTGACTGTTCACTATTTATGGTATAATACAGTAAATGATTGGACATAATATTTAGCATCTTCCATTCATTATTCGTAGCGCGCAATAATTTTGTGCTTTGTTGCTTATAATAACACAGCTCAGGTTTCAAATTCTGTCAGATTTATCATTATTTCTCTTTACTTCAAGTTTATAGAAAGATATAAAAGTGAAGGAAAACATCATAAGGCATGAAAAAAATTAGTATAGCCTAATTTAATAAAACAAATGTCTCATTTTTGTAATCGGAACAATGATTGACTTGCATGCAGCTTAAACTGAAGCGAATACAGCGATTTGTCATGCCACATTAAAGAGCATGAAAAACACATTATTGTAAGACATATTGTTTGTATTTTGCTATAAAACTGACAGATTTTTAAAGCTGGGAATTTGGAATACCTCCAGGTGCTCACAATCTAGGTCATTTGCATGCGCAATAGGCTAGAATACAGTGTTGTTTTCGTCAACGATGACGATGACGAAATCATTTCGTTGACGCCACTTTTTTCCATGACGAAAACGAGACGATGACGAGATAAAAATGGCTCGTTGATGACTAAAACATGACGAGACGTGTGTGAGTTTTCGTTGACGAGACGAGAATAGACGAAAATGTTAGTGGGTGGTCCGTCAGACGTTTAAAATGCATGACATTTCCGCTTATTGTGCATGCCAATTAAAACCGAAAAAAGTACCTGCCGCTATGGCAAGCCGTTTTAGCATTAAATGCTCTTTGCCATACTAGTATGGCAAGCCGTTTTAGCATTCCATCCTTGTTTGTCTTTTATGTTTTAAAACATTCCTTCATTATTGTAATTATTGGTAAAAAAAAAAAACAGTCGATCCGGAAGCTCACATTGTGTTGAATTAGCCTATAGATCTGCTATTTTCAGAACTTATAAGTGACACTACCCAACAGCAAAATACTTACTGACCTACATTAATTTGTTAAAAGACTACTTTTCCCCCAGTTTATTGACTAAAACTAGACTAAAACCTTGACTTTTCGTCGACTAAAATTGGACTAAAACTATCACATATAGAAGTGACTAAAATTTGACTAAAACTAATAACCATTTTAGTCCAAAAGACTAAGACTAAGACTAAATCTAAGATGGTTGTCAAAAACAACACTGCTAGAATATACTCTGAAAATATTATATCATTAATCTCGTAATTGCTACTAATTAATTTTCCTAATTTTGACTTTATTCTCAAAACATTTCAACTTTATTCTCAAAACATTTTGACTTTATTCTCTAAATATTTCGACTTTATTCTCTAAATATTTTGACTTTATTCTTTAAATATTTCGACTTTATTCTCTAAATATTTCGACTTTATTCTCTAAATATTTTGACTTTATTCTTTAAATATTTCGACTTTATTCTCTAAATATTTTGACTTTATTCTCAAAATATTTCAACTTTATTCTTGTAATCTTAGTTTTTTTTTTTTTTTTTTTAATGTGGCACTAAAACGCTGTCATAAAACATAAACCTACTGTATTCACAACCTATTTTAATCCCATAGCCTAATGTACTTCCTAGTATGAAATATGTCATAGCATGACATGGTTTTATTATCAGGAACTGTTTGAATTAAAAAAAAGGGGTGTTCCAAACTAAAATGGAGTCAGACCTGAATGCTTGTTTGCAGTGGACTGTGAAGGACTGCTCCCATTGCATTAACATTACATTCACCAGTGTTGATTTACTGCATAACTATTGTCAATATTTTACAAAGGCTGTATTGTCTACAAATGTGGCCTAAAACCATGCACAAATATCTATTTGGCTATTGGTTAAAATTATTTTCCCCGTTTCCCACATATCCTAGGTGATGTCAGTCAATCATGTTGGAGATATACTGTAACACATTGACGAATTAAGATATTCTTTGAAAATACTGTATATTAATGAATAACACAATTAGACCAGGAATGTGAGTTAAGAAATTAAACAATTTCAATTGTGATTTCATGTTGACTTTAAGGATGAACTGTGAGGAAAGGGTGCCGAGACAACACAAAAGAAGCTTAAGAAAGGCAGAAAATGTATTTCATGGTCAAAGACCACTTACTATGGAAGCTTTTTTCCACCACAGGATTAAAAAGGTAAAAGATAGTTGAAACGTTTTATGTCACAATTCTGACTTGTTTCCCTTAGAATTGTGAGACATAAGCTTCTTTTCACACAAAATATGATTTATAGTTTTGATTAAGAAAGGCTAATTTTATATTTTTGAGCATAAGCGTCACATATACAGCTTCATATGTGTGTTTTTCCTAAATCTAGTAGGTTTGCTCAGAAGCTCATAATAAGGCATTGCACTACGGCAGAAAAAAACAAAACAAAATTGTGGGATGTAAACTTAGAATTCAATTGCAGTTCTGAGAAAGATAGGCCTGAATGAGGAGATATAAACTTGCAATTGCAAGAAAAAGGCAGAACTGTGAGATAAGAATGAGCTTTTTAATTTTTTTATTCTGTGGCGGAAACAAGCTTCCATAGGTTACACTCCCTATACATTCTAGAGAGAGATTATAGCGATGATAAAACCATCTCAAATGACCACACAGCTCTTATCACAACCTCGCTTGCATTCAGGAGCACGTCTCAGGTTTCCTGTTATATTACAGACAATGTCAAAGCTCAACACACACTGTTGTTTCTATTCATCTGCACTGCATTTCAGAGTAGGCTAAGAAACAGCAACCTACAAGCTACTCCCTTATGTTCTTTGTAGCACAGAAGAAAAAAAAACAGTCTATCAAAGTTTAATAGGATTCTGGGTTTCTCACCTACAGTATAACAAAACAGAGAGAGCGCAGAAATTCCCAGATCAATCTGACCTGCTCACACTAGCACACATCTCTGCATGTTGACTAGTAATGTACGCAAGAGAATGTATGCATAACTGTTCTCTGTGCGCAGGTTGACATTTAAAACCGGAGCAAACAAGACATGAAAGTCATTGTTTTATTTCACGCTTGAAACAGGAACACACGTTTGTTCTGGATGCAGCACAACCTGCTCTGTCGAAAGCATTATGTTGATGACAACAAAACAATTTAGATTTGTTAAAAAAATAATAATAATGGTGATAACTTGCAATAGGAGTAAACAAGAGAGTCCAGAGGGTTTACAAGCAGAAATTTGAATCTCATATTTTTGTTAAAGGATAAATTATTCACCATGCATTATTCAGAACAAGCTATTACTGTTTGAGCTGTAAAGCATTTTTAGAGGTGGGACTAATGTTCTGGACAAATTAACTTCTGGTTGTGTGCTACCAATGTAATTCCTGTGAGTGTAGTTATAAATATTACATAGGTTATTCAGCAATTCTGTCACACAAGTCTCTTGGCAACACGCATAATGTTGAAGTCTTGCGGCTATTATTTTTTAAAACTATGTGGATTTTTTTTTTCATTTGTGGCCTTCATTTACAGTGCCCTGCTGAAAAAAACAGCTAAAACCAACCTAGCCTGTTTGGCTGGTCTTAGCTGGTTTAAGCTGGAAGCAGCTGGTTTTAGCTGGTCTGCCAAAAGTGGCCAAAACCCCTCTAAAACCAGGCTGCTGACCAGCTAAAACCAGCCAACCAGCCTATGCTGGTTTTAGCTGGGTTTTTTTTCAGCAGGGTGCCTTGCAAAAGTATTCATACCTCTTTATTTTTTTCAGGTTTGGTTATGTTGCAGCCGTATAGTAAACTACTATTTTTCCCACATTAATCTACACTCCATACACCATAATGACAAACCACAAAACAGATTTGTTACAACTTTGCAAATGCATTAAAAATAAAACACTGAAATAAGTACTTTGCATAAGTATTCACACTCTTAACTCAGTACTTAGTTGAATCTTCTTTACTGCCTCAAGTCTTTTTGGATATGATGCAACAAGCTTTGCTCATCTGCATTTGGCTATTATCTGCCATTCTTTACCTCAGCTCTGTGCCTCTCAAGCTCTGACAGCTTGGATGAGGCCTGGCAGACATTTTTAGGTTTCTCCAGAAATGTTTGATTGGGTTCAAAACCAGGTTGGAAGGTCCTGTTGGAAGGTGAACCTTCTGCCCAGGTTCTGAATGCTCTAAACTGGGTTTTCATTAAAGCTATCTCTATATTTTGCTGTGTTGAGCTTTACTACTTTACTACTACATTAGGTGCTTTAGGTTCTTTTGTTGCAAATTCCAAGTGTGTTTTTATGTGTCTTCACTTAGGAGAGGATTGAGTTTGGCCACACTACCATAAAGCCCAGATTGGTGGAGTGTTGCAGTGATGTTTGTCATTCTGTAAGTTTCTCCCATCTGCATAAATGATCATGGAGCTCAACTAGAGTGACCATTAGGCTCCTGGTCACCAGTCTAACCAAAGCCTGTTTCCAACAATTGCTCAGTTTGGCCAGGAGGACAGCTCTAGAAAGAGTCCTAGTTGTTCCACTATTGATAATGGAGGCTACATGCTTCTTTTAACCTTCAATGCAACAGATTTTTTACTAAACTCTTCCCCAGATCTGTGTCTTGACACAATCCTGTCTCTGAGCTCCACAGGCAGTTCTTATGACCTCAGGGCTTGGTTTTTGCTCTGATATTAATTTTTAGCGGTTAGACCTTTTACTTTTATTGAGTATTTTGTGCCTTTCCAAATCATACAGGTTAACTTCACCCGAAGTGTAGTAACATCTACAAGCAATATCAATGCTCCTGAGCTAAAGGGTATGAATACTTCTGCAATTTAATAATTTCAGTTTTTTATTTCTAAAAAATCTGCAAAGTTGTTGCAAACCTGTTTTGTCATTATGCTGTATGAAGTGTAGATTTATGTGGCTTATATTGACTTATGTATTTAACATAAGGCTGCGACATAACAAAACGTGAACAAAAATGAAGGGGTATGAATACTTTCGCAAGGCACTGTATGTGCGAAAAAGAAGTTCACTTTATTATACTTTTTTTTTTTTTTTTTTTACTATGGAAATAATAATGGAAATAATATGTGCTGAAAAGTTTTGTCCACTTTCCCAGGCTGGTTGGCTGGTCTTAGCTGGTGGTTTCCCAGCCTGACAAGCTAAAACCAGCCAACCAGCCTAGGCTTTTAGCTGTTTTTTTTCACCAGGGATACTTTAGAAGAATACACTTAAGTGAGAACCGAAGTTTATGTTTTTGGATACTCTATGTTAATATGCTTTTAATTTGACATTGTAATTAAAGGCCAAAAAAACAATCGGCACTACCAACCTTTCCACAGATAAACAAACAGTGTTCCAACCAATCAGCGTCAGGGGTTTGGTGTTGTGGACTTCCGCTCCGCCTCCCTCAAATCCCTGCACCAGTAGGAAAGTCCACAACACCAAACCCCTGACGCTGATTGGTTGGAACACTGTTTGTTTATCTGTGGAAAGGTTGGTAGTGCTGATTGTTTTTTTGGCATATCTCGGACCCTAGGCTGACCAGAGTGACGCGGTTTTTTCACAGACAATTTATGGGGCAGGCAGCGAGCGGATCGTGAAGAAAGGTCAACTGAAATTGACACTTTATGTTTTAGGCTAGAAATCGCTGATACAACCTTTAATTACTCAGCCTCATGTCATGGTATTCTCTTTAAAGTGCATCGAAGACTGACACCATGGACTATTTTAACAATGTCATTACTACCTTTCTGGGCCTTGAATTTGGTAGTTGAGTTGCTGTCTCTGCGGGTTCAGAAAGCTCTTGGATTTCATCCAAAATATCTTAATTTGTTTCCCGAAGATGAATGAATGTCTTACGGGTTGGAACGGCATGAGGGTGAGTAATTAATGAGTAATTAATTTTTGCTTCCAGAGCATCTCTATTGAACACTGAAGTAGAACCAAATTTTACCTATTTTTATCATATTATTCAAGAATGAACCCTAAATTCTGAAATCCAAATTGTGTTGCAACAATGTGCAATGATTAGCGAACACCCCACGATTAAAGAAAAACCTAGAGAGTGTTTGACACTCACTTGGATTCTGGGAGTTGCTCAGTTTGAGTTTGGCACTGCACCTCTTCTGCGAGCTGCTGGATTTACTGTACTATCGCTCCAACACAATACCTCTCCCACCCACAAAGGCAAAGGGCCTGAAAGCAGGGGCTGGTTGCCCTCCAGTATCTTTTATCTTTTCATCTCGTCACAGTGTAGGATCAATTCTCGGCAGATGGACAGATGGCCAAAGCCCATTACACACCAAATATCTGCATGAAATCTACAGCCCAGATTCTGTTCTATTCTCTGTGATTTCACACCTGTCTGAACCATCTCACATCCCTTTCATCATCACACAATCACATCTCATGCACTACTATCAGTCCCGCCCAAAAGCTACAGCTTGGTCAATTTCCGAGAATCCTATACCTGTTTTTGTAAACGTGTCTGAAGTGCGATCAGAGCGTGCAATTGAATTACAGAACTTAATGTCACTGAGAAAATGCAACACTTCCTCTGAACAGCATTAGAGGAAAGAGCTTTACAGTGTGACGTGACAATCACTTGACTAGTTCTTTAGCAGTGAGGTTTAATCTTACCTTTCAGCGTGAGCTCAGTCTGGGCCTCAGTGGATCCGTTGACATTGTCTGCCATGCAGCTGTACACACCGGCGTCTTCCTCAGTGAGATTGAAGATCTGCAGACTGCCTCCACCAAGCACTTCAAAACGGCCCTTGCTGTGCGGAGAAGAGAAAAAGGCGATGTCAATACGCTCCCCGCAGAAAGTTAAATGTATAGCCCAATACTAATTCAATAACTGCAGTACACATGTTCCTTTCTCCATGCACAAAATGGAATCTATATTGCAAAGGGTGCATTCTAGCAGAAAAGGGCAGCCTCAATATTGTGGTGGTGTGGTTTAGTCGTTAAAGGTCAGGCTTGGTAATCAGAAAGTCTCTGGTTTGATCCCCACCAGGGGCAAACACTGAATGGGTCACCATTGTGACCTTGTGGTCACCAAGGCACTTAAACCCAGAATGCTTCAGGTGGATGGTCCAAGTAATAATTGTACTGTATGTTGCTTTGTATAAAAGGGACTTGTCCCTAAGAGGGTAGTGATAGGAAGAAAATATAAGTTCACCTCAGAATGTTAAGGTAACTATTATATTAGCTCTTTTTATGTAGTTATACATATTTTTTCTTCCCTGTTACCAAAGAAAATTGGTTCAACACAAAAGACAGGTCAAAATTGATGTATTTACTCTTTCAAGCCTGTTACCAAAAGATGTCTGAATACCAAAGACATCTCTGAATTTATTTACTTGTTTTTATCCCTGTTACCAAAAGTTGTCTGAATACAAAAGAAATGTCTGAATTAATTTACAGTATTTAATTGCAATTTTCCATCCATGTTAGCAAAAGCTGTCTGAATACAAAAGAAATGTATGAATTTACTTTTTATTGTTTCTATTTTTCATCTCTGTTACCAAAAGTTGTCTGAATACAAAAGACATACCTAAATTTATTTACTATTTTTTCATCCATTACCAAAAGTTGTCTGAATACAAAATAGATGTCTGAATTTACTCATTTATTTTCTATTTTTCATCCCTGTTACCAAAAGTTGTCTGAACACAAAATACATAGCTGAATGCATTTACTATTTTTCATCCATGTTAGCAAAGGTTGTCTGAATATAAAATAAATGTCTGAATTTACTTATTTGCTATTTTTCATCCCTGTTACCAAAGGTTATCTAAATACAAAAGACATGTCTTAATGTATTTTCTATTTTTCATTCCTGTTACCAAAAGTTGTCTGAATACAAAATAAATGTAGGGATTTAATTATTTACCTTTGATTTTTCATTACTGTTACCAAAAATTGTCTGTGACATAGGAAATGTCTAAATTTACTTTATTTATTTATTTGCTGTTTTCTATCCCTGTTACCCAAGGTTGTCTGAATACAAATTAAGTGTCTGAATGAATTAATTTATTTGCTGTTTTCTTCCCTGTTACCCAAGGTTGTCTGAATACAAAATAAAGGTATGCATTTATTTATTTATTTGCTATTTTTTAATCCCTGTTACCAAAAGGTGTCTGAATACAAATTCATTTATGAATTTACTTATTTATTTTCTATTTTTCATCCCTGTTACCAAAAAGTGTCTGAATACAAAAGACATGGCTGAATGTATTTACTATGTTACATCCCTGTTAACAAAGGTTGTCTGAATACAACAGACATGTCTAGATTTATTTACTATTTTTCATCCCTGTTACCAAAAATACTCTGAGTACAAAATGCATGTCTAAATGTATCTATTTACTGATTTTCATCCCTGTTACCAAAAGTTGCCTGAATACAAAAGACATGTCTAAATACAATTTAAAAGCCTGTTTGCTGTACAGCAATAAAATTAAATAAAGAAATATAAGTATATATATATTTTACAAAATGTTTGTAAGCAACAGGGTTTCAGGTTTAGGATAAATAACACTATCATTCAATGGGGCTAGTTTAAGACCAAATGTTAATTTATATTAATTGCTAAACTTTACAATAAAAAAATATTCTTACAATCGCATTGCAAATATGGTTGATTGACTGTGCTTTATGAATGAAGTCAACACCACAATTTGAGTATAAATTAAGAAAATTATTTTTGCAGCAGTTTATTTTTTTCATTTTTCCTATAGACATTCAGATGGGTGAATTTTCAACATAGGAAACATACTGTGATGCTGGGCAAGGAATCAATAGCTTGAAAGAAGAAGAGAGTGGCCACAGTAAGAGGTAGAGAAGCAGGATGGTCTCCTGCACAGAGAACACAGGGATGCGGAGATTGCAGAATCTCCGCTCAACCTGATCTGCCAGCCATTGATTGGCATTAAACACCAGTACATTAATACCATAGCATTCTCACACTGACACATTTCCTATTTTTATTTCTCTGCCTGCTGTCTCAGCTGTACAGTAACCTGAACCAGGTTTTCTAAGACACAACAACCGTGTGCTCTCAAAGGTACTTATTATTTTATTTCTGCTTTAAAAAAAATCTGTGGAATTCTAAGGGACTATTTTAAACCGTTAAATCAACAGAGATGAGCATACAAGCATTCATACACCATTGCCAGTACCAAAATCTGTAATCTGTAAAAGCTCAGCTCAGCAAATGGAACAGCACTCTGAAGACCTGACAGGGCAGCCTGACAGTGTCCATTACACACGCCAGACCACAGGACTTGCATAAGAGCAAGTAATTCAAAAGTCTTGTGCTCAGAGAAACTCCACCCAACCTCAACCATCACACATACCTCATCCCAAAGGAAAACCAGCAGGTTTCATGAAGGAGGTCTTTGTCCTTTTGGGCTAAAGAACACGCAGTGAAACACGTAGGCCCACAGCAGAGCTTTTCCACCTAAGACACGTTTCAGTCTTCATGTTTTTCTTTCATTGACTATAACATTATTACTCATATGCTCTTTTAAGGGTATGAATGCTGAAGTTCCACACATCAGTGCCTCTCAGCTGCAATTGTCTTATGATCTCTGCAAGCGCCTGTAGTCAAGTGCCTTCAGAATTGAATGTGGCTTGGTGACTTACTGACAAATCCTTTGCATTTGGCAGTGTGTAATTTCACTTGGTTAAGTCTGAAAGTTTCACCTAGACTCATTGGAACTGCAGCAGATTAATAATTAAAAATAATATAAATAATATCAACAAGTGGTCATTTTCTCCCTCTTATTCATTTTTTTTTTAATTCCTCAACTTGTTTAAAGGAACACTCCACTTTTTTTGGAAATAGGCTCATTCTCCAACTCCCCCCGAGTTAATAAATTAAGTTTTACCGTTCTGAAATCCATTCAGCCGTTCTCCTGTTCTGGCGATATCACTTTTAGCATAGCTTAGCATAAATCATTGAATCCTATTGGACCATTAGCATCACGTTCAAAAATGACCAACGAGTTTCGATATTTGTCCTATTTAAAACTTGACTCTTCTGTAGTTATATTGTGTACTAAGACCAGCGGAAATGTAAAGCTGCGGTTTTCTAGGCCGATAAGATTAGGAACTACACTGCCATTCCGGCGTAATTGTCAAGGAAGTTTGCTGCCGAAACATGACCGAAGCAGGCACAGTAATATCACGCAGCGCCTGAAATTAGTTCCCAGCTAGGTAACTTCCAATATGACCGGCACTAAGTTTGTGTAACTCCGGTTGTTGCAGCTGTCAGAGTTGCTGCTGGTAAATTGTTAGTGGCTGGATTTACCTGTGTGCGATTAGCTATGGTTATGTGCATTGTAAGGGGCTGTGATAGTAAGTCAAAGACGTACTCTACTACCATGTTTCATTGAATTCCCAAGAAAAAAAACAATTCCGACTAATGAATCAATGGCTGGCTGCTCTGAACATAGATCTCAAAACACCGTTAGAAACGATCAAGAAATGGTGTGTTTGCTCCGAGCATTTTGAACCAGATGACTATTTGGATAGTTTTACCGGTACAACAGCACGGCGTCTAAAGGACACGGCCATCCCAACAATCTTCAGAGTACAGACAGGACAACGAGGAGCATCGCCCATGGCTGTAAGTGTAACATGACTAATTGCTATTGTTGTTGGCTAACGTTACCTGTGAAATGCAACCCCTGACGACTAGATTTGGGCAAACAGTTGGCTTACAGTTTTTGCTATGACCAAATTTCAAGTGTGATTGCAAAAGAAAATTATTGCGAACAGTCGGTGGTGTTTTAAAGTAAGTTTTGAGTAAAAGTGTACATCATGAATAAGCCTGAAAATGCAAACTGAAAGTATGCATTCAAAATCTTTATATTATATATTGTAGTGGTTGCAGGAATAACTTACTCTTGCGACAGCTGGCCATTAGGTCCACTCGGCGTGTGACGTTTTTCCAGTTTATTTTGTCAAACCGGAAAAAAAAAATTTACTACTGCAAGATGCAGCATTGCAAGTCCTCGGATGCTGCGACACATGCCACTTCCTCATCAGGTAGATCGACCCTTGCTATCGATGGCAATACCAGAATGGCAATCCCAAAGTCACGTTGGATATGTTGACGGAAGTAAGCATTTCCACATGTGCTGCGTGATATTACTGCGCCTGCTTCTGCCTTGTTACGGCAGCAAACTTCCTTGACTATTACGCCGGAATGGGAGTGTAGTTCCTAATCCTATCGGCCTAGAAAACCGCAGCTGTACATTTCCGCTGGTCTTAGTACACGATATAACTACAGAAGAGTCAAGTTTTAAATAGGACAAATATCGAAACTCGTTGGTCATTTTTGAACGTGATGCTACTGGTCTAATAGGATTCAATGATCTATGCTAAGCTATGCTAAAAGTGATATCGCCAGAACAGGAGAACGGCTGAATGGATTTCAAAACGGTAAAACTCAACTTATTAAGTCGGGGGGAGTTGAAGAATGAGCCTATTTCCAAAAAAAGTGGAGTGCTCCTTTAAGTTGGACACATACTGTTCTTAATTTAGGACTAGGGTTGGGTATTGTTTTAATTTTAGTGATTCTGATTCCGGTTCCGATTCTGCTAATCGATTCAGATTCTTATCGATTCCTAATTCTGATTTCAATAATAACTAAAAAACCATTAAAAAGGCAAACAAGTAATAAAATAGGAACAAACAAATCAATTAGCAATAGCATTAAAAAATAAAACCGAAATGTCATAGAAATTGAAATCCAAAGTTTAAAAACACTGCATAATTTTCTTTTCATAAATAAAATATTGATTAATCCTCATTAAGTTTATAAAAGATATTCAGTCAGTTAATGATTTTCTTTTGTTCTTTGATTAACATTAATCACAGGCGGCACATTTATTAGACGGCTGTCTCTTTAACACCGAACACAGATTTAAAAATACTGTTACACATGTTTTTTCTTTCTCATCTATTTACATTCACTCGAGACAAAAATCGCTGTGTTTATGAGGATATGCTGGAGTATTTTGTGCATAAGGGTCAATAAATGTGAAAGAGAAGTTAGTTCCGGGCTGGAACAACCTTTTCTGCAGTGAAAATGCACGGAACTGTTCGAGAACGGAAACAGGTCGGCAACCCGCATCGCTCTGTGCTCGCTGCACGCAAACAGTACGCAAGTTCTTTTCCTTCCTGCACTTAAATAGTTTAAAAATCACATTAAAATGCGAACGTGGGAATCATTAAGCGGAATTGAAATGCACGTGTCTTATCGAATACCCGGTTATTGGAAATTTGGAACCGGTTCTAAAATGGAACCAGTTCTCGATACCCAACCCTAGCGTCAGTGCATTAGGAGTGTTGAGGGAGCAGTAATACTTTCGTTCTGTGACTGAAGTCACCTCAAATAACCCAGAACTAATGTGAAAAAGGCTCATGACTGCAGGCAGGTTAGGGCTAACAGCTAGCGCTGCATATGCCGTGATGTATATCCAG